>NC_141876.1:153907348-154210378 GCF_056163025.1 Triticum urartu
CATCTTCGCTTGGTGTAATTTGCCCCTTATGTTCGGCATTGAGCTTGCTGGACTGCTTGAAGACCCAACATTCTCTATGGGTATGATTTGCAGGTTTATCGGGGGTGCTATGGATCTAACATATTTGGTCCAGAATTTTGTTTAAGCTGGATAGTTCATCTCTGGCGCCTTTAGAGGGTGGCTTTTGCTGACCTGGCCGAGAGCTTCTGAACCCGGCGTTTACCGCCGTGCTCTTCGGGTTGTCTTCTTTATTCCGGTGCTTATTATTTTTGATGCGTCGTGATTTCCCGTTTCCATCTCTAACTTCGGATGTACTTGGGTCGCTGGTGCTGCATCGGGCTAGCCAGCTGTCCTCGCCCATGCAAAAGCGGGTCATGAGGCTTGTTAATGCTGCCATTGTTCTCGGCTTTTCTTGGCCGAGGTGCCTAGCAAGCCATTCGTCTCGGACGATGTGCTTAAAGGCTGCCAAGGCTTCGGCGTCCGGACAGTTGACTATTTGGTTCTTTTTAGTAAGAAACCTGTTCCAAAGCTTTCGGACTGACTCTCCGGGCTGTTGAGTTATATGACTTAAATCGTCTACATCCGGTGGTCGGACATATGTTCCTTGAAAATTTGCCCGAAAGGCGTCTTCGAGCTCTTCCCAGCTTCCAATGGAGCTTTCGGGGAGGCTTTTAAGCCAGTGCTGAGCTGGCCCTTTGAGCTTGAGGGGTAAGTACTTGATGGCGTGGAGATCATCTCCTCGAGCCATATGGATATGGAGGATATAGTCCTCAATCTAGACCCCAGGGTCTGTTGTTCCGTCGTATGCCTCTATGTTTGCGGGTTTGAATCCCTCTGGAAATTCATGGTCCAGCACCTCATCGGTGAAGCATAGGGGGTGTGCGGCACCCCTGTATCTGGGTGTGCCATGGTGTTCGGATGTTTGTTGTGTTGCATCGTACGCTGGAGCACGCTTGTGTGGTCCATAAATGGATCTGGTTGCGCCGTGCTTTTGATGCGAGCCCTCGCGTGGATCGCGTATTGGCTTATGTGCGGCATTGTTCGCCGTTTTATGTTGGCCGTGAGGTCGTCTATCCGGCCGGATGGCCATTTTAATTTTTGGTTGCGGGGGATCTAAGGCCTCCTCATCGAATTCAGGTAGCAACTTCCGCTTCGGGTAGCTCTTGGTGTGGCGATTACTGCCGTACTTCGCTGCTATGTTGAGTACTTCACTCCATTTGATTTTGAGTGTGTCTTGTGCAGCCTTGAGCCTTTGCTTCTGTTCTTTCAGACTCCTCGCCATGGCAACAAGCCTTTGGTGGGCATTATGTTGCTCCTGGCGCCTGTCCGGTGTGATGTCGTCCGGACTGTTATCTTCGACGGGGTTGGGTTGTTCGGCTTGATTTTCCGTGTTGCCGAGGTCGGGCAATGGTCCGCCCTGCTCTAACGCTGGGTCTATGTGATCGTTATTTCTGCTGAGGCGGGATTTGGAGCGGCGTTTACGCCGCCACTTTGACTGGTGCTCGAGCGAACCACCCTTCGCTGCATCCTTCCGTTCCTCGTCGTTATTTTCTTTGGGTGCGTCCACCATGAATACGTCATGTGATGAAATGGGCTTCCAGTGCCCTGTGGGCAGTGGTTCCTCTTCGGCTGCCGCATCGTCGTCCATACCGTTGATGTCTTTGGAGTCGAAGTCGAGCATGTCGGTTAAGTCATCGATAGTGGCTACTAAGTGGGTGGTGGGTGGGCAGTGAATTTCTTCGTCATCCGCGTCCCAATCCTGCCGGACGTAGTTCGGCCAGGATCCTTCTGACAAGGAAAGAGACCTTAGTGAGATCAGTATGTCGCCGAAGGGCGAGTGCTGCAAAATATCCGCAGAGGTAAACTCCATGACCGGCACCCAAACGGATTTGATAGGGACGGGCGCAGGCAGTTCAGAGTCCGTGGCCGGAGAAGGATCCGACAATTTGGCAACACGGCTCTCATGAAGGGTAAGGTCGATATTCGTCTCGATCGCCGAAGAGGGTACGGCCTCCGTGACGGGGTCTATCCACCCGTCCACGGATGGCAAAATTGGCTCCGAATTGAGGGTCGGAGCGGCTGCCGGTGCGATCTCCTGAATACGGTCCGATGGTAGAGCTAGATCATACTCATTGTGACCGCGTGGCGCACAAGGCAGGGGCTCAAATCCGTCGAAGATCAAGTCTCCGCGGATATCGACCGTGTAGTTTAAGCTTCCAAACCTGACCTGGTGGCCAGGGGCATAACTTTCAATCTACTCCAGATGGCCAAGCGAGTTGGCCCGCAGTGCGAAGCCGCTGAACACAAAGATCTGCCCAGGGGGAAAAGTCTCACCCTGGACTGCATCGCTATCAATGATCGTAGGAGCCATGAACCCTAATGGCGACGACACAGAGGAACTCTCAATGAAAGCACCAATGTCGGTGTCAAAACCAGCGGATCTCGGGTAGGGGGTCTCGAACTATGCGTCTAAGGCGGATGGTAACAGGAGGCATGGGACATGATGTTTTACCCAGGTTCGGGCCCTCTTGATGGAGGTAAAGCCCTACGTCCTGCTTGATTTATTCTTGATGATATGAGTATTACAAGAGTTGATCTACCACGAGATCGGAGAGGCTAAACCCTAGAAGCTAGCCTATGGTCTGATTGTATGTTGTCCTACGGACTAAAACCCTCCGGTTTATATAGACACCGGAGGGGGCTAGGGTAACACAAGGTCGGTTACAAAGGAGGAGATATACATATCCGTATTGCCTAGCTTGCCTTCCACACCAAGTAGAGTCCCATCCGGACACGAGACGAAGTCTTCAATCTTGTATCTTCATAGTCTAATAGTCCGGCCAAAGGATATAGTCCGGCTGTCCGGAGACCCCCTAATCTAGGACTCCCTCACTTGCACCGATGAGAACTTACTTGGAGGATCTTACTCAATCCATAGGTAGGTATGGTGGAATCTTATGGCAAAACTGGTTTAAGGGTATTTGGAAGCACAAGTATTATCTCTACTTGGTGCAATGAATTTGGCTAGCATGAGGGGGAAAGGCAAGCTCAACCATGTTGGATGATCCATGACAATATAGTTTATCTCAGATGTAAGAAAACATAACCCATTACATTGTCTTCCTTGTCCAACGTCAACTCTTTAGCATGTCATATTTTAATGAGTTCTCACAATCATGAAAGATGTCCAATATAGTATATTTATATGTGAAGACCTCTCTTTATTTATTACTTCCTATTAATTGCAACGATGACCAAAACTATGTTTGTCAACTCTCAACAACTTTTATTCATCATACTTTTTCTATGTGAGCTCATTACTCTCCATGTGATCCATATGATCTCTTTTATTTCTTTTTATTCTTTCTCTTTTCTTTTATTCCCTTAGGATCATGGCAAAAATAATCAAGCCCTTGACCCAACACTAATCTTTATTATATATAGCTCACGGACTCGATTACCTAGAAGGATCATAAAGCAAAACTCAAAACTACATCATGCCATAAACTACTAGATCAAGATATTACCAAAAGGATCGAACTAAGAAAAACGGTAAGGATAAAAGTGATGGTGATACGATACCGGGGCACTCCCCCAAGCTTGGCAGTTTCCAAGGGGAATGCCCATACCCATGTGATTATGTCTCTCTTTTCGGGGATGGTGATGTGATATTCTTGGCGATGATGCCCCTCATGATACAATTCTCCTCCTCGAGCTTATTGACTTGCTGCTTGAGGTCCATTATTTCCTTTTGGAGTTTTCCTGTAACAGCCAAAGCTCCCTGCACCCAAGGGTGCTGCATAGCTGCGGGAGAACCAGTGACACTCTTTTTCATATTCTCATAAGAAAGAAATCTAACATTGGAAGGGATAACCGAGTTTGGAATAGCCGAGCTCTGCAGTTCTCCCATTGTGAATCCAGCTCGGAAGCGGGAAGTGACTTCTTGATCCTCTTCCATGGCATCTATCCTCTTCAAGTCAGCCTCCATCTCTTCCTCCGTTGCTGGCCCAAGGAGGTCAACATTATTGTTTGTCATTGATCTCGGTGCCGGATGAGACACCCGGCCCTCCCGACTGACTCTTGCAAAGACATCTTGCTCTAATCTGCAGCAGCAACAGCTCGAAACACAAACAGAGGGTAATTGCGTGATACGGGAGTCAAAACCCCCGGGAGATTATATAATGAATTTTTACCGACCAAAATACGTGTCGTGTACGAGAGTCCGGAAAGCGCACGAGGTGCCCACGAGGTAGGGGGCGCCTAGGGGGGTAGGGCGCGCCCTCCACCCTCGTAGAGCCCTCGTGTCCTTCCCGGACTGCTTCTTATTTTTCTATTTTTCTATTTTTATAAATATTCCAAAACGGAGAAATATTGCCTTAAAAACTGTTTTGGGGTCGGTTTACTTACCGTACCACATACCTATTCCTTTTCGGAGTCTGAAACGTTCCGGAAAGTGTCTCTTATGTATTCCTCCGGGGTTACGGTCTCAATAATATTGGTTTCAACATTTATGGGATTACCTGAGATATAATGTTTGATTCTTTAACCGTTCACCACCTTCGGATTTGTGCCTTCGAAGTTGTTGATTTTTGTGGCACCGGAACGATAGACCTCCTCGATAACGTAAGGACCTTCCCATTTAGAGAGAAGTTTTCCTGCAAAAAATCTTAAACGAGAGTTGTATAGCAATACATAATCAC
Organism: Triticum urartu; assembly: GCF_056163025.1. Lineage (NCBI taxonomy): Eukaryota > Viridiplantae > Streptophyta > Magnoliopsida > Poales > Poaceae > Triticum > Triticum urartu. The sequence goes on from NC_141876.1 coordinate 153,912,049, forward strand.
CTACATTAAACTCACGCTTTTGTATCCTTTTATCATGCCATCTTTTAACTTTTTCCTTAAAAAACTTGGCATTTTCGTACGCTTGGGTTCTCCATTCATCGAGTGAGATAATATCAAATAACCTCTTCTCACCGGCAAGTTTAAAATTATAATTGAGCTCTTTAATAGCCCAATATGCCTTGTGCTCTAGTTCGAGAGGTAAGTGACATGCTTTTCCATAAACCATTTTATACGGAGACATACCCGTAGGATTTTTATATGCAATTCTATAGGCCCATAATGCATCATCAAGTTTCTTGGACCAATTCTTTCTAGATCTATTAACAGTCTTTTGCAAAATTAATTTGAGCTCTCTATTACTCAATTCTACTTGACCACTAGACTGTGGGTGATAAGGAGATGCAATTCTATGATTAACATCATATTTAGAAAGCATTTTACGGAAAGCACCATGAATAAAATGTGAACCACCATCAGTCATTAAATATCTAGGGACTCCAAACCTCGGACAAACTTACGGGCATCCATGAAGAGAGTAGGCCAATAAAAACCAGATTGCGACACCTTATGTGCAGTTCTATCTCCAGCATGGTGTCCTCCATAAGCTTCGGAGTGACACTTGCATAGGATCTGTTCCTGTTCATGCTCAGGTACACAACGTCTAATAACACCATCTACTCCTTTATAAAGATGTGGGTCATCCCAAAAGTCATGCCTCAAATCATAGAAGAACTTTTTCTTTTGCTGGTATGTGAAACTAGGTGGTATAAACTTAGCAACAATGTAATTAGCATAATTAGCATACCATGGAGCAAGAAGCATTTCTGACATTTAATTCTCATCAAGAAAGCTATCATCAATAGGAAGTGGGTCATCAAGCACATTTTCTAACGTAGACAAGTTGTCTGCAACGGGGTTCTCAGCTCCCTTTCTATCAACAATATGTAAGTCAAATTCTTGTAGCAAGAGAACCCATCTAATAAGTCTAGGTTTATCATCTTTCTTTTCCATAAGATATTTAATAGCAGCATGATCAGTGTGAATAGTTACTTTAGAATCAACAATATAAGGTCTGAACTTATCACAAGCAAATACAACTGCTAAGAATTCTTTTTCAGTAGTAGCATAATTTCTTTGAGCATTGTATAGGGTTTTACTATAATATTGAATAACATTTAATTTCTTGTCAACACTTTGCCCTCGAACAGCACCTACAGCATAATCACTAGCATCACACATAATTTCAAAGGGTAAATTCCAATCAGGTGGCTAAACAATAGGTGCAGAGATCAATGAGTTCTTAAGAATTTCAAATGCTTCTACACAATCATCATCAAAGACAAATGGTATATCTTTTTGTAATAAATTAGTCAGAGGCCGAGAAATTTTTGAGAAGTTCTTAATGAACGTCCTATAAAATCCGGCATGACCAAGGAAACTTCGTATACCTTTGATGTCCTTGGGGCATGGCATCTTTTCAATAGCATCAACCTTGGCTTTATCAACCTCAATACCTATTTCAGAAACTTTGTGCCCCAAGACAATACCTTCATTAACCATAAAGTGGCACTTTTCCCAATTCAAGACAAGATTAGTTTCTTCACATCTCTGCAAAACTCGATCAAGGTTGCTCAAGCAATCATCAAAAGAAGATCCATAGACAGAGAAATCGTCCATGAAAACCTCACAAATCTTTTCACAAAAGTCAGAGAATATAGCCATCATGCATCTTTGAAAGGTAGCAGGTGCATTACATAGACCAAAAGGCATACGTCTATAAGCAAAAGTACCAAAAGGGCAAGTAAAAGTAGTCTTTGATTGATCTTTGGTTGACATAGGTATTTGAGAGAAACCAGAATAACCATCTAGAAAGCAAAAATGTGTATGTTTGGATAATCTTTCTAGCATTTGATCGATAAAAGGTAAGGGGTAATGATCCTTTTTAGTGGCCTTATTTAATTTGCGGAAATCAATTACCATCCTATAACTCATAATAATTCTTTGAGGAATCAATTCATCTTTATCATTAGGAACGATAGTAATACCTCCCTTCTTAGGGACACAATGGACATGACTTACCCACTGACTATCAGCAATGGGATAAATTATACATGCCTCAAGGAGCTTTACTATTTCTTTTCTTACCACTTCTTTCATTTTAGGATTCAACCGTTGTTGATGATCACGAACTGGTTTAGCATCTTCTTCCAAATTAATTTTATATTGACATAGAGTGGGACTAATGCCCTTAAGATCATCAAGAGTATACCCAATAGTAGCATGGTGCTTCTTCAGAGTTTTCAATAATCTCTCCTCCTCATGCTCTGAAAGGTTAGCACTAATAATAACAAGATATATCTTTTTCTCATCAAGATAAGCATATTTAAGAGTATCAGGTAACGTTTTAAGCTCAAACACGGGATCACCCTTGGGTGGAGGAGGATCCCTAGGATTTCAACAGGCAAATTGTTTTTCAGAATAGGTTCATGTTTAAAGAATACTTCTTCTGTTTCCCTTCTTTCATTCATAAACATATCATTTTCATGGTCTAGCAAATATTGTTCTAAAGGGTCACTAGGAGGTACGGCAATAGAAGAAAGAACAATAATTTCATCCTTACTAGGTAATTCTTCTTCACGGTGTTGTCTACTAAATTTAGAGAAATTAAATACATGAGTCATATCATCTAAACCGATAGTAACAAACATCCCTTTTGCAATCTATGGTAGCATTAACAGTGTTTAAGAAGGGTCTACCAAATATAATGGGACAAAAGCTATCTTGTGGGGAACCAAGAACAAGAAAATCAGCAGGATATTTAGTTTTCCCACACAAGACTTCAACATCTCTAACAATTCCCATTGGTTAAATAGTATCTCTATTGGCAAGTTTAATTGTGACATCAATATCTTCTATCTCAGCAGGTGCAATATCATGCATAATTTCTTTGTATAAGGAATAAGGTATTACACTAGCACTAGCACCCATATCACATAAGCCATGATAACAATGATCTCCTATTTTAACAGAAATAACAGGCATGCCTACCACATGTCTGTTTTTATCTTTAGCACAAGGTTTAGAAATTCTAGCAGTCTCATCAAGGAAATGAATAACATGCCCATCAATATTATCAGACAAGAGATCTTTAACAATAGCAATATCAGGTTCAACTTTAATTTGCTCATCAGGTTTATAAGTTTTAATATTGCTTTTACGAACCACAGTTGAAGATTTAGCATGATCCTTTATCCTAACAGGAAAAGGTGGTTTCTCAACTTAAGAAGTAGGAACAATAGGATCATTATAAGTGACAATCTTTTCTTCAACTTTAATAGGTGCAGCTACTTTTACTTCTATGGGAGGATGATATTTAAACCACTTCTCCTTGGGGAGATCAACATAAGTAGCAAAATATTCACAGAAAGAAGTTACTATCTCAGAGTCAAGTCCATATTTAGTGCTAAATTTACGGAAAACATCGGTATCCATAAAAGATTTAACACAATCAAACCTAGGTGTCATACCTGACTCCTTAGCTTTGTCGAGGTCCCAATCTTCAGAGTTGCGTTTAATTCTTTCCAATAAATCCCATTTGAATTCAATAGTCTTCATCATAAAAGAGCGAGCACAAGAAGTATCAAGCATGTTGTGATTGTTATCAGAAAGTCGAGCATAAAAAATTTGAATAATCATTTTTCTTGAGAGCTCATGATTGGGGCATGAATATAACATTGATTTAAGCCTCCCCCAAGCTTGAGCGATGCTTTCTCCTTCGCGAGGCCAAAAATTATATATATAATTGCCATCACGATGAACACGATGCATAGGATAAAACTTCTGATGAAATTCCAATTTCAATCGTTAGTAATTCCAAGACCCCATATCATCACATAGCCTATACCATGTCGATGCATCTCCCTTCAAAGATAAAGGAAAGACCTTCTTCTTAACAACATCTCCGGGTACACCTGCAAGCTGATAACCCACAAGTATAGGGGATCGCAACAGTTTTCGAGGGTAGAGTATTCAACCCAAATTTATTGATTCGACACAAGGGGAGCCAAAGAATATTCTCAAGTATTAGCAGCTGAGTTGTCAATTCAACCACACCTGTAAACTTAATATCTGCAGCAAAGTGTTTAGTAGCAAAGTAATATGATAGTGGTGATAACAGTAGCAAAGGTAACAGTAGTAAAAGTAGTGTTTTTGGTATTTTGTAGTGATGATAGCAATAGCAACGGAAAAGTAAATAAGCGAAGAAGAATATATGGAAAGCTCGTAGGCAATGGATCGGTGATGGAGAATTATGCCGGATGCGGATCATCATGTAACAATCATAACCTAGGGTGACACAGAACTAGCTCCAGTTCATTGATATAATGTAGGCATGTATTACGAACATAGTCATACGTGCTTATGGAAAAGAACTTGCATGACATCTTTTGTCCTACCCTCCCGTGGCAGCGGGGTCCTTACGGAAACTAAGGGATATTAAGGCCTCCTTTTAATAGAGAACCGGAACAAAGCATTAACACATAGTGAATACATGAACTCCTCAAACTACGGTCATCATCGGTAAGTATCCCGATTATTGTCACTTCGGGGTTAATGGATCATAACACATAATAGGTGACTATAGACTTGCAAGATAGGATCAAGAACACTCATATATTGATGAAAACATAATAGGTTCAGATCTGAAATCATGGCACTCGGGCCCTAGTGACAAGCATTAAGCATAGCAAAGTCATAGCAACATCAATCTCAGAACATAGTGGACACTAGGGATCAAACCCTAACAAAACTAACTCGATTACATGATAGATCCCATCCAACCCTTCACCGTCCAGCAAGCCTACGATGGAATTACTCACACACGGCGGTGAGCATCATGAAATTGGTAATGAAGGATGGTTGATGAAGACGATGGCGACGGATTCCCCTCTCCGGAGCCCCGAACGGACTCCAGATCAGCCCTCCCGAGAGGTTTTAGGGCTTGGCGGCGGCTCCGTATCGTAAAACGCGATGATTTCTTCTCTCTAATTTTTTTCTCCCCGAAACTCAATATATGGAGGTGGAGTTGGAGTCGGAGACGCAACAGGGGGCCCACGAGGTAGGGGGGCGCACCCTAGGGGGGCAGGCGCGCCCCCCTCGCTTGTGGCAAGGTGGTGGCCCCCCTGGCCTTCATCTTTGGCAGGTATTTTTCTTATTTTCTGAAAAGTGTCTCCGTGAAGTTTCAGGTCATTCTGAGAACGTTTGCTCCTGCACATAAATAACACCATGGTAATTCTGCTGAAAACAGCGTCAGTCCGGGTTAGTTCCATTCAAATTATGCAAGTTAGAGTCCAAAACAAGGGCAAAAGTGTTTGGAAAAGTAGATACGTCGGAGACGTATCAACTCCCCCAAGCTTAAACCTTTGCTTGTCCTCAAGAAATTCAGTTGACAAACTGAAAGAGATAAAGAAAAACTTTTACAAACTCTGTTTGCTCTTGTTGTTGTAAATATGTAAAGCAAGCATTCAAATTTTCAGCAAAGATTATAACTAACCACATTTGCAATAACGCATAGGTCTCAAGTTTACTCATATCAATAGCATAATCAAGTAGCGAGCCATAATAATAGAACTCGGATGACAACACTTTCTTAAAACAATCATAATATGATATAACAGGATGGTATCTCGCTAGCCCTTTCTGAGACCGCAAAACATAACTGCAGAGCACCTTTAAAGACCAAGGACTGACTAGACATTGTAATTCATGGTAAAAGAGATCCAGTCAAGTCATTACTCAATGTAAACTAACAGTAATGAATGCAATTGACAGCGGTGCTCTCCTACTGGTGCTTTTCAGTAAGAGGATGATGACTCAGCATAAAAGTAAATAGATAGGCCCTTCGCAGAAGGAAGCAGGGATTTGTAGAGGTGCCAGAGCTCGGTTTTGAAACAGAGATGAATAATATTTTGAGCGGTATACTTTCATTGTCAACATAACGACCAAGAGATGGCGATATGTTCCATGCTACACACATTATAGGCGGTTCCCAAACAGAATGGTAAAGTTTATACTCCCCCTTCCACCACAAGCATCAACCCATGGCTTGCCCGAAACAATGACTGCCTCCAACTAACAAGAGTCCCAGGGGGAGTTTTGTTTGCAATTATTTTGATTTAGTTTGCATAAAGCATGGGACTGGGCATCCCGGTGACCAGCAATTTATCTCGTGAGTGAGGAGCGGAGTCCACTCCTCTTGAGAATAAGCCACCTAACATGGAAGATACAGACAGCCCTAGTTGATACATGAGCTATTCGAGCATACAAAACAGGATATTTATTTGAAGGTTTAGAGTTTGGCACATACAAATTTACTTGGAACGGCAGGTAGATACTGTATATAGGTAGGTATAGTGGACTCATGTGGAATAACTTTAGGGTTTAAGGGATTGGATGCACAAGCAGTATTCCCACTTAGTACAGGTGAAGGCTAGCAAAAGACTGGGAAGCGACCAGCTAGAGAGCGACAACAGTCATGAACATGCATTAAAATTAATCAACACCGAATGCAAGCATGAGTAGGATATAATCCACCATGAACATAAATATCGTGAAGGCTATGTTGATTTTGTTTCAACTACATGCGTGAACATGTGCCAAGTCAAGTCACTTAAATCATTCAGAAGAGGATACCACCCTATCATACCACATCATAACCATTTTAATAGCATGTTGGCACGCAAGGTAAACCATTATAACTCATAGCTAATCAAGCATGGCACAAGAAACTATGATCTCTAGTTGTCATTGCAAACATGTTTATTCATAATAGGCTGAATCAGGAATGATGAACTAATCATATTTACAAAAACAAAAGAGGTCGAGTTCATACCAGCTTTTCTCATCTCAGCCAATCCACCATATATCATCATAATTGCCCTTCACTTGCACGACCAAACGATGTGAATAATAATAATAGTGCACATGCATTGGACTAAGCTAGAATCTGCAGGCATTCGATAAACAGGAGAAGACAAGGCAATATGGGCTCTTTTGTCAGATCAACAATAATGCATATAAGAGCCACTTCAACAATTTAATCATGGTCTTCTCCTATCGACCCCCAAAGAAAAGAAAAGAAATAAAACTATTTACACGGGAAAGCTCCCAACAAGCAGAAGAAGAACAGGAAATCTTTTTGGGTTTTCTTTTTAATTACTACTACAAGCATGGAAAGTAAACTAATTAAAAGCTACAACTAATTTTTTTGGTTTTTCTTAAGGTTTATTAAACACACAAGAAGAAAGCATAAAAAATAAAATAAACTAGCATGGATGATACAATGAAAAAGTATGAGCACCGACATCTAGCAATGAGTGTGTGAGTATAAATGTAATGTCGGTGAGAAATACGTACTCCCCCAAGCTTAGGCTTTTGGCCTAAGTTGGTCTATGGTCACGACTGGCCCGGCTGATATCCATAATAACAGTTGGGGTCGTATTGTGATGTAGAAGAGGAAGACTCCGATTGCCACTGCCTGACAAGCATCTCCGGATCCCACTGATAATTAGACTGTCGTGAAGGATCAAATTGTGGTTCCTGCTCTGGCTGCTCGGCTGGTGCAGGGTTCCGGTAGGCGTGAATAGCCGTCAACGGAACAAGGCACATGCCTACAGTCAAATCAAACAAAGGAGGAGCACGCAAGGTAATAGTCCCAGGATGGTGTTTATTAAAGAACAATTGATATTTAAGCTCTCCTTCCCTATTCTTAACAATAAAATCATGCGCCACCATACTTTTATAATCTAAATAAACGCGAGGCAGTACCTTTTCTTCCTTCTCATAATGCCTAATAGGTTAAAATGTGCAGCTAGGCGTGTAGCATAGATGCCTCCAAAGATGGGGCCCTTGGTACGGTTCAGACTTAACCGTTTGGCAATAATGCCGCCCATACTAAAAGAGTTATCACCGTATAAACCGTGGTGCAAAATAATAATATCAGAGATACTCAGGTTTCCACAGTTTCCGCGACCAATCAAGCAACGACTAGCAAATAATGCAAAATATCGTAAAACAGGAAAGTGTATGCTAGTGATTCGTGCATCGGAAACCTTGCTTGTTTCCCCTAGAGTGATAGTATCGATAAATCCCTCCACATCATCACGATGTGGTTCTTCTGTCTTGCCCTCAAAAGGGACTAAACATACCCGACAGAAATCATAACGTGACATCTCCTTATGCTCATCATATAAATAAAACTCCACCATAGGTGGTGAGCTCCTAGAATGGAAATGAAAGTTTTGCACAAAGATATTTGTGAGCAAGAGATACTGATCGCATTGGTCGTGGAGGAAAGCAGTAAGGCCTGCAGTCTGAGCCAATTCATGAAAATCTTCATAAATCCCGACTGCTCTCAAGAAATCCTCGGAAGGCCATTCGCACGCCCGAACCTCCGTGATGCGAGGCAGATTATACTTAGGCTTTGGTGCCTTTTCCTTTGAACTTTGGCTCGATGAGCCCCTCAAAAGTCTCCTCATCATTTTCTGAAAAATTCTGAAATTTTTAGTAACTTCAAAATAAAAGTAAATCAAACTCAATAATATTGATAGTAACTACTCCTACAAGTGCCTAGGGCCTATATCATGCATCAAAACTACTTTTGACCATATAAATTTGACATGCAAGCTCAAGAACAGGGTCACCTAAGCAGCAAAAATTTGCAATGAATAAAGCACTAGAACAAAAACTAATTGGACCAATGGGGGAGTTACATACCAAGGAACAATCTCCCCAAGCAATTTTGTGAGAGGTGCTTTGAGCAAGGAGATCGAAAATGGCAGCAAAACGAGCTTGGACTCGGGTTTGAGCTGGATATTCATGTTTGGGGGAGGAAGAAGGAGTGTATGGGTGAAAGGATAAATGGAGGAGGGCCACCGTGGGCCCACGAGGCAGGGGGCGCGCCCTACAGGGGTGGGCGCGCCCTCCACACTCGTGGGCAGGTGGTTGGCCCCCCTGGTGTGTTCTCAGTTCCATAAATCCTCAAATATTCTAGAAAAAATAATATTTAATTTTCAAGGCATTTGGAGAACTTTTATTTTCGAGGTATTTTTATATTGCACGGATAATCAGATAACAGACAGACAAATAATTATTTTTATTTTATTTAATATAAAGAACAGAAAGTAAAAGTGGGGTACAGAAGGTTGTGCCAGTTTCATCCATCTCATGATCATCAAAAGGAATCCACTAACAAGGTTGATCAAGTCTTGTTAATGAACTCATTCCGAATAACATGGAACCGGAGAAATTTCGAATAACACTATGTTACCTCAACGGGGATATGCACATCCCCAATAATAAGAATATCATATTTTTTCTTGATAGAATGAAGAGGAAATTCAAAACCTCCAAATATAATCGATAGAAGTTTTCCAATAGAGTTGATACTATGAACTTGAGGTTGTTTCCTCGGAAAGTGTACAGTGTGCTCATTACCATTAACATGAAAAGTGACATTGCCTTTAGTGCAATCAATAACAGCCCCTGCAGTATTCAAAAAGGGTCTTCCAAGAATAATAGACATACTATCATCCTCGAGAATATCAAGAATAACAAAGTCCGTTAAAATAGTAACATTTGCAACTACAACAGGCACATCCTCACAAATACCGACAGGTATAGCAGTTGATTTATCAGCCATTTGCAAAGATATTTCAGTAGGTGTCAACTTATTCAAATCAAGTCTACGATATAAAGAGAGAGGCATAACACTAACACCAGTTCCAAGATCACATAAAGCAGTTTTAACATAGTTTCTTTTAATAGAGCATGGTATAGTGGGTACTCCTGGATCTCCAAGTTTCTTTGGTATTCCACCTTAAAAGTATAATTAGAAGCATTGTGGAAATTTCAGCTTCCGGTATCTTTCTTTTATTTGTAATAATATCTTTCATGTACTTAGCATAAGGATTGGTTTTGAGTATATCGGTTAATCGCATACGCAAAAAGATAGGTCTAATCATTTCAGCAAAGCGCTCAAAATCCTCATCATCCTTTTTTCTTGGATGGTTTGGGAGGAAAGGGCATGGGTTTCTGAACCCAAGGCTCTCTTTCTTTACCATGTTTCCTAGCAACAAAGTCTTTCTTATCATAACGTTGATTCTTTGATTGTGGGTTATCAAGATCAACAGCAGGTTCAATTTCTATATCATTATCATTACTAGGTGGAGCATCATCATGAACATTATTATTAACATTATCACTAGTTTCAGTTTCATTACCAGGTTGTGTTTCAGCATCAGAAATATAAATATCATTTGGATTCTCAGGTGTTTCAACAATAGGATCACTAGAAGCATGCAAAGTCCTATCGTTTTTCTTTTTCTTCTTTTTAGAAGAACTAGGTGCATCTAAATTATTTCTCTGAGAATCTTGCTCAATTCTCTTAGGATGGCCTTCAGGATACAAAGGTTCCTGAGTCATTCTACCACCTCTAGTCATAACTCTAACAGCATTATCATTATTCTTATTATTCAATTCATTGAGGAAATCATTTTGAGCTTTAAGTACTTGTTCTACTTGAGTGGTAACCATAGAAGCATGTTTAATAATAATTTTAAGTTCACCTTTGACATTAGCCATATAATCACCCAAGTGTCCAAGAATATTTGAATTGTATTTTTAATTGTCTACCAAAATAAGCATTAAAGTCTTCTTGCTTAGCCATAAATTTATCAAACTCATCTAAGCATGGGCTAGCAATTTTAGTAAATGGGATTACAGCTTTATCATATCTATAGAGAGAATTTACTTTTACTACCTGTGTCGGGTTATCAAGACCATGAGTTTCTTCAATAGGTAAAGGATTTGAATTATATGTTTCTTGAACAGGCGGTAAATTACGACCATGTATTTCTTCAATAGGAGGTAAATTCTTAACATCTTCAGCTTTAATACCCTTTTCTTTCATAGATTTCTTTGCCTCTTGCATATCTTCAGGACTGAGAAATAGAATACCCCTCTTCTTCGGAGTTGGTTTAGGAATAGGCTCAGGAATTGGCTCTGGAGGTGTCCAATTATTTTCATTTGTCAACATATTATTCAATAGAATTTCAGCTTCATCCGGTGTTCTTTCCCTGAAAACAAAACCAGCACAACTATCCAGGTAATCTATGGAGGCATCAGTTAGTCCATTATAAAAGATATCAAGTATTTCATTTTTCTTAAGAGGATGATCAGGCAAAGCATTAAGTAATTGGAGAAGCCTCCCCCAAGCTTGTGGGAGACTCTCTTCTTCAATTTGCACAAAATTATATATATATCCCTTAAAGCAGCTTGTTTCTTATGAGCAGGGAAATATTTAGCAGAGAAGTAATAAATCATATCCTGGGGACTACGCACACAACCAGGACCAAGAGAATTAAACCATATCTTAGCATCACCCTTTAATGAGAACAGAAATATTTTAAGGATATAAAAGTAACGAGTTCTCTCATCTTTGGTAAATAGGGTGGCTATATCATTCAACTTAGTAAGATGTGCCACAACAGTTTCAGATTCATAACAATGAAAAGGATCAGATTCAACCAAAGTAGTTATATGAGGATCAATAGAGAATTCATAATCCTTATTAGTAACAAAGATAGGTGAAGTAGCAAAAGCAGGGTCAGGTTTCATTCTAGAATTTAGAGATTGCTTACTCCATTTAGCTAATAATCTTTTAAGTTCAGTTCTATTTCTGCAAGCTAAAATAGCTAAAGAAGCATCTTGATCAAAAACATAACCCTTAGGAATGGCAAGTGGTTCTTCATCATCACTTTCATCAGTATCATCAGATTCAATATTTTCAATTTCTCTAGCCCTAGAAAGTTGTTCATCAAGAAAAGCACTAAGTGGCATAGTAGTATCAGGCATAGAGGTAGTTTCATCATAAGTATCATGCATAGCAAAAGTGGCATCATCAATAACATGCGACATATCAGAACGAATTGCAGAAGCAGGTGTAGGTGTCGCAAACTTACTCATAACAGAAGGTGAATCAAGTGCAAAGCTAGATGGCAGTTCCTTACCTCCCCTCGTAGTTGAGGGATAGATCTTGGTTTTTGGATCTCTCAAGTTCTTGATAATGATAAGCAGATATATATCCCAAGTGACTCAAAGAATAGAGCTATGATCCCCGGCAACGGTGCCAAAAAATAGTCTTGATAACCCACTAGTATAGGGGATCGCAACAGTTTTCAAGGGTAGAGTATTCAACCCAAATTTATTGATTCGACACAAGGGGAGCCAAAGAATATTATCAAGTATTAGCAGTTGAGTTGTCAATTCAACCACACCTGGAAACTTAATATCTGAAGCAAAGTGTTTAGTAGCAAAGTAATATGATAGTGGTGATAACAGTAGCAAACGGTAACAGTAGTAATTGTAGTGTTTTTGGTATTTTGTAGTGATGATAGCAATAGCAACGGAAAAGTAAATAAGCGAAGAACAATATATGGAAAGCTCGTAGGCAATGGATCGGTGATGGAGAATTATGCCGGATGTGGTTCATCATGTAACAGTCATAACCTAGGGTGACACAGAACTAGCTCCAGTTCATTGATATAATGTAGGTATGTATTCCGAGCATAGGCATACGTGCTTATGGAAAAGAACTTGCATGACATCTTTTGTCCTACCCTCCCATGGCAGCGGGGTCCTTACGGAAACTAAGGGATATTAAGGCCTCCTTTTAATATAGAACCGGAACAAAGCATTAACACATATGAATACATGAACTCCTCAAACTACGGTCATCATCTTTAAGTATCCCGATTATTGTCACTTCGGGGTTAACGGATCATAAAACATAATAGGTGACTATAGACTTGCAAGATAGGATCAAGAACACTCATATATTGATGAAAACATAATAGGTTCAGATCTGAAATCATGGCACTCGGGCCCTAGTGACAAGCATTAAGCATAGCAAAGTCATAGCAACATCAATCTCAGAACATAGTGGACACTAGGGATCAAACCCTAACAAAAATTACTCGATTACATGATAGATCCCATCCAACCCTTCACCGTCCAGCAAGCCTACGATGGAATTACTCACGCACGGCGGTGAGCATCATGAAATTGGTGATGGAGGATGGTTGATGATGACGATGGAGATGGATTCCCCTCTCCGGAGCCCCGAACGAACTCCAGATCAGCCCTACCGAGAGGTTTTAGGGCTTGGTGGCGGCTCCGTATCGTAAAACGCGATGATTTCTTCTCTCTGAGTTTTTCTCCCCGAAACTCAATATATGGAGGTGGAGTTGGAGTCGGAGACGCAACAGGGGGCCCATGAGGTAGGGGGCGCACCCTAGGGGGGCAGGCGCGCCCCCCACGCTCGTGGCAAGGTGGTGGCCCCCCTGGCCTTCATCTTTGGCAGGTATTTTTCTTATTTTCTAAAAAGTGTCTTCGTGAAGTTTCAGGTCATTCCGAGAACGTTTGCTCCTGCACATAAATAACACCATGGTAATTCTGTTGAAAACAGCGTCAGTTCGGGTTAGTCCCATTCAGATTATGCAAGTTAGAGTCCAAAACAAGGGAAAAAGTGTTTGGAAAAGTAGATACGTCAGAGACGTAACACAAGCTTAAATAATCCACAAATTTCATCCACATATATTAGATGCTCATCAGGATGTTTTGTTCCATCTCCTAAAAAGGGATTAGCTAGCAGTTTTTCTATCATACCCGAAGGAATTTGAAAGCAGACATTTTCATTTTCAGTAGGTTGAGGAGCAACTCTTTGCTCTACTGGTCGGGGTGAAGATACCCCGAACAACCCCCTTAGAGGTTTACTTTCCATAGTAACAAGTGACAGTAAATTTCAGCACACTATATAAATTTTTCCTTACCAAATTCCACCTACCAAAGGCGCTTCACTCCCCGGCAATGGCGCCAGAAAAGAGTCTTGATGAACCACAAGTATAGGGGATCTATCGTAGTCCTTTCGATAAGTAAGAGTATCGAACCCAACGAGGAGCAGAAGGAAATGATAATCGGTTTCCAGCAAGGTATTCTCTACAAGTACTGAAATAAGTGGTAACAGATAGTTTTTTGATAGGATAATTTGTAATGAGCAACGAGTAACAAAAGTAAATAAAGTGCAGCAAGGTGGCCCAATCCTTTTTGTAGCAAAGGACAAGCTTGGACAAACTCTTATATAGAGAAAAGCGCTCCCGAGGACACATGGGAATATCATCAAGCTAGTTTTCATCACGCTCATATGATTCGCGTTCGGTACTTTGATAATTTGGTATGTGGGTGGACCGGTGCTTGGGTACTGTCCTTACTTGGACAAGCATCCCACTTATGATTAACCTCTATTCCAAGCACCCGCAACTACAACAAAAGTATTAAAGTAAACCTAACCATAGCATGAAACATATGGATCCAAATCAGCCCCTTACGAAGCAACGCATAAACTAGGGTTTAAGCTTCTGTCACTCTAGCAACCCATCATCTACTTATTACTTCCCAATGCCTTCCTCTAGGCCCAAATAATGGTGAAGTGTCATGTAGTCAACGTTCACATAACACCACTAGAGGAGAGACAACATACATCTCATCAAAATATCGAACGAATACCAAATTCACATGACTACTAATAGCAAGACTTCTCCCATGTCCTCAGGAACAAACGTAACTACTCAAAAAGCATAAACATGTTCATAATCAGAGGGGTATTAATATGCATATAGGATCTGAACATATGATCTTCCACCAAATAAACCAACTAGCATCAACTACAAGGAGTAATTAACACTACTAGCAACCCACTAGCACCAATCCCGGACTAGGAGACAAGAATTGGATACAAGAGATGAACTAGGATTTTGAGAGGAGATGGTGCTGATGAAGATGTTGATGGAGATTGCCCTCTCCCGATGAGAGGAGCGTTGGTGATGACGATGGCGATGATTTCCCCCTCCGGGAGGGAAGTTTCCCCGGCAGAACAGCTCCGCCAGAGCCCTAGATTGGTTTCGCCAAGGTTCCGCCTCGTGGCGGCGGAGTTTCATCCGAGAAGATGGCTTCTTATTTTTTCCCATCGAAAGATTTCATATAGAAGAAGATGGCCACCAGAGGGCCACCAGGGGGCCCACGAGGTAGGGGGGCGTGCCCAGGGGGTAGGGCACGCCCCCTACCCTCGTGGGCAGGGTGTGGCCCCCTGGTGAATCTCTTCCGCTGAGTTTTTTTTATATATTCTGAAAACGTCTTCCGTGAAGTTTTAGGACTTTTGGAGGTGTGCAGAATAGGTCTATAATATTTGCTCCTTTTCCAGCCCAGAATCCCTGCTGCTGGCATTCTCCCTCTTTATGTAAACCTTGTAAAATAAGAGATAATAGGCATAAGTAGTGTGACATAATGTGTAATAGCAGCCCATAATGCAATAAATATCGATATAAAAGCATGATGCAAAATGGACGTATCACTGACCACTTGGTACTTGTCCTCGGCAAGGAACTGCTCCATAGTGTCACCACCGAGAGAGACTTCCGCCTCACATGGGTGTCCACCGAGAGAGACTTCCCCCTCACGTGGGTGTCCATGACGTGTTGCGTGGTGAACTGCCCGCTGTTGTTGTCGCCGGCCGCTAGAAGCACCATTGGAGCCACGAGGAGCGCCATTGGAACCGCTGGATGTCTTCTCTGTATGTGTCCTCATGGGTGTGCTTATTGTGTAGTGTGACACGAGAGATGAAGGTAAATGGCAGTAGGAATAAAAGGGGGACGGGCGGCCTAGATTCTCGGCGTGTCCGCATGGCAGTTTTTGCAGCGGGTAACTGCATCGTCGTGCCGCGCTCGGCGCAACCGCATGCACACGAACATGCATGATCGTGCGCCAGCCCCAAACACTGGCAGTGCATGTGGAGGGACGAGGGCAGAGCACCCAGAGGGACGCAAGAGCAGAGCGCGCCACGGCCGCCTGAACCGCAAGCAACCACATGCATAGAGCCATTGAACAAGCAGGAAATGGTCGCCTACAAGCCGACCGACAGTTGCATCGCTGCGTAGAGAGCGGTTGTGTGCTACTACCTCCGTCTTGGTCTATAGTCCCCTTTATATTTTGTGCCATACTTTGCCCTTAAATTTAACCAACAAAATGTTAATGCCTGTTATAAAAATTATATAATTGGAAACTATTTTAAATACGAATCCAACTATATAATCTTTGGCGTCATGCATTCGTATTTTATTAGTTAAATCCTACTTATAAACCAGGACGGGGGTATAGTAGGTAATTAAAACACAAACATCTTTTGTATTAACCGTATGTGTACGTGGCCTTTCGTCCTCCTCTCGCACGTCTTGTCACCCTACTGCCGCAGACGGCTTACAACGCAAGCTTGCGCAGCGCACGGGGGCGTTCTTTTGGACAAACGGTGGCACCAATGAATCATCGGTGAGACCGTTCCCGCGGAACCTCGTAGGTTCCCATGCAAGCTTCCCGCCTGACTCGGTGAAATCCCCCAAAATCCTAATGCTTACCGGCCTACTATATAAACCCTCACGGCTGGTGAGTCATGTGTTGCATTTTCCCCTCCCTCTATGTAGCTTATCTCGTCTGCTTCTCCCACAATCGCCAATGGCACCGGTCCATCGTCATCGCTCAGCCACTCCTCCGTAATCAGAGGACAGCTCCAGCTGGGAGGCTACACCACGGCGGCGGCGCAGTTTCCGAGGTAGTGTAGTGCGTGTGGCATCCCTGTTGGGTGTGAGCGGAACACCCACCACACGCTCCGTCGCCGCTGCCCGTCGGCAGCTGTTGCCGGCTGATACGTCTCCAACGTATCTATAGTTTTTGATTGTTCCATGCTGTTATATTATCAATCTTGGATGTTTTATAGTCATTTTACATTATTTTTTGGTACTAACCTATTGACATAGTGCCAAGTGCCACTTGTTGTTTTCTGCATGTTTTTTACATCGTAGGAAACCAATATCAAACGGAGTCCAAACGCAACAAAACATTACAGAGATTTTTTTGGACCAGAAGGAACATAATGGGCCCTGGCTACGCCTGGGGGTGCTCCGAGGAGAGCACAACCCACCAGGGCGCGCCAGGAGGCCCAGGCGCGCCCTGGTGGGTTGTGCCCACCTCGGGTGCCCCACAGACCACCTCTTTGCTCTATAAATACCCCAATATTCCCAAAACCCTAGCGGAGTCGACAAAATATTGATCCAGCTGCTGCAGAGTCCAGAACCACCAGATCCAATCTAGACACCATCTTGGATGGGGTTTACCACCTCCATTGGTGCCTTTCCGATGATGCGTGACTAGTTCTTTGTAGACCTTCGGGTCCGTAGTTAGTAGCTAGATGGCTTCCTCTCTCTCTCTCTCTCTTGATTCTCAATACAATGGTCTCTTGGAGATCCATATGAGGTAACTCTTTTTGCAGTGTGTTTCTTGGGATCGATGAACTTTGAGTTTATGATCAGATCTATCTTTTTATATCCATGAAAGTATTTGAGCTTCTTTGATCTCTTTATGCATGATTGCTTATAGCCTCGTATTTCTTCTCCGATATTTGGGTTTTTTTGGCCAACTTGATCTATTTATCTTGCAATGGGAAGAGGTGCTTTGCAGTGGGTTCGATCTTACGGTGCTTGATCCCAGTGACAGAAGGGGAACCAACACGTATGTATCATTGCTACTAAGGATAAAACGATGGGGTCTATCTCTACATAAATATATCTTGTCTACATCATGTCATCGTTCTTATTGCATTACTCCGTTTCTCCATGAACTTAATACAGTAGATGCATGCTGGATAGCGGTTGATGTGTGGAGTAATAGTAGTAGATGCAGGCAGGAGTCGGTCTACTAATCTTGGACGTGATGCCTATATAATGATCATTGCGTGGATATCGTCATGAGTATTTGAAGTTCTATCAATTTCCCAACAGTAATTTGTTCACCCACCATTTGCTATTTTTCTCGAGAGAAACCACTAGTGAAACCTACGGCCCCTGGGTCTCTTTCTCATATATTGCCATTGTGATCTACTTTTCTTTTGCATTTATTTTTAGGTCTATTAGATCAAAAATACAAAAATACCTTTCTGCAATTTATTCTTATTTATTTTATTTGTCGTTCGATCTATCAATCTACTACAATTTTATCTCACGTCCGTTTGCCCATCTGGGGCGCCGCTACCCGAAAGGGATTGACAACCCCTTTTACACGTCGGGTTGTGAGGATTTGTTATCTATGTGCAGGGGTTGTTTATGTTGTGTTGCTTGGTTCTCCTACTGGTTCGATAACCTTGGTTTCATATCCGAGAGAAATACCTACCGCCGCTGTGTTGCATCATCCCTTCCACTTTGGGGAAATACTGACGTACTTCAAGCGACATCACCGGCAGCCCGAAGGCGGGAGGTGGCCATCATGGCCGCCACCCCACTGCCGGCCACCGTGGCCATGACCCGCTCCGCCACCGCGGCCAAAAGGCGGGAGGTGGTGGTCGGGGCCACCTCCCCATCATCGGCCGTCATGGCCACCAACCCACCGTCGACCGCCGGGGTCATCACCCGCTTCGCCACCACCACCTGAGGGCGGGAGGCGGAGGTGGATGCCCGCACGTGCGTCAGCGACCTTGCGCGCTACACTGAGTTCCTGCGGGAGGAGGAGGAGCACCACATCGAGCATGCAAAGAGCCTTACCGCCACCTTAGAGGTGTGCAATCAGGAGATTTATGAGGAGAACCACTGCTTCGAGAGGGGTCGCCTGGAGCGGTAGAGGGCGTTCGATGTGAGCATCGCTGAAGCTGTAGCAGCGGCAGGCACCGTATTGCACTTGTCCAGCTCATCGGTAGGCTCCTCCTCCTCTGCCTCTTTCTGAGCGTGCTCGGCAAAGGAGAGCCAGCCTGAAGTAGTATGAAGCCCCTCCGTAGTAGTAGTATTTAGGGCCTATTTTGTTTAGTTCATCTGACTATAGATGTGGTGGAACTGTACAACGCAATTAAAATTAGCTAGTATATATAGTTGAACTAGCTATTTCCGTACATGGTTGGCAACACTTGGGGAAAAGTTTCGTCGGTTCAGCTGTCGAGTTGAACTGTTTGTATAATTAAGAACGACTGCTTAATCTATGAGTGAAATCTATGCTTAATTACTAAATTTTAATTGCAAAAATTAGATACTGGTAGTGATTTTTAGCTTCATATTTTGACAAATCGCAGTGTTACAAGGTTGACAAATGGCAATGTTACTAGATCAACAAATGTCAATCTTTCCAGTTTGACAAATGGCAACCTACCCAAATTGTTTGTAAGTGGTTGCACACGGGTCATCCAAAAGAACTGTTTGCGTTGAAGAGATGCACAAATCCTGCTCTCATTTTGCATACGGGTGTTCTATCTAAAACGTTTCCGATCAAGTGTTGCACAAATCATGCTTGGCACATTTTCCCTTGGCTTCCTGGGGAAGCTGTTGGTTTGCATACGGGTGTTCTAACTAAAATGTTTGCGATGAGTGTTTTATATTTAAAAATCATTGATGTTTTTTTCAAAAGAAAATCGTTTGATAAGTCTGTACATTAAGAGAGAAAAACGCAAGTTCGCTCAAACCATATCTTTCATTCAGTCATACAGCGAATTTATATTCATATGATCGAGATACTGTGTTAAACCCAAGAAAAAAACTATTTTCGACAGCGGCGGAGGCAGCGTGTCGCGCCGTCGTTGTCATTGTCGTCCTCCAGGAAATTGTTGAAGTCTTCAATTCAGCACCGAATGTTCTTCACTCGTAAATCAAACATCATGTTGTGGCGCGATCGACGGACGGTGCACGGGGGGACGACAGCTGGTAGCGCTGAGGGGTAGCGGTCAACGACGGCCACTGAGGGGGACGTGCACATGGGCATGGGCGCGGCGGGTGTAGCCAAAAGCATGGGGACCGGCGCCGCGGTGGGTGGAGGGGCACGCACGGGCACGGGCGCTGGCATGTACATGAGCTCGTGCGGGTCTGCGGAGACCTTGCTGACGCCCACGGCTTCCAGCTCTGCGATAGTGCTTGGCGACCAGCCCATCAATGCTACGGGGATGGTCGCTAGTGCAGGTGCGGGGATGGGAGCTGGGACGGGAGCGGGGCAGCAACCGCCGCGGCCAGCTTGTTCTGGGCCATGTCCATTAGGCCCCGTTCCTCCTTATTTTCAATCTCCTCCGGCTCGGAGTCGACTTCACCAAACTTGAAGACTAGTGGCAGATGATCCTTCTGCGCCATGGTGTTGGTGGAGGTCCGCGGGAGGGAGGGGAATGGGAGGCGAACAGTAAGGCCACCCGTATTAAGCAGCGGCTCGAGCGCCATTAATGGAGAGGAAGGCGGGCGGCCATGGAAGTCAAAGGGCTCGCTTCCCAGTGAGCCTGCACAGTGTACAACTCACGCGCTTCCCGGTGAGCCTGCACATTGGAGGACTGTTTGCACACCTCTCGGTCAGCTTGCGCACCAGACTGCGCTCGCATGCCTCCCGTTCAGTCAAGGTCAAGCAGCTGTCCGCACGACACCTCCTATAGCCATTAAAACCAAGACACGTTGCGTCACGTGAAGGATTAACAAAACGCACGTGGTTTGAATTATACAAACATTTGAGATATGAAAGTGGCAGCTATTTTTTCAAAAATGCCTTTGTGGGCTGTTATTCGAGTGTGCCTTCTCTCAAAATGGACACGAAAAATACCACAGCATGCCGGGTGCCATTCCATGATAGCATGCCAGGTTTCATGAATTTCAGACGAGTTTTGGATTTACTAGAATTTAAAAACAAAGTATCTCAACGTTTTGCCGGCAATGAACGGTGCCCTGGTGTTTGAAATTCATTCCCATTTCTTGCATTGGACCTAAGCATGCACCCAAGGACAAAGATTTGATTTTTCAACCAATTTATATGCACTGGAGCATGTGCATGTAGTTCATATTTGAATTATGTACATAAATGCATTGAAAACTCAGTTAATGCATAAAAATGTCCAAACGAACCTCGAAAAATCACAAAAATTGACACAACACTCCTGTTGTTCTATGTTGACACGAGGAATTTTTTTAAAGCAATAAGAGGCAATGGATATCGTTTCGTCCCCAAAGGTGGGACATTCCCAACCGAAACCATCATGCTTGTTGTGAGAAGCTCTGGTTTGCGAGAAGCATATACCCAAACCTGCCCCAAATGGGACAAAAAAATTACAACGTCATGTTGATGCCGCCCCATGATAGCATGCCAAGTTTCATGAATTTCAGACGAGTTTTGGATTTAGTATATTTAAAAACCAGGTATCTCAATGTTTGCGGCCGAGTGACGATGGCAGGTTGTTTGACATTCATTCCCATTTCTTGCATGGGACCTAAGCATGCAACCAAGAACACATATTTGAATTTTAAACCAATTTATATGCATTAGAGCATGTGCATGTAGTTCAAATTTGAATTATGCACATGAATGCATTGAAAACTCAGTTAATGTATAAAAATGTCCAAATGAACCTCGAAAAATCACAAAAATTGACACAACACTCCTGTTGTTCTACATTGACACGAGAAAAAAATTGAAAGCACTAAGAGGCAATGGATCTCGTTTCGTCCCCAAAGGTGGGACATTCCCTACCGAAGCCATCATGCTTATTGTGAGAAGCTCTGGTTTGTGAGAAGCATATACCCAAACCTGCCCGAAATGGGACAAATTTTTTACAACGGCATGTAGATGCCGCTCCATGATAGCATGCCAAGTTTCATGAATTTTAGATGAGTTTTGGATTTACTAGAATTTAAAAATAAGGAATCTCAATGTTTGCGGCCATGTGATGGTGGCAGGGTGTTTGACATTCATTCCCATTTCTTGCATGGGACCTAAGCATGCAACCAAGGACACATATTTGAATTTTCAACCAATTTATATGAATTAGAGCATGTGCATGTAGTTCAAATTTGAATTATGCACATAAATGAATTGAAAACTCAATTAATGCATAAAAATGTCCAAACGAACCCCGAAAAATCCCAAAAATTGACACAACACTCCTGTTGTTCTATGTTGACACTAGGAAAAAAATTGAAATCGAGAAGAGGCAATGGATATCATTTCATACAGAAAGGTGAAACGTTCCCTACCAAAACCATCAGGCTTGTGTGAGAAGTTCTGGTTTGTGAGAAGCATATCCCCAAACATGCCCCAAATAGGACAAAAAATTTACCACGACATGTTAATGTCGCTCCATGACAGCATGCCAAGTTTCATGAATTTTAGACGAGCTTTGGATTTACTAGAATTTAAAAACGAGGTATCTCAATGTTTGCGGCCGAGTGACGGTGGCAGGGTGTTTGACATTCATTGCCATTTCTTGCATGGGACCGAAGCATGCAACCAAGGATCCAGATTTGAATTTTCAACTAATTTATATGCATTAGAGCATGTGCCTGTAGTTCAAATTTGAATTATGCACATGAATGCATAGAAAACTCAGTTAGTGTATAAAAATGTCCAAGCGAACCCCGAAAAATCCAAAAAATTGACACAACACTCCTGTTGTTCTATGTTGACACTAGGAAAAAATTTGAAATCAAGAAGAGGCAACGGATATCGTTTCATCCAGAAAGGTGAAACATTCCCTACCGAAACCATCACACTTTTTGTGAGAAGCTCTAGTTTAAGAGAAGCTTATACCCAAACCTGCCCCAAATGGGACAAAAAATTTACCACGGCATGTTGATGCCGCTCCATGATAGCATGCCAAGTTTCATGAATTTTGGACGAATTTTGGATTTACTAGAATTACAAAAGCAAGTACGTCAACATTTGCTGGAGAGCCACGGTGCTGTGGTATTCGAATTTCATCCCCATGTCTTGCATGGGACATAAGCATAAACCCATGGACACATATATGATTTTACAATCCATGTTGGTGCACCGGAGCATGTGCATGTAGTTTAATTTTGAATTGTGCACCTGAAATGGCTGGAAAACCAATTTAATGTGTAAAATGTTCAAATGAACCCTGAATAATTCCAATTCTTTTACAACACACATATAATTGAATGTTCACTGCAGATAAAAGGTCTAGCAATTCAAACATCATCCATTGTTGTTGTGACCCCATTATGTAATTCAAATCAAGATGAAAAATCAAGTAGATCCCACACAGTTTATTATCACCAACCGTGTGAGATGCGGCACAAAATATCCTGGAGCACCATTGCTGTATAGTACGCCTATGGCTTACGCGAGAAGGTGCGTCAGCTACATTCCACAGCCGGCGTCTCAAGCACACTAGCTCGCTCCCCAAATATCATTTCACTGTTTAATCGTCGTTGGTGAAAGATGGGCACGTGGACCCGTGTCGTGAGCGCAACTTAAGTGGCACACTCCCGCGAGAGCGCGGCCGCATACGCCATGCGCGTGCTAACAAGGTGCATGAGCACGGCCGTGATCTGCGACCGGGTAGCCAAGGCAGCCCAAACGGCCGTTCTTTCTTCTCAGGTGGCGGCAGCAACATCTGCCTCGAGGATAACAACTCGCGAGAGTGGCACAGCAGCTGTTCGTTCCGCAGCGGCGGCATTAGCCCTGATGGAGGTCGCCCATGACCATGTCGAGGCCGACCACGTCCAGCTCGTGGCGGTCACCGCACAAATCGAACAAAGCTTCTCCGATAATGGTCGGCAACTCACGGACGAAGAGTTGGCAATCGTCGAGAGCGTTCGAGCAGCCATCCGTTCCTTCGCCGCATACCACATGACGACGGAGCCCGTTCAAGCCCAGATCGTGGTCGCCCACACCCAGCTCATGGTGGCCTTTTCCAAAGAGATGGTGGACACGGATGGCGAGATGCTTGCAAAGTATGGTGTGATGGATGCCATGGGGCCCCTTCCCCAGGAGACCATCGGGCGCGAGATGGACATGGAGGCGGCGGCGGAGATTGACGAGCACCAGCCGTAGTAGTACTCTTTGTTTTGTTTAATTAAGAGCACCGGTCTTTAATTTGTTAGAGTAATGTTTAGGTCAGCTAGCTCTGTTTAATTGCTGAACTTGCTCGATTAAGAAGTGTGGGTGTGCTGTAGTCTCCTTTGTGTACCCAAATTATGCAATGACATCGATGACCACTATAACCAGGGAAATTCAAACCAAAATTTTTGATGTTCAAACTCAACACACGCGGGTTAAGCTATCTGAATCGTTTGTGATGTTCACATATCATACACAATTCTGAATAAGGGACCGTGACTGATGACACTTTGCGCGCCAGTTTTTTCGTTGAAGCGATTCCAAATTTTCGGCTTCCGCGGAAATATCTACCTCCCCGCCTGTCGTGGAATTGTCACGGCAGATGTCCTTAGTGTCAGGACTTAGTCGCGAGGCCAACACATCTATGTGGTAGCTTGAGAGGGGTTGAGCGGGACAAGAGACGCGATGTTTTACCCAGGTTCGGCCCCTCACGGTGGAGGTAAAAGCCTACATCCTGCTTCATTGATATTGATGATTATGATCACGGTTACAAGAGTGCTCTATCTCGAGAGCTATTGTCTAAACCTAACTTATCCAACTTGTGGAACTTGTCTCTTCTGGGGAGCCTTGCCCCTCCTTATATAAGTTGAAGGGGCCGGCCTACATTTAGAGTCCAAGTAGGATTAGGACTAGTCTCTTTTCTATTACAAGACGGATAGCAATCCAGGTCTTATTCAAACTGTTTAAATCGGCCTGCTGGGCCACCTCCCATAATGGGCCGCAGCCTACCTCCATGAGGATACCCGTGTCCCATATCCACAACAGTAGCCCCCAAGCTTTCGGGTGACTCGAAGAGTCGGGCAGAAGGTCTTGATTTTGTTGATGCTTTTGTCTTCCTTGAACGCGGAGCTTTTTTTCCGGGTCGTTGACGTAATGGATGCCGAAATGTGGATGAAGAGATTGCTGAGTCATGAAGCGTCGACGTTGATGTTGCCGAGTTGTCCTCCCAGGCTGGATTCTGTCTCCAAGCCGGGTATTTCTGAATTTTTTCCAACCCCAATAGCAGGTATATCATCTGTAGCCCCCGAGCGCCGGGTTTGTTTAGGCCTTTAACAACCCGGGGGTCTCTGAACTTGTGTTTTGGTAACGAACAAAGTCCATTTTTTACAAATTCTGGCTTGATAGCTCCCGAGGCTCGAGGCGACTCGAGGAGTCGTCTTCAAGCTCTTTGTTCCTGAAATAAAACACATGAATGCATTACACCATTCATGATGTATAAAACAAAATTAAACAATAAATTCGATGACTTGGTAAACTTGTGTTCAAGTTGTTAATCGTTCGACTCAACTAAGTAGGCTTTCGCATGGACTTTTTTCATGGAATATGATATGTTCAGGGTCGACAAAGTCCATGATAGGCATCAGAGTCGATTGACAATACCATACCCACTACTTGGTCAGTTACGAGTTGCATCTGACTTAGTAAAGAACGAACGTAAATTTATTTCGTTGATATGTAGGGCACCCATGTTTGAACTGTGCATCATGGCAAATAGTCCTCTTTGGTAACCTTACGACTCAACTTTATGAGAATAAATGATAGCCCCCGAGATTAACTCAAAGGTGCCGGATATATTTAATTGACTGGAAAAAATGAAATTTAAATATCAAAGTGACTTAGCTTGTTTTTATGATGTGGCATAAGCCAGCGGACCGTTGGGGTCGACGAGGCAGTGGAAATGGCAGGCTGGCGAAGGCAACTCGACGGAGACAAAGTCAAAGTGGCCTAGATGGCGTGGCGATTCACGACAGAAGCCGTGAGCATCAGTGGAGTTTTCTCGGGCTCATGCTTTTTGCTCTTACTTGCACCTTCAGTCAAGGTAATGGACCTCCTCAATAATATCAACTTCAGATCTCCAGTACTCATCATGTTGAACGCAAATTATCCTTTGTTTAAGGGTCAAGTCCTTTTGAGGTTTTCTTCGAGGCCTGACTCCGTATGATTCCCTTTTTCAATTTGCTCAAATGTTGGGGCAGCTCGCAGGACACAGAGGCGAACGGCTGGCGGGTCAATGGGGTAAGGGCGCCTCGGGGACGGAGGCAGCGCACTGACGGCTTAAGGGAGAGGCGGCCGGTCGTCGGAGTGCGATAGCCTGCCTCTGTTGTAGTCAAGGCGATGCACGAGGGCGACTTGAATGGGAGGCGAGGCCTAACAGCGACTCGGACGGGAGGCAACTCGTAACCCATAGTGGCAGAGGAATCCGGGGCAGTTTCTTGCAGGGGAGCCCCGACAAAGGAAGCTTGATGCGGCCGGTGACTCACCATGATGGTAGCTTGATGCAGCGGTCGGAGGAGGTGAAGTAGAGCGGGCAACTCGGCGTGCACAGACAGCAGCGGTCGGAGGACTCGACGCGGCAGGCCTCAATGGAGGCAGGCCACGGTGGATTAATTGAGGCCTGGCCGGTTTGGAAGCGGCTGTTCAGAGTGGCAGCTCGCCGTGGAGCAGAAGGAGGCGGTGGCTCAAGGCCGCGGCCACGTACAGTAGAGGCGGAGGGCAGGTCACTGCAGCGCCCGGGGCGCGGAGTAAAAACGGTGGCTCGCAGTAGAGCCCACTTGGAGCGAGGCGAGGTCTGTGCATGTTCGTCGAGTATCTCATTGCTGGGCGAACGCTGGAGCAGTCTTCGTTTCCGAAGTATGCTGATGATTTCCATACTAAACCAGGCGTATATGTCGACGGAATTTTCGAGGCCACAGTGCTGCCTTGGTCAGTCTCAACAGAGAATTGTGTCTGATGTGTCTTGGATACTGGAAATCTGATCTGTCTGAACAACTTTGAAAAAACTTCACTATTAACCTTGGGATCCGTGTGGCAATTTAATTCATTGGTTGATCTTTTGACTACTAGCATTGCTATCTGTCAATATTGATTGGATCCTTCATCACGTCATCCCTTTCCTTTATTCTTTCTCAATCTCACGTGGGAGTGGATGTAAGTCCCCTCTAGTATAGTCTTCGGTGGACATCAGAAATCCGACCAAGCCTCGAATCAGACTCTGGTACTCGTGCGTGTATTGCTTTGGTAGTATTAGTGCAAAACGACTCGGTGATCGACAGATCGCTCTGCCTAAAAAAAATCTTCATGGTCTTGCCTTGCCTGACGCAGCGTACGGCGGCTGATTTGGATCAGTATTCCAGCGGAGAAAAACATAGGCTCTCTAGCAAGATCTATGATTCGACAGAAGCGGCTGGGGACAGACAACAATCCTAATTTCTGTTGAACCAAAATTGATAAATTTTGCCGGCTCTGCCCAAGGTTGTCCACCATAGAATTGTTCTGCATCATCATTGCCGGTCTCCTCTTCATCCAACTAAATCGCGGGCTTCTCGATCCTTGAAGAATTCCCTCCAAAAACATTACCACCATGCGCATGCCCCACGGTGGGCGCCAACTGTCGTGGAATTGTCATGGCAGATGTCCTTAGTGTTAGGACTTAGTCGCGAGGCCAACGCATCTATGTGGTAGCTTGAGAGGGGTTGAGCGGGACGAGAGACGCGATGTTTTACCCAGGTTCGGCCCCTCGCGGTGGAGGTAAAAGCCTACATCCTGCTTCATTGATATTGATGATCATGATCACGGTTACAAGAGTGCTCTATCTCGAGAGCTATTGTCTAAACCTAACTTATCCAACTTGTGGAACTTGTCTCTTCTGGGGAGCCTTGCCCCTCCTTATATAAGTTAAAGGGGCCGGCCTACATGTAGAGTCCTAGTAGGATTAGGACTAGTCTCTTTTCTATTACAAGACGGATAGCAATCCAGGTCTTATTCAAACTGTTTAAATCGGCCTGCTGGGCCACCTCCCATAATGGGCCGCGGCCTACCTCCATGAGGATACCCGTGTCCCATATCCACAACACCGCCCCCTCCCCCTTACCAAAGACACATTTCCCCTGTTTCCGCCTTCCTTTTCAAGTTGAAACCTTCACTCCTTGCTTGCAGCGCCGCCTCCTTGTCGGTGACCCTCCATGCTGCTCGGCCTCATCTATCCAGGCAGGTAATCCACACCCGACCCCCTTCCTTCTCCTCCTTCCACATCCCACTTGCCCCGACCGCCGGCGACACCTTCCACCCAAATCAGTGACCCCTCCACCAAATAAGCGCCGCCCTAAGCCATGGTGCATGCAGTATAGCCAAGATCTCAAGGAGCATTTGGCAGCGGAGAAGGAAATCACGGCCGCACGCGCGGACGAGGTCGCGATGGCTGCCATTCGTGCCGACCCCCAGATCTTGGTGGTGCACCTTGCCATTTGCTAGCTACGCTGGTTAAGCATGCTCAGTTTACCCGTTGCGTGTGCTGCTCCTGCCTTTCCTTCACAAATTCTAGTGAATTGTGCTATCTAATTTTACCATGCAATCTGTTGCTCTAGTGTATATGTTCTATATGTCATTTAGTGTGGTGCTCACTTATTAACTGTTTTGTTTATTAGTTGTCATCTTCAGTTAACTGTTTGGTTCAATTATGCAAATGTGATGTTCAATTCTTCAGGCAGCAATTTTGTATTGTCTTCCATGTGAGAAATAAATCGAAGTTATCTTTACAAAATACATGGGACACTAATACAATTGTTATATTTCCAAGTTTTCAAGCATGCTTAGTTTGGTTATACATTATGCAATGTGGTGCTCAATTAGTGTTTGGTTCATTTGTATTGTGGTGTTTAGTTATTTGTTTGGTTCAATTCTGCAATGCGATGTTCAATAGTTGTGGGTGCATTCTGTTATTGTATACCATGTGAGGAATAAATTGAATTTGGCTGTAGTAAATTCGTGAGAAACAAATACAATTGCTATATTTCCAAGTTGTTAAGCATGCTTGGTTTGGTTAACTATCTGATCTTCTATTAGGAGTATGTTATATTGTGCAATGTGGTGCTCAGTTAATGTTTGGTTCATTTGTTGTGGTGTTTATTTAACTGGTTGGTTCAATTCTGCAATGTGATGTCCAATTGTCGTTGGTAGAATTTTGTATTATTGTACATGTGAGGAATAAATCGAATTTGGCTACACTTAATACATGAGAAATGTTGGGGATATGATTTGTAACGCCCTCGATGCGGCTATATCTCCCATGTGTCGAAGCATGACCTAGAGGCATAACCGCATTGAAAGCAATGTCGCAAGTGAGGTAATCTTCACACAACCCATGTAATACATAAGGGAAAAGATACATGGTTGGCTTACAATCGCCACTTCACGCAAATACATGAAGAAAGCATTACAACATCCTAATACAATCAAGGTCCGACTACGGAACCAAAATAAAAGAAGAACCCCAAATGCGACAAGGTCCCCGATCGACCCCAACTGGGCTCCACTACTGATCAACTAGAACGAAACAACACAAAGGACAAGATCTTCATCGAGCTCCTCCTGAGCTTGGTTGCATCATCTGCACGGTCTCATCGGCACCTGCAAGCTGGTTTTGGAAGTATCTGTGACTCACTGGGACTCAGCAATCTCGCACCCTCGCAATCAAGACTATTTAAGCATATGGGTAAGGTAAAGGTATGAGGTAGAGCTGCATCAAGCGACTAGCATATATGGTGACTAACATACGCAAATGAGAGCGAGAAGAGAAGGCAAAGCACGATCGAGAAACTATGATCAAGAAGTGATCCTAAAACAACCTATGTCAAACATAACTCCAACACCGTGTTCACTTCCCGGACTCCGCCGGAAAGAGACCATCACGGTTACACACGCGGTTGATGCATTTTAATTAAGGTCAACTTCAGGTTTTCTACAACCGGACATTAACAAATTCCCATCTGCCCATAACCGCGGGCACGACTTTCGAAAGTTAAAATCCCTGCAGGGGTGTCCCAACTTAGCCCATGACAAGCTTTCACGGTCAACGAAGGAATAGACCTCCTCCCGAGACATTCCGATCAGACTCGGTATCCCGGTTCTACAAGACATCCTCGACAATGGTAAAACAAGTCCAGCAAGACCACCCGATGCACCGACATCCCGATAGGAGCTGCACATATCTCGTTCTCAAGGCAACACCGGATAAGCAATCCATACAACTAAAACCAGCCCTCGAGTTTCCCCGAGGTGGCGCTGCAAGGGGCTCTAGTTTGGACCAACACTTAGACAAGCACTGGCCTAGGGGGTTAAAATAAAGATGACCCTCGGGATGCGCGACTCCCAAGGGAAAAGGCTAGGTAGCGAATGGTAAAACCAAGGTTGGGCCTTGCTGGAGGAATTTTATTCAAAGCGAACTGTCAAGGGGTTCCCATTATAACCCAACCGCGTAAGGAACGCAAAATCCGGGAACATAACACTGATATGACGGAAACTAGGGCGGCAAGAGTGGAACAAAACACCAGGCATAAGGCTGAGCCTTCCACCCTTTACCAAGTGTATGGATGCATTAACTAAATAAGATATATTGTGATATCCCAACAAGTAAAACATGTTCCAACAAGGAACAACATCTCCATGTTCCAACAAGGAACAAACTTCAATCTTTACCTGCAACTAACAACGCTATAAGAGGGGCTGAGCAAAGCGGTAACATAGCCAAACAACGGTTTGCTAGGACAAGGTGGGTTAGAGGCTTGGTTCAACAATATAGGAGGCATGATAAGCAAGTGGTAGGTATCGCGGCATAGGCATAGCAAAAGAGCGAGCAACTAGCAAGCAAAGATAGAAGTGATTTCGAGGGTATGGTCATCTTGCCTGAGATCCCGCAAGGAAGAAGAACGAGTCCATGAAGAAGACAAACGGACGTAGATGAACGGGTCCTCACAAACGCGACGTTAACGGAACCAACCCGAAGAAGCAACACCGGAAAGAAGCACACATCATAGTAAACAACCACGACATGAACATGGCATGATGCACAATCAAGTATGATGCATGTCCGGTTTAATGAAACATGGCATGGCAAAATGCACAAACAACACTACAAGTTAAGTGGAGCTCAATATGCAACGAGTTGCATATTGACGGAACACCACATGCCTTATTTTAGTTCTCTCTCGTTTATGTACTCAACAAGATTAAATGTTGTTAGCATGGCAAGAGGTGAAGCAAAGTAAACTACCTATCTAGTCTAGTTTAAATGAGGCCGGAAGCAACGAACAACAATTCCGAAAACTCCTCATGAGCATATTATAGATTTGGTACTGTTCTGCCCTAAACATTATTTTAGAGTTGTTAAACATGCAAAGTAAGGCCACCATGTTAAACTAGGCATTTTTCTACCCCATTTACATATAAAGATTATTTAATTCGGAGCTACGGTTATTTAGTTATGAAATAAAGCATTTCAGCATGGCATTAGGTAAATTATGAACAAACATCACTTCAAACATTTTAAACATAGATGAAAGTTGCACAATATGAATCTACACAAAATTCTAAGCAACTTTCATATATAAATCATTTTAATATGGTGCACGGTTATTAAGTTATTAAATGCATGGACTTGAAGGGCTTTTCTGTAAAACTGTCAATCCCCTAGAAAATTAGGAAATTCATATATCAGGGAAAAAAACGGAGCAAGCCGAAACTGGCTGGGCGCTGGGCTGTGGTGTTCTCACCATTGGGCCTAACAGGCCGGATCTGGAGAGGAAACGACCCACTAGGGCGCTAGAGGCAAACGTTGTGGTCCAACCGGGCGGCCACGCACAGGTGATCGAGCGGGCGAGCGCACTCCTTTGCTCCTGAGGAAAACAGAGCAGCGACGCCTGAGCAAGCGAAGCAGGGAAGCGGCCGCGCGATGCACGGGGGGACTTGGCGCTACTCCGGCGAGGGGCCGGCGGCGCGGATCCAGCGGGCGACGCGACGGGGAGGTCGGATCTGTCGGAGACGGCTACGGACAAAGCAGCGCTGCGGCGGGAGCTGCAAGGCCATGGCAGGGGAGGATTTCAGATAAGAGGCTGAGAGATTAGAGAAAGAGAGGACCGGAGGGAGAGCTGGAAGAGGTGAGGCGACCTGGCCGAGGCGGGTGCTCGAGGAGGTCATCTGACAGAGCAGGTCAACAGTGGTGGCAACATGGGCAGCGGCAGCGGACCTGGACGGTAGAGCCTGGGTGCGGCAGCGTGAATGGAGAGGCGGCAGCGACAAGGCACGACGGCGCAAGCACGGGAAAACCGAGGTCGAGCAGGGGTCCATAGCGTGCGGGGTTGCTGCCTGGTGCTGCTCCAGCGAGCTGCAGCTCGCGGTCGACGGCTGGGGTGGGGGCTATTGCTCGGGAAGAGCTCCTGCGAGGGAGAGAGAGATGTGTGAGGGAGAGCGGAAGAAAGAAAGACGGGGAGGAGGAACCGAGGGAGAGGGCACGGGGTCGGCTTGGCAGTGGTGGTTCCAATCGCCGGTGTAAGAAGTAGCTCCAGGAGGCGCAAGGCTTGTGGATCGAGGAACGGGAGGCGTGCACCGGCTGGATGGATCAATGGGACAAATAAATTGGGGATGCATCCCGAGAGATTTCGAGTGGGTGGTGGCGGCGGTCACGGGATGGATGGGACAGATCCTCTAGGTTTTAGGGTTAGGCTAGATTTGGTAGGTGGTGGTCTATTAATATAAGGAAAAGAGGGAGTTTGGATCCTCCGATCGAAATCAGACGGTTCAGAAAGAATAGGCTAGGGAGTCTAAATAATAAAACGGTGATATTTTGTAGATGTTAGGGGATGATCCAGACACAACGGTAGCGACAGCCCGGGTCGGGTCTGGGACAACTTCGGACGCGCGCGAGGGGTTCGATGCACTGTGCAGAGAGGGTTTCGGACCATGCAGTCGCATCGGACAACTCTGGAAGCGAAGAGGGGAAAGAGGATGGACTAGGTGGGTTGTGGCGAGACTGCGAGGGGAAGAAGAGAGAGAGGGCCCGGCATCTGTTTCCGGAGACCGAAAATGTCCGACGTTAGACCGGCTATATTGCTGCTATAGTTAATCGTTGGGGAGTCAAATGAACTCCAAGTGCGATGAAACTTGGCAGGCGGCCTACCTACACTATAATAAGGCCGCACGCCAAATTTGAACCCAATCCGAGAACATTTTCCGGCCACTTATAATATACTATCTCGGACATGCCGCGGGCGCGTGCAAGTGTGGTTGGGCTCAGAACGGACAACAGAGAGAACTCGAAGAACCCGGACGAATGCAAGTTTTTGAAAAACATGATGATGCTATGCAAATGATGACATGATGAAATGCAACATGCAAGAAAAAGACATGGAACAAGGGGTAAGATGAGAAGATACTTGATGAAATCACAACACACTGCCTCCGAAACTATTGAATGAATGGAACAAGGGGTAAGAAAAAATCTCAGACAGCACTCCGGTTGAAAAGAGATGCAAGGCTTGATAAGGCGAAAAGAACTTGAGCCAAAAGGGCACAACACTACGGTTAAATGGATAGGCATGGAAAGAACGCGATCCTGACAAAGCAAGAAGATGGGTTGGAGAGAGCAACATCACAATGCCTCCAGAACAAAGGGAAACAAGATCTTGAGAGAGCACGCTTACAACAAATGCTAGAACGGAGTTGTTGGAAAACCAACAACGAAAAGAACAATCTTGATATGGTCTTACAGAATACATCTCAAATTATGAGGTGACAGCCTGCCACTCACGGGAAAAGAATTGGATTGATATGAACGAGGAGACGAGAAACTTACTTCACCAGGTGGATAAATGAAGAACTTGGGTCATTTATAAGCACCATAAATAGCAACAATCCTTAGGGAAGGCTTTGGTGAAATATAACCCAAGATAACTCCAAAGAAGATATTGATGGATTTAAAATACCTCATTCTTAATAACATGTGAATCATGAACTCAAATTATCAAGAATGATGTAAAACCACCTCCAATGATACGGTAGAAAGAAATGCACTCCGGATAGCAAGATGAAGAAAGCTTGAGCTCCTTTGAAAAGAATCTCAATGAACACTTTGAGAAGGGATTAAATCCTTGATGAACCATCATGTAGAACCTTCATGAAGAACTCTGGTAATAAAAGAATGAACCAAAATAATTGAATGATGAAGATAATAAGATTGAAGCCTCGCAATGATTTACATGAATCTCCGTGGAGATGTAATTGAAAAAGGTTGGAACTCCGGGAAAAAGAAAGATGAGCACTTGAAACCAAGAATATGTATGATGAACCACTCCGGAATAAGGAATTAATAACTTGGGTGAAACAAGAATAAGAATTACATTATGCTTATCCTTCACCAATTAAATTGATGACAAAGAACGGAATTTGTAGATGTTAGGGGATGATCCAGACACAACGGTAGCGACAGCCCGGGTCGGGTCCGGGACAACTTCGGACGCGCGCGAGGGGTTCGATGCACTGTGCAGAGAGGGTTTCGGACCGTGCGGTTGCATCGGACAACTCCGGAAGCGAAGAGGGGAAGGACGATGGACTAGGTGGGTTGTGGCGAGACTGTGAGGGGAAGAAGAGAGAGAGAGGGCCCGGCATCTATTTCCGGAGACCGGAAACGTCTGACGTTAGACCGGCTATAATGCCGCTATAGTTAATCGTTGGGGCGTCAAACGAACTCCGAATGCGATGAAACTTGGCAGGCGGCCTACCTACACTATAATAAGACCGCACGCCAAATTTTAACCCAATCTGAGAACATTTTCCGGCCACTTATAATATATTATCTCGGACATGCCGCGGGCGCGTGCAAGTGTGCTTGGGCTCAGAACGGACAACGGAGAGAACTCGGAGAACCCGGACGAATGCAAGTTTTTCAAAAACATGATGATGCTATGCAAATGATGACATGATGAAATGCAACACGCAAGCAAAAGACATGGCAACGCAGCGACTAACTGGAAGACACCTGGCACATCGGTCTCGGGGCGTCACATGATTACTGGAGGTAAACCGGCTACGAGTGGCCGGGTTAGCTCCATGAAGATAGAAGCCCATGAAGACGTGAAGATGGTGGCGCTTTATGAAGGCCCAAGGACCAAAGGTGGGTTAAAGCCTATAGATGTAAACCGACTCTGCCATGTAACTTGTATTGTAAGTTAGAAGGATACAGACCGAGCCAGACACGTTTTATGATCCGGCCTCGGGACTCTGTAAACGGGCGGGCGTCAACCAATGTATATAAAGAGACGACCCGGCCGCGGTTTAGGGACAACAGACGACAACTCGAGAGCCAGGCAAAGCGGATTCGCTCCCTGGTCATCGAAACTCTAGCAATACCAATCACAACTAGACGTAGGCTTTTACCTTCATCGAAGGGGCCGAACTAGTATAAAATCCCTCGTGTCCCTTGTCTGGTTTAACCCCTTTAAGCTACTTATTACTTCCCAATGCCTTCCTCTAGGCCCAAATAATGGTGAAGTGTCATGTAGTCGACGTTCACATAACACCACTAGAGGAGAGACAACATACATCTCATCAAAATATCGAACGAATACCAAATTCACATGACTACTAATAGCAAGACTTCTCCCATGTCCTCAGGAACAAACGTAACTACTCACAAAGCATAAACATGTTCATAATCAGAGGGGTATTAATATGCATATAGGATCTGAACATATGATCTTCCACCAAATAAACCAACTAGCATCAACTACAAGGAGTAATTAACACTACTAGCAACCCACTAGCACCGATCCCGAACTTGGAGACAAGAATTGGATACAAGAGATGAACTAGGGTTTTGAGAGGAGATGGTGCTGATGAAGATGTTGATGGAGATTGCCCTCTCCCGATGAGAGGAGCGTTGGTGATGACGATGGCGATGATTTCCCCCTCCGGGAGGGAAGTTTCCCTGGCAGAACAGCTCCGTCAGAGCCCTAGATTGGTTTCGCCAAGGTTCCGCCTCGTGGCGGCGGAGTTTCGTCCGAGAATATGGCTTCTTATTTTTTCCCATCGAAAGACTTCATATAGCAGAAGATGGCCACCAGAGGGCCACCAGGGGGCCCACGAGGTAGGGGGGCGCCCCCAGGGGGGTAGGGCGCACTCCCACCCTCATGGGCAGGGTGTGCCCCCCCCTGGTGAATCTCTTCCGCTGAGTATTTTTTATGTATTCTGAAAATGTCTTCTATGAAGTTTCAGGACTTTTGGAGCTGTGCAGAATAGGTCTCTAATATTTGCTCCTTTTCCAGCCCAGAATCCCCGCTGCCGGCATTCTCCCTCTTTATGTAAACCTTGTAAAATAAGAGAGAATAGGCATAAGTATTGTGACATAATGTGTAATAAATCCCATAATGCAATAAATATCGATATAAAGGCATGATGCAAAATGGACGTATCAACTCCCCCAAGCTTAGACCTCGCTTGTCCTCAAGCGAAAAGCCGAAATCGAAAAATATGTCCACACGTTTAGAGATAGAGGTGTCGATAAAAATAAAATACGGACATGAGGGCATCATGATCATTCTTAGAACAACAACTTATATAGTTCTTATCATAAGATTTCTTATGCTAGAGTAATAATTCAATCCTAATTTCAAGTATGAATCGTAAACTTCATTGAAAACTAATAAACTATAATCTCAGTCATTGGAGCAATTGCAATTTATCATAACATAGGAAAGAGTCAATGTATAAGAGCTTTTCAGCAAGTCCACATACTCAACTATCATATAGTCTCTCACAATTGCTGACACTCACACAATACTTATGGGTATGGAGTTTTAATCGTACACAGAGAAAGATAGGGTCTTACAGTTTTGCCTCCCAACGTTTTACCTCAAGGGTAATGTCAACAATAATAGTTCATGAAAACTCACATCCAATTAGCCATATATACCAGGATCTTTCCAACATACTATGCTTGCCAAAGGATAAAATGTAAAAAGGAAGGGTGAAGATCACCATGACTCTTATGCAATGTAGGAGATAAAAGTAAAAGATAGGCCCTTCGCAGAGGGAAGCAGAGGTTGTCATGCACTTTTATAGTTGGATGCACAAAATCTTAATACGAAAGAACGTCACTTTGTATTACCACTTGTGATATGGACCTTTATTATGCAGTCTGTCGCTTTTATTTCTTCCATATCACACGATCGTATAAAGCTTATTTTCTCCCACACTAATAAGTCATACATATTTAGAGAGCAATTTTTATTCCTTGCTGTCGGTGTCAAAACCGGTGGATCTCGGGTAGGGGGTCCCGAACTGTGCGTCTAAGGCGGATGGTAACAGGAGGTAGGGGACACGATGTTTTACCCAGGTTCGGGCCCTCTTGATGGAGGTAAAACCCTACGTCCTTCTTGATTTATTCTTGATGATATGAGTATTACAAGAGTTGATCTACCACGAGATCGGAGAGGCTAAACCCTAGAAGCTAGCCTATGGTCTGATTGTATGTTGTCCTACGGACTAAAACCCTTTGGTTTATATAGACACCGGAGGGGGCTAGGGTTAGACAAGGTCGGTTACAAAGGAGGAGATATACATATCCGTATTGCCTAGCTTGTCTTCCACGCCAAGTAGAGTCCCATCCGGACACGAGACGAAGTCTTCAATCTTGTATCTTCATAGTCTAACAGTCCAGCCAAAGGATATAGTCCGGCTGTCCGGAGACCCCCTAATCCAAGACTCCCTCAGTAGCCCCTGAACCAGGCTTCAATGACGATGATTCCGGCGCGCAGTATTGTCTTAGGCATTGCAAGGCGGGTTCCTCCTCCGAATACACCACAGAAGAATTTGAATACAAGGATAGTGTCCGACCCTGCAAAATAAGTTCCACATACCACCGTAGAGAGAATAATATTTCCACCAATCTAATCTGCTGACTTGTTTTGGCAACATGGCATTGTGCCATGGCCCGGTGATTATTCGAACCATTTCCTTTAACTAGCCCCGCACATAACGCGAGGCAGTTTTTTGACACGTCTTGTCAAAGCAGAGATCATGTCCCCTTATTACAGGATTCTCATCAATACGGGCGTGGGTAACCCAAACGCGCCTAGGACTCCTGGATTTTAGGCAAGTCCCAAACGGCCACGAGGAGGACGCTTGATATTCACCCTCTTTATAAAGGGTCAAGGTTTTTGCTTTTTCCTCCCGAGCTCAATCGAATGCTTCCCCTGCCTCGAGTTCTAACACCCAAAGCCCAGGTCAGGTACTTCGGACCTTCAATCATGTCCGGATCTAGCCTCCAGGGCTGATGGATGCCCTCCTCCGTCAAGAAGTTGAGGGAGGCAAGAGACTTGACCGCCGAAGTCTCGCATTGGCTGCCCGCCCGAGGGCAGGTCGTCCCTACTCCCGAACCCAACGAAGACGTCGTGTTCATCTCCCACTTCCTCCGAGGACTAGGCCTCACTCTGGATCCCTTCGTAAGGGGTTTGATGTTCTACTACGGGCTTGATTTCCACGATCTAGCCCCAGATTCCTTTCTCCACATCTCGGCATTTATTGTCGTATGTGAGGCCTTCCTCCGCATTACCCCTCACTTCGGCCTGTGGCTCAAGACCTTTGATGTGAAGCCGAAGATGGTCGAGGGGCAGTATGCAGCGTGCGGAGGTGCATTAATAAGCAAGATTACTGGAGCTCCGTGGCCAAAAGGTTCCTTTCCAGAGGTGTCCGGATTATGGCAAAGGGAGTGGTTCTACATCACCGCTCCCATAAGTGCCAAGTGGGTAGCTTCCCCAGCCTTTCGCTCGGGCCCTCCACCACAACTAATGTCATGGATTAGCAGGGGTCTGAGCTGGGGTCCAGCCAAGGATGTGCCCATACTGCAGAGCCGCATCCGGGATCTCTTCGAGGGAGATTTTAGTTTGGTTATGGTAGTGCAAGTCATGCTGGTTCGTCAAGTCCAGCCTTGCAAACATCGGCCCCTCCGCTTATGGGAATTCAACCCAGAAGGACCGCGCGCTATTCAAAATTTCCTCGGCATGACGCACGAGGAGATGTACAAGTCGTTCTTCGGACCCCAGATAGAGTGTCCGGACACCTCCGAGGACGTGGGCCTGAGCAGCAACCGCACCGCAGCCGAAGTAAGTAACCCTCTAGCCGAACACACTGTCTTTCTTTTATCATGACATCATTCTAAAGGATCGCTCTTTAACCAGGACTGGATAGCAAAGGCGAAGATGATCCGGTGTTCGACTCCCCTTCCCGAAGGCTTGGACAATCCGGTGCTGGAAAAGATGCTCGAGCCAGCACCTTGCCTGGTGCCCGCAAAGGAAGATGAAGGAGGGAATAAAGAGGGCCAAAGCGGGCCTTCACTGCTATCTGTTCCAACCGAGGGAACGAGCGCCTCCGTGAGGGAGGATAGCCAAGAGAAGGAGTCTGACATTCCTTCACCCCGAGGGAGGAAGAGGACTACCTCTGATGATCCGGAAACCAAGGTTTCCAAACGGGAGAAGAAAACTCCACCAGAGGGTCCCGTCTCGGAGGGTGCTTTTGCCGCACAAAGTTCGTGCGGGGATCAGCCCTCTAACGAGTCGTAAGTGATCAAAATTTACTTAATAGTAGAGATATTCTACCTTACTTCCGAGGAAAATAACCGAAGCGTTTATCTTGCAGTTCGGATCTTAGCCCTTCTCAACAGAGCTCGTCTTGAGGGGACCTTCTTCCGGAGATGATGGAGAGCGAAATGCCTCCCCCGGACTCCCCCGCTCAAGAAGCGGGCGACCTTGAAGTGTCGTCACGGAGGGCCTCTCTGGATCCGGTGAGGCGAGAAGATAATCCCATAATCACCCAAAGTCCCCAACATCCGGCTCTTGAAAAGGGCAGATAAAAGAGTCTGACACCGTCTGGTATGCGGTCGAACGTACTGAGGGATCTGCTGAAGCGAGCGACCATCTCGGAAGAACACTGTGCGTTGATGGGTACGGTGATGGAAAGGATTTCGTCCGCCGAAAGCGGGTTGCATGACGCCTTTATGAGTCTACTAACGGTCTTTGAGGTACGTAAAATGATATACCTTTGTGATAGTACCGCACATTTTTAGGTGTGCCCTGTGTAGATAGTAGCCCCTGAGACTCTGGTTGTCACCGAGAACGGCGGAAAACAGAGGATCGTAGTACTAGGTAATAACCATACCGCCTTTATGTGCAGGTAGTGGAAGCTCCGGTGGCTAGCCAGACTCATGAGTTTGCCGAACTAAAGCAGCAACTGGATGCGGCGGATGCCGACATCGAGCTTGTTAACAAGCGGCTTGACAAGGCAGAGGGTAAGTGATATTTTCTGGTGAATGTCACGTAGTAAGAGCAGCGTGATGACAATATCTTTAATATTTTGTGACTGCAGATGGAGCTGCCACCATGGAGACCCTTCGGGCAGAACTTGCCCGAGCCAAAGAACGAGCAAGGAGTAGTAACGCGGATGCTTTGAAGGCGGCCGAAGAGTTAAGAGCCGAGAAGGCCGCGCATTGCGAGAGCAAAGAGAAAATGGCCAAGATGGCTGTAAAGTTAAAAGACACTGCCCCGTTGCCAGTTCCTTGAGGAAGAAAACCAAGCGAAGGCGACGGACCTTGAAAAGGCCACGATGGCGACCAAAGACACCCGTTCTGCCATGAGAGCGAAGATGGAGGAGCTACGTGAAGCCTGTGACATTTTGGCTGGGAAGCCATTTTTGCTACGGAGGAAGTTCGGAGATCCGCGGTATGCCCCTCTGGATCGGCTGTGGAGTTCGGCAGACGCATATCTGGACTTGGCGGCGAGCGCGGTCGATGCGGCCGAATACTTCCGAGATCAAACAGATCGGGAAGTGGACAAGCTGTTCTGGTCGCATTTTAATGTTCCAGAGCGTCCGCTTCCATTGACCGATCAGCTAGCCGAATGGGCCGAACTCAACAGGTTGTCCGGACTCGCCATGAGGTCTGACGTGGATCAGCTGTGGCCAGAAAGGCCAAAGCCGAACAGTTATTTTAGCCTGGTGCAGCAGTTCCTTGGTGCGGTGCCACGCATCAATGCAATGAAGAGGTCAGCGTGCATAGAAGGCTCGCGGATGGCCCTTGCCCGTGTCAAAACATACTGGGCGGAGATGGATGCTACCACTGTCGCGGCGCAGGGTTCGGCCATAGGCCGAGTGGCTGCCGAGCACTATTTTGAAGAAGTTCTTGAGGGTGCTCGTTTGATAGAGGCCCAGTGCTCGAAGAATATTATGTTTGAGTGACATGTATTCCCATTGTAAAAACAATGTTTTATTAATTTTATCAAGGCTGTATTTATACTTTTACCCGAAAGTATTGTGATGCCTCCTGTGCGGCTGTTTTATGTATACATGTATATAACCTGAAAGATTGCAGTCGTCGGCTTCAGCCCCCACGCATATAATGTGGGGGTGTTCGCAGAAGACGCGTATTCACACTTAATCCAACGTCTTGGTCCTAATAAGGAGGTGATAGCGCAGCGAACTAGGCAACCAGACTATAATGCTTTAACACTTTCACTTAGCCATAGGAGTTTGACAGTGGGGTTACTATATAGCCCCTGGTGGCTTCGCACTCACCCGAGTTCGGGGTGCGTACATGCCCGGCCGGGAAACAGCCCTTCGTTAAGGCGGAGGAATTCTAGGATTCCGATAGGTCATCGAGTGGTTGACCAGTCTCGCGCTATATCATGACAGTCAGTTTTCGGCTTTCTCTACTGAGGTGCTCGTCCGGATGAACCAGGGCACAATCGCAGTAGTTCTCCTGGTGCCTCCTTAGCCGATAGAGCGGAACGTAAGGCAGCAAAACACAGGAGCCGGGCAAACCCAACATTTGACCCAAGACATGATTCGGAGCTGATGCATATAAGGCCAAACTCGCGACGCCGAACACTCCCTAAGGTATTCGGTCTTTATGGTGTAAACCGGGCCTAAACGGTGCCCTTTGTAAGAAGCCCCTAGTGTCCAGGTACGTGCATTGTTCTGACGTGGCCACATGCCAAGACGTCAGTATCCTTCTCAATTGTACTAAGAATCCGAGGGATGTGTATCAACAAGAGACAGTGAAAAAGGTTGATGCAGGGTCTTAATCTAAAAAGAATCCTTGGAACGGGTCCCTGCTGCACGTCTGCGCCTATGTCTCCGTTGTGCCGTATCCTGGACGGGTGTAGCACGATTGTCATCTGTAAAAGAGAGGAACTTAGGTGAAAAGTTGTCGTGCGAAAAGGTGGG
This sequence comes from Triticum urartu, assembly GCF_056163025.1. Taxonomy (NCBI): domain Eukaryota; kingdom Viridiplantae; phylum Streptophyta; class Magnoliopsida; order Poales; family Poaceae; genus Triticum; species Triticum urartu. The sequence continues at coordinate 153,954,112 of NC_141876.1, forward strand.
TTTAAAGAAACCATTTACAGTTTAAGATGAGTAAAAATTGCCACTTGTCTGCGCGCGTTGAGCCCCTTGTATTTGTAATAGGGGTGTGGCCATCAAACCTGTATGAATTTCATATAGCTGCGCTGGACTCATCTAACCGTGTCGGTGGTCTTGACGACCTATCGAATGCTTTAGTTGGTGAGGCCGTTTTAGGGTGCGGCTGCCAAGGCAGCCGCACTCTCTTCGGCGCGCAGGGATCGCTCAATATTTCCATTTATTGTAATGATGCCACGTGGACCGGGCATCTTAAGTGTGAGGGAAGCATAATGCGGTATTGCATTAAAGCGAGCGAAAGCTTCCCGTCCAAGTAGTGCTTGATAGCCACTTTGGAACGGAGCAATGTGGAAGGTTAAATTTTCGCTACGGAACTTATCGGGGAAGCCGAATATAACCTCTAGTAGCAGGGAGCCCGTGCAATGAGCCCCTGGGCCTGGCGTTACTCCACTAAAGGTAGTATTGTTGTGGCAAATTTTCGTTGGGTCTATCCCCATTTTGCGGATTGTGTCCTGATATATCAGGTTTAAGCTACTGCCGCCGTCCATCAGGACTCGTGTGAAGTGGTATCCGTCAATTATTGGATCTAATACCAAGGCATCCCACCCTGCGTTCGGATACTTGCTGAGTAATCCTGATGGTCGAAGGTGATTGGTTGAGACGGCCAGTGGCAGAACTCCGCGGTGGTAGGCCCCTGGGCATGTTTGTCTAGGAGTGCCGCTTTGCTTCTCCCCTTTATCACGTGTAACACATTTACTGTTTTGACTTCTGGTGGAAATTTTGTCTGTTCCCCAGTGTTTTGCTTGCGAGGCTCATCCTCATCTTCGCTTGGTGTATCCTGCCCCTTATGTTCGGCATTGAGCTTGCTGGACTGCTTGAAGACCCAACATTCTCTATGGGTATGATTTGCAGGTTTATCGGGGGTGCTATGGATCTAACATATTTGGTCCAGAATTTTGTTTAAGCTGGATAGTTCATCTCTGGCGCCTTTAGAGGGTGGCTTTTGCTGACCTGGCCGAGAGCTTCTGAACCCGGCGTTTACCGCCGTGCTCTTCGGGTTGTCTTCTTTATTCCGGCGCTTATTATTTTTGATGCGTCGTGATTTCCCGTTTCCATCTCTAACTTCGGATGTACTTGGGTCGCTGGTGCTGCATCGGGCTAGCCAGCTGTCCTCGCCCACGCAAAAGCGGGTCATGAGGCTTGTTAATGTTGCCATTGTTCTCGGCTTTTCTTGGCCGAGGTGCCTGGCAAGCCATTCGTCTCGGACGCTGTGCTTAAAGGCTGCCAAGGCTTCGGCGTCCGGACAGTTGACTATTTGGTTCTTTTTAGTAAGAAACCTGTTCCAAAGCTTTCGGACTGACTCTCCGGGCTGTTGAGTTATATGACTTAAATCGTCTACATCCGGTGGTCGGACATATGTTCCTTGAAAATTTGCCCGAAAGGCGTCTTCGAGCTCTTCCCAGCTTCCAATGGAGCTTTCGGGGAGGCTTTTAAGCCAGTGCCGAGCTGGCCCTTTGAGCTTGAGGGGTAAGTACTTGATGGCATGGAGATCATCTCCTCGAGCCATATGGATATGGAGGATATAGTCCTCAATCTAGACCCCAGGGTTTGTTGTTCCGTCGTATGCCTCTATGTTTGCGGGTTTGAATCCCTCTGGAAATTCATGGTCCAGCACCTCATCGGTGAAGCATAGGGGGTGTGCGGCACCCCTGTATCTGGGTGTGCCATGGTGTTCGAATGTTTGTTGTGTTGCATCGTACGCTGGAGCACGCTTGTGTGGTCCATAAATGGATCTGGTTGCGCCGTGCTTTTGATGCGAGCCCTCGCGTGGATCGCGTATTGGCTTATGTGCGGCGTTGTTCGCCGTTTTATGTTGGCCGTGAGGTCGTCTATCCGGCCGGATGGCCATTTTAATTTTTGGTTGCGGGGGATCTAAGGCCTCCTCATCGAATTCAGGTAGCAACTTCCGCTTCGGGTAGCTCTTGGTGTGGCGATTACTGCCGTACTTCGCTGCTATGTTGAGTACTTCACTCCATTTGATTTTGAGTGTGTCTTGTGCAGCCTTGAGCCTTTGCTTCTGTTCTTTCAGACTCCTCGCCATGGCAACAAGCCTTTGGTGGGCATTATGTTGCTCCTGGCGCCTGTCCGGTGTGATGTCGTCCGGACTGTTATCTTCGACGGGGTTGGGTTGTTCGGCTTGATTTTCCGTGTTGCCGAGGTCGGGCAATGGTCCACCCTGCTCTAACGCTGGGTCTATGTGATCGTTATTTCTGCTGAGGCGGGATTTGGAGCGGCGTTTACGCCGCCACTTTGACTGGTGCTCGAGTGAACCACCCTTCGCTGCATCCTTCCGTTCCTCGTCGTTATTTTCTTTGGGTGCGTCCACCATGAATACGTCATGTGATGAAATGGGCGTCCAGTGCCCTGTGGGCAGTGGTTCCTCTTCGGCTGCCGCATCGTCGTCCATACCGTTGATGTCTTTGGAGTCGAAGTCGAGCATGTCGGTTAAGTCATCGATAGTGGCTACTAAGTGGGTGGTGGGTGGGCAGTGAATTTCTTCGTCATCCGCGTCCCAATCCTGCCGGACGTAGTTCGGCCAGGATCCTTCTGACAAGGAAAGAGACCTTAGTGAGATCAGTATGTCGCCGAAGGGCGAGTGCTGCAAAATATCCGCAGAGGTAAACTCCATGACCGGCACCCAAACGGATTTGATAGGGACGGGCGCAGGCAGTTCAGAGTCAGTGGCCGGAGAAGGATCCGGCAATTTGGCAACACGGCTCTCATGAAGGGTAAGGTCGATATTCGTCTCGATCGCCGCAGAGGGTACGGCCTCCGTGACGGGGTCTATCCACCCGTCCACGGATGGCAAAACTGGCTCCGAATTGAGGGTCGGAGCGGCTGCCGGTGCGATCTCCTGAATACGGTCCGATGGTAGAGCTAGATCATACTCATTGTGACCGCGTGGCGCACAAGGCAGGGGCTCAAATCCGTCGAAGATCAAGTCTCCGCGGATATCGACCGTGTAGTTTAAGCTTCCAAACCTGACCTGGTGGCCAGGGGCGTAACTTTCAATCTGCTCCAGATGGCCAAGCGAGTTGGCCCGCAGTGCGAAGCCGCCGAACACAAAGATCTGCCCAGGGGGAAAAGTCTCACCCTGGACTGCATCGCTATCGATGATCGTAGGAGCCATCAAACCTAATGGCGACGACACAGAGGAACTCTCAATGAAAGCACCAATGTCGGTGTCAAAACCAGCGGATCTCGGGTAGGGGGTCTCGAACTATGCGTCTAAGGCGGATGGTAACAGGAGGCATGGGACATGATGTTTTACCCAGGTTCGGGCCCTCTTGATGGAGGTAAAGCCCTACGTCCTGCTTGATTTATTCTTGATGATATGAGTATTACAAGAGTTGATCTACCACGAGATCGGAGAGGCTAAACCCTAGAAGCTAGCCTATGGTCTGATTGTATGTTGTCCTACGGACTAAAACCCTCCGGTTTATATAGACACCGGAGGGGGCTAGGGTTACACAAGGTCGGTTACAAAGGAGGAGATATACATATCCGTATTGCCAAGCTTGCCTTCCACACCAAGTAGAGTCTCATCCGGACACGAGACGAAGTCTTCAATCTTGTATCTTCATAGTCTAATAGTCCGGCCAAAGGATATAGTCCGGCTGTCCGGAGACCCCCTAATCTAGGACTCCCTCACTTGCACCGATGACAACTTACTTGGAGGATCTTACTCAATCCATAGGTAGGTATGGTGGAATCTTATGGCAAAACTGGTTTAATGGTATTTGGAAGCACAAGTAGTATCTCTACTTGGTGCAATGAATTTGGCTAGCATGAGGGGGAAAGGCAAGCTCAACCATGTTGGATGATCCATGACAATATAATTTATCTCAGATGTAAGAAACGTAACCCATTACATTGTCTTCCTTGTCCAACGTCAACTCTTTAGCATGTCATATTTTAATGAGTTCTCACAATCATGAAAGATGTCCAATATAGTATATTTATATGTGAAGACCTCTCTTTATTTATTACTTCCTATTAATTGCAACGATGACCAAAACTATGTTTGTCAACTCTCAACAACTTTTATTCATCATACTTTTTCTATGTGAGCTCATTACTCTCCATGTGATCCATATGATCTCTTTTATTTCTTTTTATTCTTTCTCTTTTCTTTTATTCCCTTAGGATCATGGCAAAAATAATCAAGCCCTTGACCCAACACTAATCTTTATTATATATAGCTCACGGACTCGATTACCTAGAAGGATCATAAAGCAAAACTCAAAACTACATCATGCCATAAACTACTAGATCAAGATATTACCAAAAGGATCGAACTAAGAAAAACGGTAAGGATAAAAGTGATGGTGATACGATACCGGGGCACTCCCCCAAGCTTGGCAGTTTCCAAGGGGAATGCCCATACCCATGTGATTATGTCTCTCTTTTCGGGGATGGTGATGTGATATTCTTGGCGATGATGCCCCTCAGGATACAATTCTCCTCCTCGAGCTTATTGACTTGCTGCTTGAGGTCCATTATTTCCTTTTGGAGTTTTCCTGTAACAGCCAAAGCTCCCTGCACCCAAGGGTGCTGCATAGCTGCGGGAGAACCAGTGACACTCTTTTTCATATTCTCATAAGAAAGAAATCTAACATTGGAAGGGATAACCGAGTTTGGAATAGCCGAGCTCTGCAGTTCTCCCATTTGAATCCAGCTCGGAAGCGGGAAGTGACTTCTTGATCCTCTTCCATGGCATCTATCCTCTTCAAGTCAGCCTCCATCTCTTCCTCCGTTGCTGGCCCAAGGAGGTCAACATTATTGTTTGTCATTGATCTCGGTGCCGGATGAGACACCCGGCTCTCCCGACTGACTCTTGCAAAGACATCTTGCTCTAATCTGCGGCAGCAACAGCTCGAAACACAAACAGAGGGTAATTGCGTGATACGGGAGTCAAAACCCCCGGGAGATTATATAATGAATTTTTACCGACCAAAATACGTGTCGTGTACGAAAACGGAGTCCGGAAAGCGCACGAGGTGCCCACGAGGTAGGGGCGCCTAGGGGGGTAGGGCGCGCCCTCCACCCTCGTAGAGCCCTCGTGTCCTTCCCGGACTGCTTCTTATTTTTCTATTTTTCTATTTTTATAAATATTCCAAAACGGAGAAATATTGCCTTAAAAACTGTTTTGGGGTCGGTTTACTTACCGTACCACATACCTATTCCTTTTCGGAGTCTGAAACGTTCCGGAAAGTGTCTCTTATGTATTCCTCCGGGGTTACGGTCTCAATAATATTGGTTTCAACATTTATGGGATTACCTGAGATATAATGTTTGATTCTTTAACCGTTCACCACCTTCGGATTTGTGCCTTCGAAGTTGTTGATTTTTATGGCACCGGAACGATAGACCTCCTCGATAACGTAAGGACCTTCCCATTTAGAGAGAAGTTTTCCTGCAAAAAATCTTAAACGAGAGTTGTATAGCAATACATAATCACCTACATTAAACTCACGCTTTTGTATCCTTTTATCATGCCATCTTTTAACTTTTTCCTTAAAAAACTTGGCATTTTCGTACGCTTGGGTTCTCCATTCATCGAGTGAGCTAATATCAAATAACCTCTTCTCACCGGCAAGTTTAAAATTATAATTGAGCTCTTTAATAGCCCAATATGCCTTGTGCTCTAGTTCGAGAGGTAAGTGACATGCTTTTCCATAAACCATTTTATACGGAGACATACCCATAGGATTTTTATATGCAATTCTATAGGCCCATAATGCATCATCAAGTTTCTTGGACCAATTCTTTCTAGATCTATTAACAGTCTTTTGCAAAATTAATTTGAGCTCTCTATTACTCAATTCTACTTGACCACTAGACTGTGGGTGATAAGGAGATGCAATTCTATGATTAACATCATATTTAGAAAGCATTTTACGGAAAGCACCATGAATAAAATGTGAACCACCATCAGTCATTAAATATCTAGGGACTCCAAACCTCGGACAAACTTACGGGAATCCATGAAGAGAGTAGGCCAATAAAAACCAGATTGCGACACCTTATGTGCAGTTCTATCTCCAGCATGGTGTCCTCCATAAGCTTCGGAGTGACACTTGCGTAGGATCTGTTCCTGTTCATGCTCATGTACACAACGTCTAATAACACCATCTACTCCTTTATAAAGATGTGGGTCATCCCAAAAGTCATGCCTCAAATCATAGAAGAACTTTTTCTTTTGCTGGTATGTGAAACTAGGTGGTATAAACTTAGCAACAATGTAATTAGCATAATTAGCATACCATGGAGCAAGAAGCATTTCTGACATTTAATTCTCATCAAGAAAGCTATCATCAATAGGAAGTGGGTCATCAAGCACATTTTCTAACGTAGACAAGTTGTCTGCAACGGGGTTCTCAGCTCCCTTTCTATCAACAATATGTAAGTCAAATTCTTGTAGCAAGAGAACCCATCTAATAAGTCTAGGTTTATCATCTTTCTTTTCCATAAGATATTTAATAGCAGCATGATCAGTGTGAATAGTTACTTTAGAATCAACAATATAAGGTCTGAACTTATCACAAGCAAATACAACTGCTAAGAATTCTTTTTCAGTAGTAGCATAATTTCTTTGAGCATTGTATAGGGTTTTACTATAATATTGAATAACATTTAATTTCTTATCAACTCTTTGCCCTAGAACAGCACCTACAGCATAATCACTAGCATCACACATAATTTCAAAGGGTAAATTCCAATCAGGTGGCTGAACAATAGGTGCAGAGATCAATGAGTTCTTAAGAATTTCAAATGCTTCTACACAATCATCATCAAAGACAAATGGTATATCTTTTTGTAATAAATTAGTCAGAGGCCGAGAAATTTTTGAGAAGTTCTTAATGAACGTCCTATAAAATCCGGCATGACCAAGGAAACTTCGTATACCTTTGATGTCCTTGGGGCATGGCATCTTTTCAATAGCATCAACCTTGGCTTTATCAACCTCAATACCTATTTCAGAAACTTTATGCCCCAAGACAATACCTTCATTAACCATAAAGTGGCACTTTTCCCAATTCAAGACAAGATTAGTTTCTTCACATCTCTGCAAAACTCGATCAAGGTTGCTCAAGCAATCATCAAAAGAAGATCCATAGACAGAGAAATCGTCCATGAAAACCTCACAAATCTTTTCACAAAAGTCAGAGAATATAGCCATCATGCATCTTTGAAAGGTAGGAGGTGCATTACATAGACCAAAAGGCATACGTCTATAAGCAAAAGTACCAAAAGGGCAAGTAAAAGTAGTCTTTGATTGATCTTTGGTTGACATAGGTATTTGAGAGAAACCAGAATAACCATCTAGAAAGCAAAAATGTGTATGTTTGGATAATCTTTCTAGCATTTGATCGATAAAAGGTAAGGGGTAATGATCCTTTTTAGTGGCCTTATTTAATTTGCGGAAATCAATTACCATCCTATAACTCATAATAATTCTTTGAGGAATCAATTCATCTTTATCATTAGGAACGATAGTAATACCTCCCTTCTGAGGGACACAATGGACATGACTTACCCACTGACTATCAGCAATGGGATAAATTATACATGCCTCAAGGAGCTTTACTATTTCTTTTCTTACCACTTCTTTCATTTTAGGATTCAACTGTTGTTGATGATCACGAACTGGTTTAGCATCTTCTTCCAAATTAATTTTATATTGACATAGAGTGGGACTAATGCCCTTAAGATCATCAAGAGTATACCCAATAGTAGCATGGTGCTTCTTCAGAGTTTTCAATAATCTCTCCTCCTCATGCTCTGAAAGGTTAGCACTAATAATAACAAGATATATCTTTTTCTCATCAAGATAAGCATATTTAAGAGTATCAGGTAACGGTTTAAGCTCAAACACGGGATCACCCTTGGGTGGAGGAGGATCCCCTAGGATTTCAACAGGCAAATTGTTTTTCAGAATAGGTTCATGTTTAAAGAATACTTCTTCTGTTTCCCTTCTTTCATTCATAAACATATCATTTTCATGGTCTAGCAAATATTGTTCCAAAGGGTCACTAGGAGGTATGGCAATAGAAGAAAGACCAATAATTTCATCCTTACTAGGTAATTCTTCTTCACGGTGTTGTCTACTAAATTTAGAGAAATTAAATACATGAGTCATATCATCTAAACCGATAGTAACAAACATCCCTTTTGCAATCTATGGTAGCATTAACAGTGTTTAAGAAGGGTCTACCAAATATAATGGGACAAAAGCTATCTTGTGGGGAACCAAGAACAAGAAAATCAGCAGGATATTTAGTTTTCCCACACAAGACTTCAACATCTCTAACAATTCCCATTGGTTAAATAGTATCTCTATTGGCAAGTTTAATTGTGACATCAATATCTTCTATCTCAGCAGGTGCAATATCATGCATAATTTCTTTGTATAAGGAATAAGGTATTGCACTAGCACTAGCACCCATATCACATAAGCCATGATAACAATGATCTCCTATTTTAACAGAAATAACAAGCATGCCTACCACATGTCTGTTTTTATATTTAGCACAAGGTTTAGAAATTCTAGCAGTCTCATCAAGGAAATGAATAACATGCCCATCAATATTATCAGACAAGAGATCTTTAACAATAGCAATATCAGGTTCAACTTTAATTTGCTCATCAGGTTTATAAGTTTTAATATTGCTTTTACGAACCACAGTTGAAGCTTTAGCATGATCCTTTATCCTAACAGGAAAAGGTGGTTTCTCAACTTAAGAAGTAGGAACAATAGGATCATTATAAGTGACAATCTTTTCTTCAACTTTAATAGGTGCAGCTACTTTTACTTCTATGGGAGGATGATATTTAAACCACTTCTCCTTGGGGAGATCAACATAAGTAGCAAAATATTCACAGAAAGAAGTTACTATCTCAGAGTCAAGTCCATATTTAGTGCTAAATTTACGGAAAACATCGGTATCCATAAAAGATTTAACACAATCAAACCTAGGTGTCATACCTGACTCCTTAGCTTTGTCGAGGTCCCAATCTTCAGAGTTGCGTTTAATTCTCTCCAATAAATCCCATTTGAATTCAATAGTCTTCATCATAAAAGAGCGAGCACAAGAAGTATCAAGCATGTTGTGATTGTTATCAGAAAGTCGAGCATAAAAAATTTGAATAATCATTTTTCTTGAGAGCTCATGATTGGGGCATGAATATAACATTGATTTAAGCCTCCCCCAAGCTTGAGCGATGCTTTCTCCTTCGCGAGGCCAAAAATTATATATATAATTGCCATCACGATGAACAAGATGCATAGGATAAAACTTCTGATGAAATTCCAATTTCAATCGTTAGTAATTCCAAGACCCCATATCATCACATAGCCTATACCATGTCGATGCATCTCCCTTCAAAGATAAAGGAAAGACCTTCTTCTTAACAACATCTCCGGGTACACCTGCAAGCTGATAACCCACAAGTATAGGGGATCGCAACAGTTTTCGAGGGTAGAGTATTCAACCCAAATTTATTGATTCGACACAAGGGGAGCCAAAGAATATTCTCAAGTATTAGCAGCTGAGTTGTCAATTCAACCACACCTGTAAACTTAATATCTGCAGCAAAGTGTTTAGTAGCAAAGTAATATGATAGTGGTGATAACAGTAGCAAAGGTAACAGTAGTAAAAGTAGTGTTTTTGGTATTTTGTAGTGATGATAGCAATAGCAACGGAAAAGTAAATAAGCGAAGAAGAATATATGGAAAGCTCGTAGGCAATGGATCGGTGATGGAGAATTATGCCGGATGCGGATCATCATGTAACAATCATAACCTAGGGTGACACAGAACTAGCTCCAGTTCATTGATATAATGTAGGCATGTATTACGAACATAGTCATACGTGCTTATGGAAAAGAACTTGCATGACATCTTTTGTCCTACCCTCCTGTGGCAGCGGGGTCCTTACGGAAACTAAGGGATATTAAGGCCTCCTTTTAATAGAGAACCGGAACAAAGCATTAACACATAGTGAATACATGAACTCCTCAAACTACGGTCATCACCGGTAAGTATCCCGATTATTGTCACTTCGAGGTTAATGGATCATAACACATAATAGGTGACTATAGACTTGCAAGATAGGATCAAGAACACTCATATATTGATGAAAACATAATAGGTTCAGATCTGAAATCATGGCACTCGGGCCCTAGTGACAAGCATTAAGCATAGCAAAGTCATAGCAACATCAATCTCAGAACATAGTGGACACTAGGGATCAAACCCTAACAAAACTAACTCGATTACATGATAGATCCCATCCAACCCTTCACCGTCCAGCAAGCCTACGATGGAATTACTCACACACGGCGGTGAGCATCATGAAATTGGTAATGAAGGATGGTTGATGAAGACGATGGCGACGGATTCCCCTCTCCGGAGCCCCGAACGGACTCCAGATCAGCCCTCCCGAGAGGTTTTAGGGCTTGGCGGCGGCTCCGTATCGTAAAACGCGATGATTTCTTCTCTCTAATTTTTTTCTCCCCGAAACTCAATATATGGAGGTGGAGTTGGAGTCGGAGACGCAACAGGGGGCCCACGAGGTAGGGGGGCGCACCCTAGGGGGGCAGGCGCGCCCCCCTCGCTCGTGGCAAGGTGGTGGCCCCCCTGGCCTTCATCTTTGGCAGGTATTTTTCTTATTTTCTGAAAAGTGTCTCCGTGAAGTTTCAGGTCATTCCGAGAACGTTTGCTCCTGCACATAAATAACACCATGGTAATTCTGCTGAAAACAGCGTCAGTCCGGGTTAGTTCCATTCAAATTATGCAAGTTAGAGTCCAAAACAAGGGCAAAAGTGTTTGGAAAAGTAGATACGTCGGAGACGTATCAACTCCCCCAAGCTTAAACCTTTGCTTGTCCTCAAGAAATTCAGTTGACAAACTGAAAGAGATAAAGAAAAACTTTTACAAACTCTGTTTGCTCTTGTTGTTGTAAATATGTAAAGCAAGCATTCAAATTTTCAGCAAAGATTATAACTAACCACATTTGCAATAACGCATAGGTCTCAAGTTTACTCATATCAATAGAATAATCAAGTAGCGAGCCATAATAATAGAACTCGGATGACAACACTTTCTTAAAACAATCATAATATGATATAACAGGATGGTATCTCGCTAGCCCTTTCTGAGACCGCAAAACATAACTGCAGAGCACCTTTAAAGACCAAGGACTGACTAGACATTGTAATTCATGGTAAAAGAGATCCAGTCAAGTCATTACTCAATGTAAACTAACAGTAATGAATGCAATTGACAGCGGTGCTCTCCTACTGGTGCTTTTCAGTAAGAGGATGATGACTCAGCATAAAAGTAAATAGATAGGCCCTTCGCAGAGGGAAGCAGGGATTTGTAGAGGTGCCAGAGCTCGGTTTTGAAACAGAGATGAATAATATTTTGAGCGGTATACTTTCATTGTCAACATAACGACCAAGAGATGGCGATATCTTCCATGCTACACACATTATAGGCGGTTCCCAAACAGAATGGTAAAGTTTATACTCCCCCTTCCACCACAAGCATCAACCCATGGCTTGCCCGAAACAATGAATGCCTCCAACTAACAAGAGTCCCAGGGGGAGTTTTGTTTGCAATTATTTTGATTTAGTTTGCATAAAGCATGGGACTGGGCATCCCGGTGACCAGCAATTTATCTCGTGAGTGAGGAGCGGAGTCCACTCCTCTTCAGAATAAGCCACCTAACATGGAAGATACAGACAGCCCTAGTTGATACATGAGCTATTCGAGCATACAAAACAGGATATTTATTTGAAGGTTTAGAGTTTGGCACATACAAATTTACTTGGAACGGCAGGTAGATACTGTATATAGGTAGGTATAGTGGACTCATGTGGAATAACTTTGGGGTTTAAGGGATTGGATGCACAAGCAGTATTCCCACTTAGTACAGGTGAAGGCTAGCAAAAGACTGGGAAGCGACCAGCTAGAGAGCGACAACAGTCATGAACATGCATTAAAATTAATCAACACCGAATGCAAGCATGAGTAGGATATAATCCACCATGAACATAAATATCGTGAAGGCTATGTTGATTTTGTTTCAACTACATGCGTGAACATGTGCCAAGTCAAGTCACTTAAATCATTCAGAAGAGGATACCACCCTATCATACCACATCATAACCATTTTAATAGCATGTTGGCACGCAAGGTAAACCATTATAACTCATAGCTAATCAAGCATGGCACAAGAAACTATGATCTCTAGTTGTCATTGCAAACATGTTTATTCATAATAGGCTGAATCAGGAACGATGAACTAATCATATTTACAAAAACAAAAGAGGTCGAGTTCATACCAGCTTTTCTCATCTCAGCCAATCCACCATATATCATCATAATTGCCCTTCACTTGCACGACCAAATGATGTGAATAATAATAATAGTGCACATGCATTGGACTAAGCTAGAATCTGCAGGCATTCGATAAACAGGAGAAGACAAGGCAATATGGGCTCTTTTGTCAGATCAACAATAATGCATATAAGAGCCACTTCAACAATTTAATCATGGTCTTCTCCTATCGACCCCCAAAGAAAAGAAAAGAAATAAAACTATTTACACGGGAAAGCTCCCAACAAGCAGAAGAAGAACAGGAAATCTTTTTGGGTTTTCTTTTTAATTACTACTACAAGCATGGAAAGTAAACTAATTAAAAGCTACAACTAATTTTTTTGGTTTTTCTTAAGGTTTATTAAACACACAAGAAGAAAGCATAAAAAATAAAATAAACTAGCATGGATGATACAATGAAAAAGTATGAGCACCGACATCTAGCAATGAGTGTGTGAGTATAAATGTAATGTCGGTGAGAAATACATACTCCCCCAAGCTTAGGCTTTTGGCCTAAGTTGGTCTATGGTCACGACTGGCCCGGCTGATATCCATAATAACAGTTGGGGTCGTATTGTGATGCAGAAGAGGAAGACTCCGATTGCCACTGCCTGACAAGCATCTCCGGATCCCACTGATAATTAGACTGTCGTGAAGGATCAAATTGTGGTTCCTGCTCTGGCTGCTCGGCTGGTGCAGGGTTCCGGTAGGCGTGAATAGCCGTCAACGGAACAAGGTACATGCCTACAATCAAATCAAACAAAGGAGGAGCACGCAAGGTAATAGTCCCAGGATGGTGTTTGTTAAAGAACAATTGATATTTAAGCTCTCCTTCCCTATTCTTAACAATAAAATCATGCGCCACCATACTTTTATAATCTAAATAAACGCGAGGCAGTACCTTTTCTTCCTTCTCATAATGCCTAATAGGTTAAAATGTGCAGCTAGGCGTGCAGCATAGATGCCTCCAAAGATGGGGCCCTTGGTACGGTTCAGACTTAACCGTTTGGCAATAATGCCGCCCATACTAAAAGAGTTATCACCGTATAAACCGTGGTGCAAAATAATAATATCAGAGATACTCAGGTTTCCACAGTTTCCGTGACCAATCAAGCAACGACTAGAAAATAATGCAAAATATCGTAAAACAGGAAAGTGTATGCTAGTGATTCGTGCATCGGAAACCTTGCTTGTTTCCCCTAGAGTGATAGTATCGATAAATCCATCCACATCATCACGATGTGGTTCTTCTGTCTTGCCCTCAAAAGGGACTAAACATATCCGACAGAAATCATAACGTGACATCTCCTTATGCTCATCATATAAATAAAACTCCACCATAGGTGGTGAGCTCCTAGAATGGAAATGAAAGTTTTGCACAAAGATATTTGTGAGCAAGAGATACTGATCACATTGGTCGTAGAGGAAAGCAGTAAGGCCTGCAGTCTGAGCCAATTCATGAAAATCTTCATAAATCCCGACTGCTCTCAAGAAATCCTCGGAAGGCCATTCACACGCCCGAACCTCCAAGATGCGAGGCAGATTATACTTAGGCTTTGGTGCCTTTTCCTTTGAACTTTGGCTCGATGAGCCCCTCAAAAGTCTCCTCATCATTTTCTGAAAAATTCTGAAATTTTTAGTAACTTCAAAATAAAAGTAAATCAAACTCAATAATATTGATAGTAACTACTCCTACAGGTGCCTAGGGCCTATATCATGCATCAAAACTACTTTTGACCATATAAATTTAACATGCAAGCTCAAGAACAGGGTCACCTAAGCAGCAAAAATTTGCAATGAATAAAGCACTAGAACAAAAACTAATTGGACCAATGGGGGAGTTACATACCAAGGAACAATCTCCCCAAGCAATTTTGTGAGAGGTGCTTTGAGCAAGGAGATCGAAAATGGCAGCAAAACGAGCTTGGACTCGGGTTTGAGCTGGTTATTCATGTTTGGGGGAGGAAGAAGGAGTGTATGGGTGAAAGGATAAATGGAGGAGGGCCACCGTGGGCCCACGAGGCAGGGGGCGCGCCCTACAGGGGTGGGCGCGCCCTCCACACTCGTGGGCAGGTGGTTGGCCCCCCTGGTGTGTTCTCAGTTCCATAAATCCTCAAATATTCTAGAAAAAATAATATTTAATTTTCAAGGCATTTGGAGAACTTTTATTTTCGAGGTATTTTTATATTGCACGGATAATCAGATAACAGACAGACAAATAATTATTTTTATTTTATTTAATATAAAGAACAGAAAGTAAAAGTGGGGTACAGAAGGTTGTGCCAGTTTCATCCATCTCATGATCATCAAAAGGAATCCACTAACAAGGTTGATCAAGTCTTGTTAATGAACTCATTCCGAATAACATGGAACCGGAGAAATTTCGAATAATACTATGTTACCTCAACGGGGATATGCACATCCCCAATAATAAGAATATCATATTTTTTCTTGATAGAATGAAGAGGAAATTCAAAACCTCCAAATATAATCGATAGAAGTTTTCCAATAGAGTTGATACTATGAACTTGAGGTTGTTTCCTCGGAAAGTGTACAGTGTGCTCATTACCATTAACATGAAAAGTGACATTGCCTTTAGTGCAATCAATAACAGCCCCTGCAGTATTCAAAAAGGGTCTTCCAAGAATAATAGACATACTATCATCCTCGAGAATATCAAGAATAACAAAGTCCGTTAAAATAGTAACATTTGCAACTACAACAGGCACATCCTCACAAATACCGACAGGTATAGCAGTTGATTTATCAGCCATTTGCAAAGATATTTCAGTAGGTGTCAACTTATTCAAATCAAGTCTACGATATAAAGAGAGAGGCATAACACTAACACCGGTTCCAAGATCACATAAAGCAGTTTTAACATAGTTTCTTTTAATAGAGCATGGTATAGTGGGTACTCCTGGATCTCCAAGTTTCTTTGGTATTCCACCTTAAAAGTATAATTAGAAGCATTGTGGAAATTTCAGCTTCCGGTATCTTTCTTTTATTTGTAATAATATCTTTCATGTACTTAGCATAAGGATTGGTTTTGAGTATACCAGTTAATCGCATACGCAAAAAGATAGGTCTAATCATTTCAGCAAAGCGCTCAAAATCCTCATCATCCTTTTTCTTGGATGGTTTGGGAGGAAAGGGCATGGGTTTCTGAACCCAAGGCTCTCTTTCTTTACCATGTTTCCTAGCAACAAAGTCTTTCTTATCATAACGTTGATTCTTTGATTGTGGGTTATCAAGATCAACAGCAGGTTCAATTTCTATATCATTATCATTACTAGGTGGAGCATCATCATGAACATTATTATTAACATTATCACTAGTTTCAGTTTCATTACCAGGTTGTGTTTCAGCATTAGAAATATAAATATCATTTGGATTCTCAGGTGTTTCAACAATAGGATCACTAGAAGCATGCAAAGTCCTATCGTTTTTCTTTTTCTTCTTTTTAGAAGAACTAGGTGCATCTAAATTATTTCTCTGAGAATCTTGCTCAATTCTCTTAGGATGGCCTTCAGGATACAAAGGTTCCTGAGTCATTCTACCACCTCTAGTCATAACTCTAACAGCATTATCATTATTCTTATTATTCAATTCATTGAGCAAATCATTTTGAGCTTTAAGTACTTGTTCTACTTGAGTGGTAACCATAGAAGCATGTTTAATAATAATTTTAAGTTCACCTTTGACATTAGCCATATAATCACCCAAGTGTCCAAGAATATTTGAATTGTATTTTTAATTGTCTACCAAAATAAGCATTAAAGTCTTCTTGCTTAGCCATAAATTTATCAAACTCATCTAAGCATGGGCTAGCAATTTTAGTAAATGGGATTGCAGCTTTATCATATCTATAGAGAGAATTTACTTTTACTACCTGTGTCGGGTTATCAAGACCATGAGTTTCTTCAATAGGTAAAGGATTTGGATTATATGTTTCTTGAACAGGCGGTAAATTAAGACCATGTATTTCTTCAATAGGAGGTAAATTCTTAACATCTTCAGCTTTAATACCCTTTTCTTTCATAGATTTCTTTGCCTCTTGCATATCTTCAGGACTGAGAAATAGAATACCCCTCTTCTTCGGAGTTGGTTTAGGAATAGGCTCAGGAATTGGCTCCGGAGGTGTCCAATTATTTTCATTTGTCAACATATTATTCAATAGAATTTCAGCTTCATCCGGTGTTCTTTCCCTGAAAACAAAACCAGCACAACTATCCAGGTAATCTATGGAGGCATCAGTTAGTCCATTATAAAAGATATCAAGTATTTCATTTTTCTTAAGAGGATGATCAGGCAAAGCATTAAGTAATTGGAGAAGCCTCCCCCAAGCTTGTGGGAGACTCTCTTCTTCAATTTGCACAAAATTATATATATCCCTTAAAGCAGCTTGTTTCTTATGAGCAGGGAAATATTTAGCAGAGAAGTAATAAATCATATCCTGGGGACTACACACACAACCAGGACCAAGAGAATTAAACCATATCTTAGCATCACCCTTTAATGAGAACAGAAATATTTTAAGGATATAAAAGTAACGAGTTCTCTCATCTTTAGTAAATAGGGTGGCTATATCATTCAACTTAGTAAGATGTGCCACAACAGTTTCAGATTCATAACAATGAAAAGGATCAGATTCAACCAAAGTAGTTATATGAGGATCAACAGAGAATTCATAATCCTTATTAGTAACAAAGATAGGTGAAGTAGCAAAAGCAGGGTCAGGTTTCATTCTAGAATTTAGAGATTGCTTACTCCATTTAGCTAATAATCTTTTAAGTTCAGTTCTATTTCTGCAAGCTAAAATAGCTAAAGAAGCATCTTGATCAAAAACATAACCCTTAGGAATGGCAAGTGGTTCTTCATCATCACTTTCATCAGTATCATCAGATTCAATATTTTCAATTTCTCTAGCCCTAGAAAGTTGTTCATCAAGAAAAGCACTAAGTGGCATAGTAGTATCAGGCATAGAGGTAGTTTCATCATAAGTATCATGCATAGCAAAAGTGGCATCATCAATAACATGCGACATATCAGAACAAATTGCAAAAGCAGGTGTAGGTGTCGCAAACTTACTCATAACAGAAGGTGAATCAAGTGCAAAGCTAGATGGCAGTTCCTTACCTCCCCTCGTAGTTGAGGGATAGATCTTGGTTTTTGGATCTCTCAAGTTCTTGATAATGATAAGCAGATATATATCCCAAGTGACTCAAAGAATAGAGCGATGATCCCCGGCAACGGTGCCAAGAAATAGTCTTGATAACCCACTAGTATAGGGGATCGCAACAGTTTTCAAGGGTAGAGTATTCAACCCAAATTTATTGATTCGACACAAGGGGAGCCAAAGAATATTATCAAGTATTAGCAGTTGAGTTGTCAATTCAACCACACCTGGAAACTTAATATCTGAAGCAAAGTGTTTAGTAGCAAAGTAATATGATAGTGGTGATAACAGTAGTAATTGTAGTGTTTTTGGTATTTTGTAGTGATGATAGCAATAGCAACGGAAAAGTAAATAAGCGAAGAACAATATATGGAAAGCTCGTAGGCAATGGATCGGTGATGGAGAATTATGCCGGATGTGGTTCATCATGTAACAGTCATAACCTAGGGTGACACAGAACTAGCTCCAGTTCATTGATATAATGTAGGTATGTATTCCGAGCATAGGCATACGTGCTTATGGAAAAGAACTTGCATGACATCTTTTGTCCTACCCTCCCGTGGCAGCGGGGTCCTTACGGAAACTAAGGGATATTAAGGCCTCCTTTTAATATAGAACCGGAACAAAGCATTAACACATATGAATACATGAACTCCTCAAACTACGGTCATCATCGTTAAGTATCCCGATTATTGTCACTTCGGGGTTAACGGATCATAAAACATAATAGGTGACTATAGACTTGCAAGATAGGATCAAGAACACTCATATATTGATGAAAACATAATAGGTTCAGATCTGAAATCATGGCACTCGGGCCCTAGTGACAAGCATTAAGCATAGCAAAGTCATAGCAACATCAATCTCAGAACATAGTGGACACTAGGGATCAAACCCTAACAAAACTTACTCGATTACATGATAGATCCCATCCAACCCTTCACCGTCCAGCAAGCCTACGATGGAATTACTCACGCACGGCGGTGAGCATCATGAAATTGGTGATGGAGGATGGTTGATGATGACGATGGCGACGGATTCCCCTCTTGTAACATCCCAAAATTCTAAATTTTGGAATGTTATAAACAAATAGATAGATTTGATTGATTGTTTGATTGATTGCGTGAAATTGAGTGAAATTCGAATTCTTTTGAAAGTTAAATGAGAGGGAATAAAAGGACTTTCCCAAACTTTCATATTTGCTTTCTGATCTCTATGAATTCAAATGCTTTTCAAGCACTAAATCCCGGAGAGAAGATGACATGACTTCTTCCATTTATTTAAATGACAAGGGGTGTTGAAAATATTTGAATTTCATTTGAAAATATTCCAATTTTGAAACTTTATGCGACTCAATGATTTTCACGAGAGAAGATAAAATGACTTCTTCAAATTATGAAATATGAGTTGGGAGTTTCAAAGAATTAAATTCAAAGTTCTTTTGAATTTATTTTTCAAATTGGAATACATTAGATCATCATGCATATCCTATTTTCTTGCATTTTGGTCGATCCTAGAAATTTCACGCAACTCAAGGACCTTCGGAGAGAGTTGGAGATTT
Source organism: Triticum urartu (assembly GCF_056163025.1). Taxonomy (NCBI): domain Eukaryota; kingdom Viridiplantae; phylum Streptophyta; class Magnoliopsida; order Poales; family Poaceae; genus Triticum; species Triticum urartu. The sequence goes on from NC_141876.1 coordinate 153,973,330, forward strand.
CGTTATTGAGAGTTTTCTCGAATTTGAAAAGAGGGTCATTTGATTTATTTATTTCATCTTCAATTATTTTTCTGACGTCAAAAATATAACAGAGGGAATAATATGACTTTCCCAAAATATAGGGAAAATGAAGATTTAATAAATAGATCAAATTTCGTTTTCCGGTGTGTGTTTGTTTTTCTTTGGATAGGGAAAAATGCGCGTTTTTGAAAATTTTATTTTAGGCCCGGAGAAAAGTTCATTTTGTTCGGCTCATTTTTAGGAGTCGGGGAAAATTTACTTTATTAGTTTTGGAATCCGGTAGATTTTGTTTTTCTGTGTTTTTCCAAGCACGGATCTGTTTAAAAAAAACTGCAGCGCCTTGGGCCAAAGGCCCAAGCCACCAGCCGGCCGAGGCCAAGGCCATCGCTAGCGCCCCAGCCTCCCCGTGCGCAGGCGCCAGGCGCCAGGGAGCCGCCGCCTCTTTCTTTAGGAAATCCTAGTAGGACTTTTGTCGTACTTCCGTTTATTTTCTAGATCTTTCCTACTCTTATTCTTATTTCTTGTCCCCTACCCCAAGTCTCCTCACCCCTCCCCAATATAAATACCCCAACACCCCCCCTCTAAACACATCAAACCAAACCCCTCTCCTCCCCAAGTCGCGCCACCCCTCACCCGCGCGCCGCCCTAAGCCGCCGCCTCACGCACCGCCTCACGCCACGCCGCCTCGCCCGCTGCCTCACCCGCGCCGCTGCCCTTGTGCATCGCCGCCGCGCCCAACGCCGCCCACCCCGCGCCCTCAACCGCGCCACGCCGCCTCTCACCCGCACCTTGCCGCGCCGCCGCCGCCCTGCGTCACCGCCGCCGCCGCACCTTGCCGCGTCGCCGCCGCCCTGCGTCACCGTCGCCGCCCTGCGTCACCGCCGCCTTGTGCACCGCCGCCGCCGCCCAACGCCGCCGTTCGCCGGAGGTACCGCGCCGCGTCTCTTCTTTCCCTCGGTTCGGTTTTTCTTATAAACCGTTCCGATTCTTTTATTCTATACCGATTCGTTTTCTCTCCGATTCTTCGCCAAACCGTTCCGGTTTTCTAGATCGGTTTTCCGTTTCTTTTTCCGTTTACTTCTCCAAAACCCTAGATCAGATTCGTTTTCTTTTCCGATATAGTTGCCTTTGGACCGTTCGCCGGACCGTTCGTCCTAACGAACGTGATCACCGGATTCTTCTAGGTTAACGACGCCCGTTCGTTTAACCGTTCTTCTTTTTCTTCTCATCGGAATTATCCCGCGATCGCGATCTCAGATCCGATCTTCGTTCTAGTTTATCTTCTCGCCCGTTTATCGGAATCAGGTGATTCAAGCGCCTGGAGTTTTGTCTCGAAACCGCCGTTCCGTCTAATCAACTTAAACAAGTTTTTGACCCGGTAAAATTTGACTTAGATTCAACTTGCTAGAACCGAGTTGTTTTCTTCCGCCGGTTGTTTTCCGTTTCTTTATTCGGTTCATTCTTTCTTTGCAACCGGAGTTCTTAAGTTGAACTTTCTGGTTCGTTCTCTCGTTCGAGTTTTACTTGTGCATTAGATGAGTACTTATTGTGTGGTTACTATTGCTTGCCTACGATAGATTGACCGGAGTGTGACGAGTAGATCTATCAAGAGTTTTGAGTGCGCATCATCTTCATCAACATTGCAGGCAAGTTCACACTTTGATCATACCTTTTCTACAACCCAGTTTTATTGCATTAGATCAATCCTCACACATTGCATGATTAGGATCTAATTAAATTGTGGGATGGGAAGTAGATGAGGTAGTACCTATTACCTGTATTATTATGAAACCCTTGGGAGTTACTTCTACGTTCGCTTATTATGCCATGCTATGCTAGTAGACGTGGATTGGGTGAGTGATATCCATGACAGATGTGAGTTTATTAATTTTAATGGTTTATCTAAGGTGGCAACTTAAACACACATCTGGGTGGATTGAGGCACCTGATGTCTATCAGGACTTGCCTGTTTTTTTTTGGACCGCCACCCAGGCTCAAAGGGATCATAAGATACTTCATGCTAGAAACTTCCGTGTGCAGCCACATGCTACTATGGGCTCTGGCATAGTTGACTAAGTTGTGCGAACTCTTACGGGGTGGACTAGCAGATGTAGGGGATGTAGGTGTATCGGTCTACCCCACATGTAAGGTGCTAGTGCTTCTGAAAGACTATGTCTCGGTCATCCGTTTCTCAAACACCATGTAGTGCGAGAAAACAAACGGAGGCGATCGAGTCATGTGGGGAAAAGTGCGCAACCTCTGCAGAGTAACAAACTAATCATGATTAGCCGTGTCCCCGGTTATGGACAACTTGAGTATCTAGTACTTGAATATCATTGTGAATCTCATCATGTTACTTCTAATTAATGTTGTTGGGTTTTAATTATTTTTAACTGGGATTGAGAATGCTGTCAACCATTCTCAATGTTTCACAACCACCCTGATAGTAATTAATCTTATTCCTTTGCAGTAGGGAAAAATTGGCTTTACGCAAAAACCTTATAACCATAGAGCTTTTCCACCAGCCAAATATGCATGTAGTGATAGTCATTGTTCATCATTCTCTATGGTGTGAATTTGCCAGTACATTCAATGTACTGACCCGTTTTCGGGCTGCAACGTCTTATGTTGCAGGTTTCTTACGACGAGTAAGTGATACGTTAGGGTTATGATTTCTACACTCAACTTTGCCGTTGGTGTTGATGGGTAACCACAACCTTGTTGCTTCCGCTATGTGGATTGAGGTAATGGTATTTACGTTACTTTATACATGTGATTTACCTCTGTTATAAATCCTTCGAGTACTGTGTGTGTCAGCATACTGATCCAGGGATGACACATAAGCACAGAGACTTGATCCATTCGGGTCGGGTCGCTACAAGATGGTATCAGAGCACATGTTGACTGTAGGACGTGACCCTAGAAACTGGCAAGCCCATAGCAAAGATTTTTCTCTACAACTTTTCCTTTCAAAAAGATCTTTTACCTCTCTTCTCTTCTGAGCTTATTCAAAAATTCCCTTTAGTGAGACCATACCCCTTTCCCCTTTTGACCATTCGAAGATTCGACGGATGAGACCACTCCAAGAAGTACAGGATATCAGACCAGTAAGACCATTCGGAATGAAGAGGATTTTACCATACATTATGATAATGGAAACTACAGCTGTTGAAGACCGAAGACAAGTAGAATTGAAGGCTCTGAAGAATCCCCAGATTTGTATGACCTAGGAATGCTACCCCTATGGAACTTGGCAGACTATGGAAGTTGTCAATAACCGAGATCAGGGTGTATCGGAGAAAGACTGAAACAAGGAGTATGAGAACTCGAAGTTTTGTCAAAGAAACCCTAAGGCAGGAGATATCAACTATGGAGAGATAGCTCATGGAAATGACAAGAGCAGAAACACGGTTATCCGTGATGTCATCCCCCGCTAATGCTATTGTCACCGTGCTGAGTTAAGGATGCATGTCATCAGAATGGATTAAATGGTAGAAGACTGATGGAGCACCTATCATAAGATGAAGTTTTAACCCTAGCCGGTGTATCACCAGGATCTGGAGTAGTACGTCAAGAAGTTTAAGGTGGAGCTCCAGGAAGTCGTATTAGACAAGGAAGCATTTCGTGAAGAACTTAAGACCAGAAGTTGAAAGCAGCCAAGCTAGAGAAGTAAAACCTCGAGATACCGGAGATTCGTCAGGAACTAAAGGACAGTAGAACATGGTTCATGCCAAGGATGTTGAAACCAGAAGTTTGGAATGCAACTCCAGAAATATTGAAGGATGCCACGATAGACTTTGCGTCAATAGAGATGATCTGGCAAAAGAACTTGAGAAGGACAAGCATGATTGGAAGAAGCCATTGGAGGCTTGAACAAGGCTTGAAGAGTTGGTGATTTTGAAGATTTATTGACCCTTAGAAGACCAAACCCCTGTTATACACCTACATTAGATGCGACGTTTGTGAGCTGTCATTTCTTTGATGCTTTTCGACAGCCACAACAAAAATCTGTCTTTTCAAAACTGTTGTTTGCATTGTGTGTATCCCTCTCTATCTCTCCCATCTCACCCCAAACCCATGGACCCAATAGATGATGAGTGGAGATGAGCTTGTATTTTCTGGACCGATGAGTCAATTGGAGACAGACCGATGGATTCAGAACATGGAGGATCATATGGAGAACAACCCTATAGTTGGAAAGGATATGACCCAGCATGCTCTTCAGTGCTTTGAAAGAGGTGCCGCTACTTGGTGGAGGATGTACCAAACCACGAATGGATGGCAAAGAGTAACCACTTGGAAAGAATTTAAGTTGACTTTGCTAAAGTCTCGGTTTGTGTCCCAGAAGTTGAAGCCTTATGGAAAGGATATGAAGAAACCTTGTGCATGCAAGATTTGTGGAGAAATCGGACACACCCATAAATAACACAAGGATGAATGCCCTAATTGTGAAGGAAGTCACCCAGCTGAATCATGCCCAACTAGGCAGGTCACTTGTTTCTTGTGTGAAGGGACTACCCACTACCCTGCTCGGTGTCACATTTACCCCTTGATACAAAGAACCATCCAGCAGAAGGAAGAAGCATTGAAAGGAGCCCTCAGGGAAGGTTTAGAAGAACCTGTGATGAAGAAAGAGGTGGAGGACACACCCAAAGAGGAACCAATTAAACCCTACACCAAGTCTTGCTATTCATGTGGAGAAGAAGGACACATCTCCTGGAATTGTATGAATGGGAATCTAGTAGAATTCCCGACTGAGGAAGTAGAGTATGACCCACAGGAAATAGAAGCCCTGATTGGAATGGAAAAGTCCAGAAAGAGAAGTAGATTGGATTCCAGGAAGGATCCGAGTCATGTCACCTGTTATGGGTGCAAGGAGTCAGGGCACTACCTCAACAAATGCCCAAAAAGGAAACCTCGATACTTGTCAGAAGTAATATGTTTTAGTTGTAATAAAGCAGGGCACTTTGCCAGAGATTGTCCGAAGGAGAAGGAGACTTGTGATAAATAGTTGAGTTTGTAACAGAAGAAATATAGTCATAGTAGTGAGGACATTTTCCTTTATATTGAGGTGTTGAGTTGAGACTTGTAATGGAAAAGCAAGAGATTGTAATCATTGGAGAATGAATAAAGTAGCAACGTGGGTACTGATATGGATTTTATAAGCTATTACTCTATGAAGAAGGATTTTGACCATTTTGAGGATAAGAGAAATATGGTCTATGGAAGGTTTGTGCATTTTAAGGATGGTAGTACCCTGTAATGGATTTCGGACAAAATGAATACGAGTTTTGTCTCGATATGTGTGATGCCCCAAGAGTATGTGGGATGAAGTTGGAGACCGTCAGTTGTTTGGACCAACTGTGATCAAGGAGTCAAAAGAGAATGTTAAGTTTATTCGAAATCGACTGAAGGTAGCTCAGTCCAGGCAGAAGAGTTATGTAGACTCACAAACTCAAGGAGGTAGTCTATGAAATTGGAGACAGAGCATGTCTTCATGTGTTCCCTCTGTGAGGAGTTAAACGGATTGGAGTTAAGGGACAGTTAGCCCCGAGATTTGTAGGACCATAGCGAGTTTTGGAGCGTATGAGAGAAGTGGCCTACAAGTTGGAATTACCCGAAGGACTATCAGGAGTTCAGGATGTGTTTCACGGTTCTCAGTTGAAGAAGTGCCAAGCAGAGATGGCCAATATTCCCCTGTAAGGATGCTTGACCGCGGAAAGGATAATGATGTTCCATGAAGTGGAATATGGACTCCAGAAGTATAAGTTTTTATCTCGGTATGAGGGATACCCCACGCGGATGAAGAGATGAATTACTATTGGATACAAAGGAGGTATGATGTTGGAAATATGGATCAATGGAAACTCCATGATGAGTCAGAGTAATCATGTCCTAATGTTGGTGCCAATAGAAGGAAGGAAGATGATACAATTGGATGGATTTAAGAATACTAGGAAGTTGGAAGTTGGAATAATGATCCGTTGCCCGATGATAAGTTCAAGGACTACAAGTGATGAGATGGGCCATAACCCACAGGCCCTGGGACCTGCCAAGAAGCAAGCACATTCTTGCTGAAGGAAAAACCCTGGAAGTGGATATACCTTTGTCGATAGACGATCTTATAGGAGTAACGCAAAACCTGAGAGTTGTGAAGGAACGATAGATGTTGGTCTGGCTTGCAGAATCCATGGATTATCCGAACTTAGTTCGTCGACAAGAGAAATTCTGCAATGCTTGTGAGGATGACCGAGTGTTAGAATGCAAGATTCGCTAAACCGTATACAAGGTAATGATTTGGGTGCGGGATGGATTGATCACCATACCGACTTACTCTTATTATTCGCCTTGCTATATGGAATGGTAAATCTGAGTGACTTGCCTATAGTAGAGAGACGACGATATTAAACCTTGTTAAACCTTAGAATGGTATAAGAATTTTTCCCTTGTACACGACAGCTTTTTGCCAACCGTAGGTTATACGGTGAGGATCAACCCAGACCCATTTCCTGCAGGAGAAACCATAAATTTTTGACCACCATGAGATATCGATAGTTCTTTAGTTTTGGCGCCAGACCCGTCCGCTAAGAAGACCCAGTCACAGAAGAACCTTACCAAGATGAAAGACAAAATAATTGAGGAAAAAAAAGGTTATGCCACTACCGGAAGAGCCAAAGAAGGAATTATCCTGAAGATCTAAGAAGACCGACACTGTCAAGAATATGGATGAAGTATATGAGTTTTGATGGAACCGTAACCATGCTTCTAAGGGTGGTAGCACCCCAAACCCCGTGTGATGATCGATGGATTTTGAGGAGACCCCCAAACCCCAACCTTTTCTTGCTAGCCTCTCCGAATCTCGAGGACGAGATTCCTTTTAAGGGTGGTAGGTTTGTAACATCCCAAAATTCTAAATTTTGGAATGTTATAAACAAATAGATAGATTTGATTGATTGTTTGATTGATTGCGTGAAATTGAGTGAAATTCGAATTCTTTTGAAAGTTAAATGAGAGGGAATAAAAGGACTTTCCCAAACTTTCATATTTGCTTTCTGATCTCTATGAATTCAAATGCTTTTCAAACACTAAACCCCGGAGAGAAGATGACATGACTTCTTCCATTTATTTAAATGACAAGGGGTGTTGAAAATATTTGAATTTCATTTGAAAATATTCCAATTTTGAAACTTTATGCGACTCAATGATTTTCACGAGAGAAGATAAAATGACTTCTTCAAATTATGAAATATGAGTTGGGAGTTTCAAAGAATTAAATTCAAAGTTCTTTTGAATTTATTTTTCAAATTGGAATACATTAGATCATCATGCATATCCTATTTTCTTGCATTTTGGTCGATCCTAGAAATTTCACGCAACTCAAGGACCTTCGGAGAGAGTTGGAGATTTCGTTATTGAGAGTTTTCTCGAATTTGAAAAGAGGGTCATTTGATTTATTTATTTCATCTTCAATTATTTTTACGACGTCAAAAATATAAGAGAGGGAATAATATGACTTTCCCAAAATATAGGGAAAATGAAGATTTAATAAATAGATCAAATTTCGTTTTCCGGTGTGTGTTTGTTTTTCTTTGGATAGGGAAAAATGCGCGTTTTTGAAAATTTTATTTTAGGCCCGGAGAAAAGTTCATTTTGTTCGGCTCATTTTTAGGAGTCGGGGAAAATTTACTTTATTAGTTTTGGAATCCGGTAGATTTTGTTTTTCTGTGTTTTTCCAAGCGCGGATCTGTTTAAAAAAAACTGCAGCGCCTTGGGCCAAAGGCCCAAGCCACCAGCCGGCCGAGGCCAAGGCCATCGCTAGCGCCCCAGCCTCCCCGTGCGCAGGCGCCAGGCGCCAGGGAGCCGCCGCCTCTTTCTTTAGGAAATCCTAGTAGGACTTTTGTCCTACTTCCGTTTATTTTCTAGATCTTTCCTACTCTTATTCTTATTTCTTGTCCCCTACCCCAAGTCTCCTCACCCCTCCCCAATATAAATACCCCAACACCCCCCCCCCTCTAAACACATCAAACCAAACCCCTCTCCTCCCCAAGTCGCGCCACCCCTCACCCGTGCGCTGCCCTAAGCCGCCGCCTCACGCGCCGCCTCACGCCACGCCGCCTCGCCCGCCGCCTCACCCGCGCCGCCGCCCTTGTGCATCGCCGCCGCGCCCAACGCCGCCCACCCCGCGCCCTCAACCGCGCCACGCCGCCTCTCACCCGCACCTTGCCGCGCCGCCGCCGCCCTGCGTCACCGCCGCCGCCGCACCTTGCCGCGCCGCCGCCGCCCTGCGTCACCGCCGCCGCCGCACCTTGCCGCGCCGCCGCCGCCCTGCGTCACCGCCGCCTTGTGCACCGCCGCCGCCGCCCAACGCCGCCGTTCGCCGGAGGTACCGCGCCGCGTCTCTTCTTTCCCTCGGTTCGGTTCTTCTTATAAACCGTTCCGATTCTTTTCTTCTATACCGATTCGTTTTCTCTCCGATTCTTCGCCAAACCATTCCGGTTTTCTAGATCGGTTTTCCGTTTCTTTTTCCATTTACTTCTCCGAAACCCTAGATCAGATTCGTTTTCTTTTCCGATTTAGTTGCCTTTGGACCGTTCGCCGGACCGTTCGTCCTAACGAACGTGATCACCGGATTCTTCTAGGTTAACGACGCCCGTTCATTTAACCGTTCTTCTTTTTCTTCTCGTCAGATTTATCCCGCGATCGCGATCTCAGATCCGATCTTCGTTCTAGTTTATCTTCTCGCCCGTTTATCGGAATCAGGTGATTCAAGCGCCTGGAGTTTCGTCTCAAAACCGCCGTTCCGTCTAATCAACTTAAACAAGTTTTTGACCCGGTAAAATTTGACTTAGATTCAACTTGCTAGAACCGAGTTGTTTTCTTCCGCCGGTTGTTTTCCGTTTCTTTGTTCGGTTCATTCTTTCTTTGCAACCGGAGTTCTTAAGTTGAACTTTCTAGTTCGTTCTCTCGTTCGAGTTTTACTTGTGCATTAGATGAGTACTTATTGTGTGGTTACTATTGCTTGCCTACGATAGATTGACCGGAGTGTGACGAGTAGATCTATCAAGAGTTTTGAGTGCGCATCATCTTCATCAACATTGCAGGCAAGTTCACACTTTGATCATACCTTTTCTACAACCCAGTTTTATTGCATTAGATCAATCCTCACACATTGCATGATTAGGATCTAATTAAATTGTGGGATGGGAAGTAGATGAGGTAGTACCTATTACCTGTATTATTATGAAACCCTTGGGAGTTACTTCTACGTTCGCTTATTATGCCATGCTATGCTAGTAGATGTGGATTGGGTGAGTGATATCCATGACAGATGTGAGTTTATTAATTTTAATGGTTTATCTAAGGTGGCAACTTAAACACACATCTGGGTGGATTGAGGCACCTGATGTCTATCAGGACTTGCCTGTTTTTTTTCGGACCGCCACCCAGGCTCAAAGGGATCATAAGATACTTCATGCTAGAAACTTCCGTGTGCAGCCACATGCTACTATGGGCTCTGGCATAGTTGAGTATCTAGCAGATGTAGGGGATGTAGGTGTACCGGTCTACCCCACATGTAAGGTGCTAGTGCTTCTGAAAGACTATGTCTCGGTCATCCGTTTCTCAAACACCATGTAGTGCGAGAAAACAAACGGAGGCGATCGAGTCATGTGGGGAAAAGTGCGCAACCTCTGCAGAGTAACAAACTAATCATGATTAGCCGTGTCCCCGGTTATGGACAACTTGAGTATCTAGTACTTGAATATCATTGTGAATCTCATCATGTTACTTTTAATTAATGTTGTTGGGTTTTAATTATTTTTAACTGGGATTGAGAATGCTGTCAACCATTCTCAATGTTTCACAACCACCCTGATAGTAATTAATCTTATTCCTTTGCAGTAGGGAAAAATTGGCTTTACGCAAAAACCTTATAACCATAGAGCTTTTCCACCAGCCAAATATGCATGTAGTGATAGTCATTGTTCATCATTCTCTATGGTGTGAATTTGCCAGTACATTCAATGTACTGACCCGTTTTCGGGCTGCAACGTCTTATGTTGCAGGTTTCTTACGACGAGTAAGTGATACGTTAGGGTTATGATTTCTACACTCAACTTTGCCGTTGGTGTTGATGGGTAACCACAACCTTGTTGCTTCCGCTATGTGGATTGAGGTAATGGTATTTACGTTACTTTATACATGTGATTTACCTCTGTTATAAATCCTTCGAGTACTGTGTGTGTCAGCATACTGATCCAGGGATGACACATAAGCACAGAGACTTGATCCATTCGGGTCGGGTTGCTACACCTCTCCGGAGCCCCGAACGGACTCCAGATCAGCCCTACCGAGAGGTTTTAGGGCTTGGCGGCGGCTCCGTATCATAAAACGCGATGATTTCTTCTCTCTGAGTTTTTCTCCCCGAAACTCAATATATGGAGGTGGAGTTGGTGTCGGAGACGCAACAGGGGGCCCATGAGGTAGGGGGGCGCACCCTAGGGGGGCAGGCGCGCCCCCCTCGCTCGTGGAAATGTGGTGGCCCCCCTGGCCTTCATCTTTGGCAGGTATTTTTCTTATTTTCTAAAAAGTGTCTCCGTGAAGTTTCAGGTCATTCCGAGAACGTTTGCTCCTGCACATAAATAACACCATGGTAATTCTGTTGAAAACAGCGTCAGTTCGGGTTAGTCCCATTCAGATTATGCAAGTTAGAGTCCAAAACAAGGGAAAAAGTGTTTGGAAAATTAGATACGTCAGAGACGTAACACAAGCTTAAATAATCCACAAACTTCATCCACATATATTAGATGCTTATCAGGATGTTTTGTTCCATCTCCTAAAAAGGGATTAGCTAGAAGTTTTTCTATCATACCCGAAGGAATTTGAAAGCAGACATTTTCATTTTCAGTAGGTTGAGGAGCAACTCTTTGCTCTACTGGTCGGGGTGAAGATACCCCGAACAACCCCCTTAGAGGTTTACTTTCCATAGTAACAAGTGACAGTAAATTTCAGCACACTATATAAATTTTTCCTTACCAAATTCCACCTACCAAAGGCGCTTCACTCCCCGGCAATGGCGCCAGAAAAGAGTCTTGATGAACCACAAGTATAGGGGATCTATCGTAGTCCTTTCGATAAGTAAGAGTGTCGAACCCAACGAGGAGCAGAAGGAAATGATAATCGGTTTCCAGCAAGGTATTCTCTACAAGTACTGAAATAAGTGGTAACAGATAGTTTTTTGATAGGATAATTTGTAATGAGCAACGAGTAACAAAAGTAAATAAAGTGCAGCAAGGTGGCCCAATCCTTTTTGTAGCAAAGGACAAGCTTGGACAAACTCTTATATAGAGAAAAGCGCTCCCGAGGACACATGGGAATATCATCAAGCTAGTTTTCATCACGCTCATATGATTCGCGTTCGGTACTTTGATAATTTGGTATGTGGGTGGACCGGTGCTTGGGTACTGTCCTTACTTGGACAAGCATCCCACTTATGATTAACCTCTATTCCAAGCACCCGCAACTACAACAAAAGTATTAAAGTAAACCTAACCATAGCATGAAACATATGGATCCAAATCAGCCCCTTACGAAGCAACGCATAAACTAGGGTTTAAGCTTCTGTCACTCTAGCAACCCATCATCTACTTATTACTTCCCAATGCCTTCCTCTAGGCCCAAATAATGGTGAAGTGTCATGTAGTCGACGTTCACATAACACCACTAGAGGAGAGACAACATACATCTCATCAAAATATCGAACGAATACCAAATTCACATGACTACTAATAGCAAGACTTCTCCCATGTCCTCAGGAACAAACATAACTACTCAAAAAGCATAAACATGTTCATAATCAGAGGGGTATTAATATGCATATAGGATCTGAACATATGATCTTCCACCAAATAAACCAACTAGCATCAACTACAAGGAGTAATTAACACTACTAGCAACCCACTAGCACCAATCCCGGACTTGGAGACAAGAATTGGATACAAGAGATGAACTAGGATTTTGAGAGGAGATGGTGCTGATGAAGATGTTGATGGAGATTGCCCTCTCCCGATGAGAGGAGCATTGGTGATGACGATGGCGATGATTTCCCCCTCCGGGAGGGAAGTTTCCCCGGCAGAACAGCTCCGCCAGAGCCCTAGATTGGTTTCGCCAAGGTTCCGCCTCGTGGCGGCGGAGTTTCATCCGAGAAGATGGCTTCTTATTTTTTCCCATCGAAAGACTTCATATAGAAGAAGATGGCCACCAGAGGGCCACCAGGGGGCCCACGAGGTAGGGGGGCGTGCCCAGGGGGTAGGGCACGCCCCCCACCCTCGTGGGCAGGGTGTGGCCCCCCTGGTGAATCTCTTCCGCTGAGTTTTTTTTATATATTCTGAAAACGTCTTCCGTGAAGTTTTAGGACTTTTGGAGCTGTGCAGAATAGGTCTATAATATTTGCTCCTTTTCCAGCCCAGAATCCCTGCTGCTGGCATTCTCCCTCTTTATGTAAACCTTGTAAAATAAGAGATAATAGGCATAAGTAGTGTGACATAATGTGTAATAGCAGCCCATAATGCAATAAATATCGATATAAAAGCATGATGCAAAATGGACGTATCACTGACCACTTGGTACTTGTCCTCGGCAAGGAACTGCTCCATAGTGTCACCACCGAGAGAGACTTCCCCCTCACATGGGTGTCCACCGAGAGAGACTTCCCCCTCACGTGGGTTTCCATGACGTGTTGCGTGGTGAACTGCCCGCCGTTGTTGTCGCCGGCCGCTAGAAGCACCATTGGAGCCACGAGGAGCGCCATTGGAACCGCTGGATGTCTTCTCTGTATGTGTCCTCATGGGTGTGCTTATTGTGTAGTGTGACACGAGAGATGAAGGTAAATGGCAGTAGGAATAAAAGGGGGACGGGCGGCCTAGATTCTCGGCGTGTCCGCATGGCAGTTTTTGCAGCGGGTAACTACATCGTCGTGCCGCGCTCGGCGCAACCGCATGCACACGAACATGCGTGATTGTGCGCCAGCCCCAAACACTGGCAGTGCATGTGGAGGGACGAGGGCAGAGCACCCAGAGGGACGCAAGAGCAGAGCGCGCCACGGCCGCCTGAACCGCAAGCAACCACATGCATAGAGCCGTTGAACAAGCAGGAAATGGTCGCCTACAAGCCGGCCGACAGTTGCATCGCTGCGTAGAGAGCGGTTGTGTGCTACTACCTCCGTCTTGGTCTATAGTCCCCTTTATATTTTGTGCCATACTTTGCCCTTAAATTTAACCAACAAAATGTTAATGCATGTTATAAAAATTATATAATTGGAAACTATTTTCAAATACGAATCCAACTATATAATCTTTGGCGACATGCATTCGTATTTTATTAGTTAAATCCTACTTATAAACCAGGACGGGGGTATAGTAGGTAATTAAAACACAAACATCTTTTGTATTAACCGTATGTGTACGTGGCCTTTCGTCCTCCTCTCGCACGTCTTGTCACCCTACTGCCGCAGACGGCTTACAACGCAAGCTTGCGCAGCGCACGGGGGCGTTCTTTTGGACAAACGGTGGCACCAATGAATCATCGGTGAGACCGTTCCCGCGGAACCTCGTAGGTTCCCATGCAAGCTTCCCGCCTGACTCGGTGAAATCCCCCAAAATCCTAATGCTTACCGGCCTACTATATAAACCCTGACGGCTGGCGAGTCATGTGTTGCATTTTCCCCTCCCTCTATGTAGCTTATCTCGTCTGCTTCTCCCACAATCGCCAATGGCACCGGTCCATCGTCATCGCTCAGCCACTCCTCCGTAATCAGAGGACAGCTCCAGCTGGGAGGCTACACCACGGCGGCGGCGCAGTTTCCAAGGTAGTGTAGTGCGTGTGGCATCCCTGTTGGGTGTGAGCGGAACACCCACCACACGCTCCGTCGCCGCTGCCCGTCGGCAGCTGTTGCCGGCTGATACGTCTCCAACGTATCTATAGTTTTCGATTGTTCCATGCTGTTATATTATCAATCTTGGATGTTTTATAGTCATTTTACATTATTTTTTGGTACTAACCTATTGACATAGTGCCAAGTGCCACTTGTTGTTTTCTGCATGCTTTTTACATCGTAGGAAACCAATATCAAACGGAGTCCAAACGCAACAAAACTTTACAGAGATTTTTTTGGACCAGAAGGAACATAATGGGCCCTGACTGCGCCTGGGGGTGCTCCGAGGAGAGCACAACCCACCAGGGCGCGCCAGGAGGCCCAGGCGCGCCCTGGTGGGTTGTGCCCACCTCGGGTGCCCCACGGACCACCTCTTTGCTCTATAAATACCCCAATATTCCCAAAACCGTAGCGGAGTCGACAAAATATTGATCCAGCCGCTGCAGAGTCCAGAACCACCAGATCCAATCTAGACACCATCTTGGATGGGGTTCACCACCTCCATTGGTGCCTTTCCGATGATGCGTGAGTAGTTCTTTGTAGACCTTCGGGTCCGTAGTTAGTAGCTAGATGGCTTCCTCTCTCTCTCTCTCTTGATTCTCAATACAATGGTCTCCTGGAGATCCATATGAGGTAACTCTTTTTGCAGTGTGTTTGTTGGGATCGATGAACTTTGAGTTTATGATCAGATCTATCTTGTTATATCCATGAAAGTATTTGAGCTTCTTTGATCTCTTTATGCATGATTGCTTATAGCCTCGTATTTCTTCTCCGATATTTGGGTTTTTTTGGCCAACTTGATCTATTTATCTTGCAATGGGAAGAGGTGCTTTGCAGTGGGTTCGATCTTACGGTGCTTGATCCCAGTGACAGAAGGGGAACCAACACGTATGTATCATTGCTACTAAGGATAAAACGATGGGGTCTATCTCTACATAAATATATCTTGTCTACATCATGTCATCGTTCTTATTGCATTACTCCGTTTCTCCATGAACTTAATACAGTAGATGCATGCTGGATAGCGGTTGATGTGTGGAGTAATAGTAGTAGATGCAGGCAGGAGTCGGTCTACTAATCTTGGACGTGATGCCTATATAATGATCATTGCGTGGATATCGTCATGAGTATTTGAAGTTCTATCAATTTCCCAACAGTAATTTGTTCACCCACCGTTTGCTATTTTTCTCGAGAGAAACCACTAGTGAAACCTACGGCCCCTGGGTCTCTTTCTCATATATTGCCATTGTGATCTACTTTTCTTTTGCATTTATTTTTAGATCTATTAGATCAAAAATACAAAAATACCTTGCTGCAATTTATTCTTATTTATTTTATTTGTCGTTCGATCTATCAATCTACTACAATTTTATCTCACGTCCGTTTGCCCATCTGGGGCGCCGCTACCCGAAAGGGATTGACAACCCCTTTTACACGTCGGGTTGTGAGGATTTGTTATCTATGTGCAGGGGTTGTTTATGTTGTGTTGCTTGGTTCTCCTACTGGTTCGATAACCTTGGTTTCATATCCAAGAGAAATACCTACCGCCGCTGTGTTGCATCATCCCTTCCACTTTGGGGAAATACTGACGTACTTCAAGCGACATCACCGGCAGCCCGAAGGCGGGAGGTGGCCATCATGGCCGCCACCCCACTGCCGGCCACCGTGGCCATGACCCGCTCCGCCACCGCGGCCAAAAGGCGGGAGGTGGTGGTCGGGGCCACCTCCCCATCGTCGGCCGTCATGGCCACCAACCCACCGTCGACCGCCGGGGTCATCACCCGCTTCGCCACCACCACCTGAGGGCGGGAGGCGGAGGTGGATGCCCGCACGTGCGTCAGCGACCTTGCGCGCTACACCGAGTTCCTGCGGGAGGAGGAGTAGCACCACGTCGAGCATGCAAAGAGCCTTACCGCCACCTTAGAGGTGTGCAATCAGGAGAGTTATGAGGAGAACCACTGCTTCGAGAGGGGTCGCCTGGAGCGGTAGAGGGCGTTCGATGTGAGCATCACTGAAGCTGTAGCAGCGGCAGGCACCGTATTGCACTTGTCCAGCTCGTCGGTAGGCTCCTCCTCCTCTGCCTCTTTCTGAGAGTGCTCGGCAAAGGAGAGCCAGCCTGAAGTAGTATGAAGCCCCTCTGTAGTAGTAGTATTTAGGGCCTATTTTGTTCAGTTCATCTGACTATAGATGTGGTGGAACTGTACAACGCAATTAAAATTAGCTAGTATATATAGTTGAACTAGCTATTTCAGTACATGGTTGGCAACACTTGGGGAAAAGTTTCGTCGGTTCAGCTGTCGAGTTGAATTGTTTGTATAATTAAGAACGACTACTTAATCTATGAGTGAAATCTATGCTTAATTACTAAATTTTAATTGCAAAAATTAGATACTGGTAGTGATTTTTAGCTTCATATTTTGACAAATCGCAGTGTTACAAGGTTGACAAATGGCAATGTTACTAGATCAACAAATGTCAATCTTTCCAGTTTGACAAATGGCAACCTACCCAAATTGTTTGTAAGTGGTTGCACATGGGTCATCCAAAAGAACTGTTTGCGTTGAAGAGATGCACAAATCCTGCTCTCATTTTTCATACAGGTGTTCTATCTAAAACGTTTCCGATCAAGTGTTGCACAAATCATGCTTGGCACATTTTCCCTTGGCTTCCTGGGGAAGCTGTTGGTTTGCATATGGGTGTTCTAACTAAAACGTTTGCGATGAGTGTTTTATATTTAAAAATCATTGACCTTTTTTTCAAAAGAAAATCGTTTGATAAGTCTGTACATTAAGAGAGAAAAACGCAAGTTCGCTCAAACCATATCTTTCATTCAGTCATACAGCGAATTTATATTCATATGATCGAGATACTGTGTTAAACCCAAGAAAAAAACTATTTTCGACAGCGGCGGAGGCAGCGTGTCGTGCCGTCGTTGTCGTTGTCGTCCTCCAGGAAATTGTTGAAGTCTTCAATGCAGCACCGAATGTTCTTCACTCGTAAATCAAACATCATGTTGTCGCGCGATCGACGGACGGTGCACGGGGGGACGACAGCTGGTAGCGCTGAGAGGTAGCGGTCAACGACGGCCACTGAGGGGGACGTGCGCATGGGCATGGGCGCGGCGGGTGTAGCCAAACGCATGGGGACCGGCGCCGCGGTGGGTGGAGGGGCACGCACGGGCACGGGCGCTGGCATGTACATGAGCTCGTGCGGGTCTGCGGAGACCTTGCTGATGCCCACGGCTTCCATCTCTGCGATAGTGCTTGGCGACCAGCCCATCAATGCTACGGGGATGGTCGCTAGTGCAGGTGCGGGGATGGGAGCTAGGACGGGAGCGGGGCAGCAACCGCCGCGGCCAGCTTGTTCTGGGCCATGTCCATTAGGCCCCGTTCCTCCTTATTTTCAACCTCCTCCGGCTCGGAGTCGACTTCACCAAACTTGAAGACTAGTGGCAGATGATACTTCTGCGCCATGGTGTTGGTGGAGGTCCGCGGGAGGGAGGGGAATGGGAGGCGAACAGTAAGGCCACCCGTATTAAGCAGCGGCTCGAGCGCCATTAATGGAGAGGAAGGCGGGCGGCCATGGAAGTCAAAGGGCTCGCTTCCCAGTGAGCCTGCACAGTGTACAACTCGCGTGCTTCCCGGTGAGCCTGCACATTGGAGGACTGTTTGCACACCTCTCGGTCAGCCTGCGCACCAGACTGCGCTCGCACGCCTCCCGTTCAGTCAAGGTCAAGCAGCTGTCCGCACGGCACCTCCTATAGCCATTAAAACCAAGACACGTTGCGTCACGTGAAGGATTAACAAAACGCACGTGGTTTGAATTATACAAACATTTGAGATATGAAAGTGGCAGCTATTTTTTCAAAAATGCCTTTGTGGGCTGTTATTCGAGTGTGCCTTCTCTCAAAATGGACACGAAAAATACCACAGCATGCCGGGTGCCATTCCATGATAGCATGCCAGGTTTCATGAATTTCAGACGAGTTTTGGATTTACTAGAATTTAAAAACAAAGTATCTCAACGTTTTGCCGGCAATGAACGGTGCCCTGGTGTTTGAAATTCATTCCCATTTCTTGCATTGGACCTAAGCATGCACCCAAGGACAAAGATTTGATTTTTCAACCAATTTATATGCACTGGAGCATGTGCATGTAGTTCATATTTGAATTATGTACGTAAATGCATTGAAAACTCAGTTAATGCATAAAAATGTCCAAACGAACCTCGAAAAATCACAAAAATTGACACAACACTCCTGTTGTTCTATGTTGACACGAGGAATTTTTTTAAAGCAATAAGAGGCAATGGATATCGTTTCGTCCCCAAAGGTGGGACATTCCCAACCGAAACCATCATGCTTGTTGTGAGAAGCTCTGGTTTGCGAGAAGCATATACCCAAACCTGCCCCAAATGGGACAAAAAAATTACAACGTCATGTTGATGCCGCCCCATGATAGCATGCCAAGTTTCATGAATTTCAGACGAGTTTTGGGTTTAGTATATTTAAAAACCAGGTATCTCAATGTTTGCGGCCGAGTGACGATGGCAGGTTGTTTGACATTCATTCCCATTTCTTGCATGGGACCTAAGCATGCAACCAAGAACACATATTTGAATTTTAAACCAATTTATATGCATTAGAGCATGTGCATGTAGTTCAAATTTGAATTATGCACATGAATGCATTGAAAACTCAGTTAATGTATAAAAATGTCCAAATGAACCTCGAAAAATCACAAAAATTGACACAACACTCCTGTTGTTCTACATTGACACGAGAAAAAAATTGAAAGCACTAAGAGGCAATGGATCTCGTTTCGTCCCCAAAGGTGGGACATTCCCTACCGAAGCCATCATGCTTATTGTGAGAAGCTCTGGTTTGTGAGAAGCATATACCCAAACCTGCCCGAAATGGGACAAATTTTTTACAACGGCATGTAGATGCCGCTCCATGATAGGATGCCAAGTTTCATGAATTTTAGATGAGTTTTGGATTTACTAGAATTTAAAAATAAGGAATCTCAATGTTTGCGGCCATGTGATGGTGGCAGGGTGTTTGACATTCATTCCCATTTCTTGCATGGGACCTAAGCATGCAACCAAGGACACATATTTGAATTTTCAACCGATTTATATGCATTAGAGCATGTGCATGTAGTTCAAATTTGAATTATGCACATAAATGAATTGAAAACTCAATTAATGCATAAAAATGTCCAAACGAACCCCGAAAAATCCCAAAAATTGACACAACACTCCTGTTGTTCTATGTTGACACTAGGAAAAAAATTGAAATCGAGAAGAGGCAATGGATATCATTTCATACAGAAAGGTGAAACGTTCCCTACCGAAACCATCAGGCTTGTGTGAGAAGTTCTGGTTTGTGAAAAGCATATCCCCAAACTTGCCCCAAATAGGACAAAAAATTTACCACGACATGTTAATGTCGCTCCATGACAGCATGCCAAGTTTCATGAATTTTAGACGAGCTTTGGATTTACTAGAATTTAAAAACCAGGTATCTCAATGTTTGCGGCCGAGTGACGGTGGCAGGGTGTTTGACATTCATTGCCATTTCTTGCATGGGACCTAAGCATGCAACCAAGGATCCAAATTTGAATTTTCAACTAATTTATATGCATTAGAGCATGTGCCTGTAGTTCAAATTTGAATTATGCACATGAATGCATAGAAAACTCAGTTAGTGTATAAAAATGTCCAAGCGAACCCCGAAAAATCCAAAAAATTGACACAACACTCCTGTTGTTCTATGTTGACACTAGGAAAAAATTTGAAATCAAGAAGAGGCAACGGATATCGTTTCATCCAGAAAGGTGAAACATTCCCTACCGAAACCATCACACTTTTTGTGAGAAGCTCTAGTTTAAGAGAAGCTTATACCCAAACCTGCCCCAAATGGGACAAAAAATTTACCACGGCATGTTGATGCCACTCCATGATAGCATGCCAAGTTTCATGAATTTTGGACGAATTTTGGATTTACTAGAATTACAAAAGCAAGTACGTCAACATTTGCTGGAGAGCCACGGTGCTGTGGTGTTCGAATTTCATCCCCATGTCTTGCATGGGACATAAGCATAAACCCATGGACACATATATGATTTTACAATCCATGTTGGTGCACCGGAGCATGTGCATGTAGTTTAATTTTGAATTGTGCACCTGAAATGGCTGGAAAACCAATTTAATGTGTAAAATGTTCAAATGAACCCTGAATAATTCCAATTCTTTTACAACACACATATAATTGAATGTTCACTGCAGATAAAAGGTCTAGCAATTCAAACATCATCCATTGTTGTTGTGACCCCATTATGTAATTCAAATCAAGATGAAAAATCAAGTAGATCCCACACAGTTTATTATCACTAACCGTGTGAGATGCGGCACAAAATATCCTGGAGCACCATTGGTGTATAGTACGCCTATGGCTTACGCGAGAAGGTGCGTCAGCTACATTCCACAGCCGGCGTCTCAAGCACACTAGCTCACTCCCCAAATATCATTTCACTGTTTAATCGTCGTTGGTGAAAGATGGGCACGTGGACCCGTGTCGTGAGCGCAACTTCAATGGCACACTCCCGCGAGAGCGCGGCCGCATACGCCATGCGCGTGCTAACAAGGTGCATGAGCATGGCCGTGATCTGCGACCGGGTAGCCAAGGCAGCCCAAACGGCCGTTCTTTCTTCTCAGGTGGCGGCAGCAACATCTGCCTCGAGGATAACAACTCGCGAGAGTGGCACAACAGCTGTCCGTTCCGCAGCGGCGGCATTAGCCCTGATGGAGGTCGCCCATGACCATGTCGAGGCCGACCATGTCCAGCTCGTGGCGGTCACCGCACAAATCGAACAAAGCTTCTCCGATAATGGTCGGCAACTCACGGATGAAGAGTTGGCAATCGCCGAGAGCGTTCGAGCAGCCATCCGTTCCTTCGCCGCATACCACATGACGACGGAGCCCGTTCAAGCCCAGATCGTGGTCGCCCACACCCAGCTCGTGGTGGCCTTTTCCAAAGAGATGGTGGACACGGATGGCGAGATTCTTGCAAAGTATGGTGTGATGGATGCCATGGGGCCCCTTCCCCAGGAGACCATCGGGCGCGAGATGGACATGGAGGCGGCGGCGGAGATTGACGAGCACCAGCCGTAGTAGTACTCTTTGTTTTGTTTAATTAAGAGCACCGGTCTTTAATTTGTTAGAGTAATGTTTAGGTCAGCTAGCTCTGTTTAATTGCTGAACTTGCTCGATTAAGAAGTGTGGGTGTGCTGTAGTCTCCTTTGTGTACCCAAATTATGCAATGACATGGATGACCACTATAACCAGGGAAATTCAAACCAAAATTTTTGATGTTCAAACTCAACACACGCGGGTTAAGCTATCTGAATCGTTTGTGATGTTCACATATCATACACAATTCTGAATAAGGGACCGTGACTGATGACACTTTGCGCGCCAGTTTTTTCGTTGAAGCGATTCCAAATTTTTGGCTTCCGCGGAAATATCTACCTCCCCGCCTGTCGTGGAATTGTCACGGCAGATGTCCTTAGTGTCAGGACTTAGTCGCGAGGCCAACACATCTATGTGGTAGCTTGAGAGGGGTTGAGCGGGACAAGAGACGCGATGTTTTACCCAGGTTCGGCCCCTCACGGTGGAGGTAAAAGCCTACATCCTGCTTCATTGATATTGATGATCATGATCACGGTTACAAGAGTGCTCTATCTCGAGAGCTATTGTCTAAACCTAACTTATCCAACTTGTGGAACTTGTCTCTTCTGGAGAGCCTTGCCCCTCCTTATATAAGTTGAAGGGGCTGGCCTACATTTAGAGTCCAAGTAGGATTAGGACTATTCTCTTTTCTATTACAAGACGGATAGCAATCCAGGTCTTATTCAAACTGTTTAAATCGGCCTGGTGGGCCACCTCCCATAGTGGGCTGCAGCCTACCTCCATGAGGATACCCGTGTCCCATATCCACAACAGTAGCCCCCAAGCTTTCGGGTGACTCGAAGAGTCAGGCAGAAGGTCTTGATTTTGTTGATGCTTTTGTCTTCCTTGAACGCGGAGCTTTTTTTCCGGGTCGTTGACGTAATGGATGCCGAAATGTGGATGAAGAGATTGCTGAGTCATGAAGCGTCGACGTTGATGTTGCCGAGTTGTCCTCCCAGGCTGGATTCTGTCTCCAAGCCGGGTATTTCTGAATTTTTTCCAACCCCAATAGCAGGTATATCATCTGCCCTGAGCGCCGGGTTTGTTTAGGCCTTTAACAACCCGGGGGTCTCTGAACTTGTGTTTTGGTAACGAACAAAGTCCATTTTTTACAAATTCTGGCTTGATAGCTCCCGAGGCTCGAGGCGACTCGAGGAGTCGTCTTCAAGCTCTTTGTTCCTGAAATAAAACACATGAATGCATTACACCATTCATGATGTATAAAACAAAATTAAACAATAAATTCGATGACTTGGTAAACTTGTGTTCAAGTTGTTAATCGTTCGACTCAACTAAGTAGGCTTTCGCATGGACTTTTTTCATGGAATATGATATGTTCAGGGTCGACAAAGTCCATGATAGGCATCAGAGTCGATTGACAATACCATACCCACTACTTGGTCAGTTACGAGTTGCATCTGACTTAGTAAAGAACGAACGTAAATTTATTTCGTTGATATGTAGGGCACCCATGTTTGAACTGTGCATCATGGCAAATAGTCCTCTTTGGTAACCTTACGACCCAACTTTATGAGAATAAATGATAGCCCCCGAGATTAACTCAAAGGTGCAGGATATATTTAATTGACTGGAAAAAATGAAATTTAAATATCAAAGTGACTTAGCTTGTTTTTATGATGTGGCATAAGCCAGCGGACCGTTGGGGTCGACGAGGCAGTGGAAATGGCAGGCTGGCGAAGGCAACTCGACGGAGACAAAGTCAAAGTGGCCTAGATGGCGTGGCGATTCACGACAGAAGCCGTGAGCATCAGTGGAGTTTTCTCGGGCTCATGCTTTTTGCTCTTACTTGCACCTTCAGTCAAGGTAATGGACCTCCTCAATAATATCAACTTCAGATCTCCAGTACTCATCATGTTGAACGCAACTTATCCTTTGTTTAAGGGTCAAGTCCTTTTGAGGTTTTCTTCGAGGCCTGACTCCGTATGATTCCCTTTTTCAATTTGCTCAAATGTTGGGGCAGCTCGCAGGACACAGAGGCGAACGGCTGGCGGGTCAATGGGGTAAGGGCGCCTCGGGGACGGAGGCAGCGCACTGACGGCTTAAGGGAGAGGCGGCCGGTCGTCGGAGTGCGATAGCCTGCCTCTGTTGTAGTCAAGGCGATGCACGAGGGCGACTTGAATGGGAGGCGAGGCCTAACAGCGACTCGGACGGGAGGCAACTCGTAACCCATAGTGGCAGAGGAATCCGGGGCAGTTTCTTGCAGGGGAGCCCCGACAAAGGAAGCTTGATGCGGCCGGTGACTCACCATGATGGTAGCTTGATGCAGCGGTCGGAGGAGGTGAAGTAGAGCGAGCGACTCGGCGTGCACAGACAGCAGCGGTCGGAGGACTCGACGCGGCAGGCCTCAATGGAGGCAGGCCACGGTGGATTAATTGAGGCCTGGCCGGTTTGGAAGCGGCTGTTCAGAGTGGCAGCTCGCCGTGGAGCAGAAGGAGGCGGTGGCTCAAGGCCGCGGCCACGTACAGTAGAGGCGGAGGGCAGGTCACTGCAGCGCCCGGGGCGCGGAGTAAAAACGGTGGCTCGCAGTAGAGCCCACTTGGAGCGAGGCGAGGTCTGTGCATGTTCGTCGAGTATCTCATTGCTGGGCGAACGCTGGAGCAGTCTTCGTTTCCGAAGTATGCTGATGATTTCCATACTAAACCAGGCGTATATGTTGACGGAATTTTCGAGGCCACAGTGCTGCCTTGGTCGGTCTCAACAGAGAATTGTGTCTGATGTGTCTTGGATACTGGAAATCTGATCTGTCTGAACAACTTTGAAAAAACATCACTATTAACCTTGGGATCCGTGTGGCAATTTAATTCATTGGTTGATCTTTTGACTACTAGCATTGCTATCTGTCAATATTGATTGGATCCTTCATCACGTCATCCCTTTCCTTTATTCTTTCTCAATCTCACGTGGGAGTGGATGTAAGTCCCCTCTAGTATAGTCTTCGGTGGACATCAGAAATCCGACCAGGCCTCGAATCAGACTCTGGTACTCGTGCGTGTATTGCTTTGGTAGTATTAGTGCAAAACGACTCGGTGATCGACAGATCGCTCTGCCTAAAAAAAATCTTCATGGTCTTGCCTTGCCTGACGCAGCGTACGGCGGCTGATTTGGATCAGTATTCCAGCGGAGAAAAACACAGGCTCTCTAGCAAGATCTATGATTCGACAGAAGCGGCTGGGGACAGACAACAATCCTAATTTCTGTTGAACCAAAATTGATAAATTTTGCCGGCTCTGCCCAAGGTTGTCCACCATAGAATTGTTCTGCATCATCATTGCCGGTCTCCTCTTCATCCAACTAAATCGCGGGCTTCTCGATCCTTGAAGAATTCCCTCCAAAAACATTACCACCATGCGCATGCCCCACGGTGGGCGCCAACTGTCGTGGAATTGTCACGGCAGATGTCCTTAGTGTTAGGACTTAGTCGCGAGGCCAACGCATCTATGTGGTAGCTTGAGAGGGGTTGAGCGGGACGAGAGACGCGATGTTTTACCCAGGTTCGGCCCCTCGTGGTGGAGGTAAAAGCCTACATCCTGCTTCATTGATATTGATGATCATGATCACGGTTACAAGAGTGCTCTATCTCGAGAGCTATTGTCTAAACCTAACTTATCCAACTTGTGGAACTTGTCTCTTCTGGGGAGCCTTGCCCCTCCTTATATAAGTTGAAGGGGCCGGCCTACATGTAGAGTCCTAGTAGGATTAGGACTAGTCTCTTTTCTATTACAAGACGGATAGCAATCCAGGTCTTATTCAAACTGTTTAAATCGGCCTGCTGGGCCACCTCCCATAATGGGCCGCGGCCTACCTCCATGAGGATACCCGTGTCCCATATCCACAACACCGCCCCCTCCCCCTTACCAAAGACACATTTCCCCTGTTTCCGCCTTCCTTTTCAAGTTGAAACCTTCACTCCTTGCTTGCAGCGCCGCCTCCTTGTCGGTGACCCTCCATGCTGCTCGGCCTCATCTATCCAGGCAGGTAATCCACACCCGACCCCCTTCCTTCTCCTCCTTCCACATCCCACTTGCCCCGACCGCCGGCGACACCTTCCACCCAAATCAGTGACCCCTCCACCAAATAAGCGCCGCCCTAAGCCATGGTGCATGCAGTATAGCCAAGATCTCAAGGAGCATTTGGCAGCGGAGAAGGAAATCACGGCCGCACGCGCGGACGAGGTCGCGATGGCTGCCATTCGTGCCGACCCCCAGATCTTGGTGGTGCACCTTGCCATTTGCTAGCTACGTTGGTTAAGCATGCTCAGTTTACCCGTTGCGTGTGCTGCTCCTGCCTTTCCTTCACAAATTCTAGTGAATTGTGCTATCTAATTTTACCATGCAATCTGTTGCTTTAGTGTATATGTTCTATATGTCATTTAGTGTGGTGCTCACTTATTAACTGTTTTGTTTATTAGTTGTCATCTTCAGTTAACTGTTTGGTTCAATTATGCAAATGTGATGTTCAATTCTTCAGGCAGCAATTTTGTATTGTCTTCCATGTGAGAAATAAATCGAATTTATCTTTACAAAATACATGGGAAACTAATACAATTGTTATATTTCCAAGTTTTCAAGCATGCTTAGTTTGGTTATACATTATGCAATGTGGTGCTCAATTAATGTTTGGTTCATTTGTATTGTGGTGTTTAGTTATTTGTTTGGTTCAATTCTGCAATGCGATGTTCAATAGTTGTGGGTGCATTCTGTTATTGTATACCATGTGAGGAATAAATTGAATTTGGCTGTAGTAAATTCGTGAGAAACAAATACAATTGCTATATTTCCAAGTTGTTAAGCATGCTTGGTTTGGTTAACTATCTGATCTTCTATTAGGAGTATGTTATATTGTGCAATGTGGTGCTCAGTTAATGTTTGGTTCATTTGTTGTGGTGTTTATTTAACTGGTTGGTTCAATTCTGCAATGTGATGTCCAATTGTCGTTGGTAGAATTTTGTATTATTGTACATGTGAGGAATAAATCGAATTTGGCTACACTTAATACATGAGAAATGTTGGGGATATGATTTGTAACGCCCTCGATGCGGCTATATCTCCCACGTGTCGAAGCAT
This sequence comes from Triticum urartu, assembly GCF_056163025.1. Classification (NCBI taxonomy): domain Eukaryota; kingdom Viridiplantae; phylum Streptophyta; class Magnoliopsida; order Poales; family Poaceae; genus Triticum; species Triticum urartu. Next base: position 153,999,595 of record NC_141876.1, read on the forward strand.
GACCTAGAGGCATAACCGCATTGAAAGCAATGTCGCAAGTGAGGTAATCTTCACACAACCCATGTAATACATAAGGGAAAAGATGCATGGTTGGCTTACAATCGCCACTTCACGCAAATACATGAAGAAAGCATTACAACATCCAAATACAATCAAGGTCCGACTACGGAACCAAAATAAAAGAAGAACCCCAAATGTGACAAGGTCCCCGATCGACCCCAACTGGGCTCCACTACTGATCAACTAGAACGAAACAACACAAAGGACAAGATCTTCATCGAGCTCCTCCTGAGCTTGGTTGCATCATCTGCACGGTCTCATCGGCACCTGCAAGCTGGTTTTGGAAGTATCTGTGACTCACTGGGACTCAGCAATCTCGCACCCTCGCAATCAAGACTATTTAAGCATATGGGTAAGGTAAAGGTATGAGGTAGAGCTGCATCAAGCGACTAGCATATATGGTGACTAACATACGCAAATGAGAGCGAGAAGAGAAGGCAAAGCACGATCGAGAAACTATGATCAAGAAGTGATCCTAAAACAACCTACGTCAAACATAACTCCAACACCGTGTTCACTTCCCAGACTCCGCCGGAAAGAGACCATCACGGTTACACACGCGGTTGATGCATTTTAATTAAGGTCAACTTCAGGTTTTCTACAACCGGACATTAACAAATTCCCATCTGCCCATAACCGCGGGCACGACTTTCGAAAGTTAAAATCCCTGCAGGGGTGTCCCAACTTAGCCCATGACAAGCTCTCACGGTCAACGAAGGAATAGACCTCCTCCCGAGACATTCCGATCAGACTCGGTATCCCGGTTCTACAAGACATCCTCGACAATGGTAAAACAAGTCCAGCAAGACCACCCGATGCACCGACATCCCGATAGGAGCTGCACATATCTCGTTCTCAAGGCAACACCGGATAAACAATCCATACAACTAAAACCAGCCCTCGAGTTTCCCCGAGGTGGCGCTGCAAGGGGCTCTAGTTTGGACCAACACTTAGACAAGCACTGGCCTAGGGGGTTAAAATAAAGATGACCCTCGGGATGCGCGACTCCCAAGGGAAAAGGCTAGGTAGCGAATGGTAAAACCAAGGTTGGGCCTTGCTGGAGGACTTTTATTCAAAGCGAACTGTCAAGGGGTTCCAATTATAACCCAACCGCGTAAGGAACGCAAAATCCGGGAACATAACACTGATATGACGGAAACTAGGGCGGCAAGAGTGGAACAAAACACCAGGCATAAGGCTGAGCCTTCCACCCTTTACCAAGTGTATGGATGCATTAACTAAATAAGATATATTGTGATATCCCAACTAGTAAAACATGTTCCAACAAGGAACAACATCTCCATGTTCCAACAAGGAACAAACTTCAATCTTTACCTGCAACTAACAACGCTATAAGAGGGGCTGAGCAAAGCGGTAACATAGCCAAACAACGGTTTGCTAGGACAAGGTGGGTTAGAGGCTTGGTTCAACAATATAGGAGGCATGATAAGCAACTGGTAGGTATCGCGGCATAGGCATAGCAAAAGAGCGAACAACTAGCAAGCAAAGATAGAAGTGATTTCGAGGGTATGGTCATCTTGCCTGAGATCCCGCAAGGAAGAAGAACGAGTCCATGAAGAAGACAAACGGACGTAGATGAACGGGTCCTCACAAACGCGACGTTAACGGAACCAACCCGAAGAAGCAACACCGGAAAGAAGCACACATCATAGTAAACAACCACGACATGAACATGGCATGATGCACAATCAAGTATGATGCATGTCCGGTTTAATGAAACATGGCATGGCAAAATGCACAAACAACACTACAAGTTAAGTGGAGCTCAATATGCAACGAGTTGCATATTGACGGAACACCACATGCCTTATTTTAGTTCTCTCTCGTTTATGTACTCAACAAGATTAAATGTTGTTAGCATGGCAAGAGGTGAAGCAAAGTAAACTACCTATCTAGTCAAGTTTAAATGAGGCCGGAAGCAACGAACAACAATTCCGGAAACTCCTCATGAGCATATTATAGATTTGGTACTGTTCTTCCCTAAACATTATTTTAGAGTTGTTAAACATGCAAAGTAAGGCCACCATGTTAAACTAGGCATTTTTCTACCCCATTTACATATAAAGATTATTTAATTCGGAGCTACGGTTATTTAGTTATGAAATAAAGCATTTCAGCATGGCATTAGGTAAATTATGAACAAACATCACTTTAAACATTTTAAACATAGATGAAAGTTGCACAATATGAATCTACACAAAATTCTAAGCAACTTTCATATATAAATCATTTTAATATGGTGCACGGTTATTAAGTTATTAAATGCATGGACTTGAAGGGCTTTTCTGTAAAACTGTCAATCCCCTGGAAAATTAGGAAATTCATATATCAGGGAAAAAAACGGAGCAAGCCGAAACTGGCTAGGCGCTGGGCTGTGGTGTTCTCACCATTGGGCCTAACAGGCCGGATTTGGAGAGGAAATGACCCAGTAGGGCGCTAGAGGCAAACGTTGTGGTCCAACCGGGCGGCCACGCACAGGTGATCGAGCGGGCGAGCGCACTCCTCTGCTCCTGAGGAAAACAGAGCAGCGACGCCTGAGCAAGCGAAGCAGGGAAGCGGCCGTGCGATGCACGGGGGGACTTGGCGCTACTCCGGCGAGGCGCCGGCGGCGCGGATCCAGCGGGCGACGCGACGGGGAGGTCGGATCTGTCGGAGACGGCTACGGACAAAGCAGCGCTGCGGCGGGAGCTGCAAGGCCATGGCAGGGGAGGATTTCAGATAAGAGGCTGAGAGATTAGAGAAAGAGAGGACCGAAGGGAGAGCTGGAAGAGGTGAGGCGACCTGGCCGAGGCGGGTGCTCGAGGAGGTCATCTGACAGAGCAGGTCAACAGTGGTGGCAACATGGGCAGGGGCAGCGGACCTGGACGGTAGAGCCTGGGTGTGGCAGCGTGAATGGAGAGGCGGCAGCGACAAGGCACGACGGCGCAAGCACGGGAAAACCGAGGTCGAGCAGGGGTCCATAGCGTGCGGGGTTGCTGCCTGGTGCTGCTCCAGCGAGCTGCAGCTCGCGGGCGACGGCTGGGGCGGGGGCTATTGCTCGGGAAGAGCTCCTGCGAGGGAGAGAGAGATGTGTGAGGGAGAGCGGAAGAAAGAAAGACGGGGAGGAGGAACCGAGGGAGAGGGCACGGGGTCGGCTTGGCAGTGGTGGTTCCAATCGCCGGCGTAAGAAGTAGCTCTAGGAGGCGCAAGGCTTGTGGATCGAGGAACGGGAGGCGTGCACCGGCTGGATGGATCAATGGGACAAATAAATTGGGGATGGATCCCAAGAGATTTCGAGTGGGTGGCGGCGGCGGACACGGGATGGATGGGACAGATCCTCTAGGTTTTAGGGTTAGGCTAGATTTGGTAGGTGGTGGTCTATTAATATAAGGAAAAGAGGGAGTTTGGATCCTCCGATCGAAATCGGACGGTTCAGAAAGAATAGGCTAGGGAGTCTAAATAATAAAACGGTGATATTTTGTAGATGTTAGGGGATGATCCGGACACAACGGTAGCGACAGCCCGGGTCGGGTCTGGGACAACTTCGGACGCGCGCGAGGGGTTCGATGCACTGTGCAGAGAGGGTTTCGGACCATGCAGTCGCATCGGACAACTCTGGAAGCGAAGAGGGGAAGGAGGATGGACTAGGTGGGTTGTGGCGAGACTGCGAGGGGAAGAAGAGAGAGAGGGCCCGGCATCTGTTTCCGGAGACCGAAAATGTCCGACGTTAGACCGGCTATATTGCTGCTATAGTTAATCGTTGGGGCGTCAAACGAACTCCAAATGGGATGAAACTTGGCAGGCGGCCTACCTACACTATAATAAGACCGCACGCCAAATTTGAACCCAATCCGAGAACATTTTCCGGCCACTTATAATATACTATCTCGGACATGCCGCGGGCGCGTGCAAGTGTGGTTGGGCTCAGAACGGACAACGGAGAGAACTCGGAGAACCCGGACGAATGCAAGTTTTTGAAAAACATGATGATGCTATGCAAATGATGACATGATGAAATGCAACATGCAAGCAAAAGACATGGCAACGCAACGACTAACTGGAAGACACCTGGCACATCGGTCTCGGGGCGTCACAACACTCCACCACTACGAGAGGATTTCGTCCCGAGATCTAAAACGGCACCGGAGGGGAAAACGGAGGAGAAAGAGAAGAGGTAAACTACGTTGCTTCTTTGAAAAACGAGTGAACCCACGAACCTTGAAAAGGTTAAGACATTTCGAGAAAAGAATACAACGGCGATGAACGAAGTTGGAAACACTCCGTTAGAAAAGAGGGGCAAGGAGGAACAACTTCGAGCAGCACTCCGGTTGAGAAGAAAAGGAATTGAATAAGAACTTGGTAAGATGAGAAGATACTTGATGAAATCACAACACACTGCCTCCGAAACTATTGAATGAATGGAACAAGGGGTAAGAAAAAATCTCAGACAGCACTCCGGTTGAAAAGAGATGCAAGGCTTGATAAGGCGAAAAGAACTTGAGCCAAAAGGGCACAACACTACGGTTAAATGGATAGGCATGGAAAGAACGCGATCCTGACAAAGCAAGAAGATGGGTTGGAGAGAGCAACATCACAATGCCTCCAGAACAAAGGGAAACAAGATCTTGAGAGAGCACGCTTACAACAAATGCTAGAACGGAGTTGTTGGAAAACCAACAACGAAAAGAACAATCTTGATATGGTCTTACAGAATACATCTCAAATTATGAGGTGACAGCCTGCCACTCACGGGAAAAGAATTGGATTGATATGAACGAGGAGACGAGAAACTTATTTCACCAGGTGGATAAATGAAGAACTTGGGTCATTTATAAGCACCATAAATAGAAACAATCCTTAGGGAAGGCTTTGGTGAAATATAACCCAAGATAACTCCAAAGAAGATATTGATGGATTTAAAATACCTCATTCTTAATAACATGTGAATCATGAACTCAAATTATCAAGAATGATGTAAAACCACCTCCAATGATACGGTAGAAATAAATGCACTCCGGATAGCAAGATGAAGAAAGCTTGAGCTCCTTTGAAAAGAATCTCAATGAACACTTTGAGAAGGGATTAAATCCTTGATGAACCATCATGTAGAACCTTCATGAAGAACTCTGGTAATAAAAGAATGAACCAAAATAATTGAATGATGAAGAGAATAAGATTGAAGCCTCGCAATGATTTACATGAATCTCCGTGGAGATGTAATTGAAAAAGGTTGGAACTCCGGGAAAAAGAAAGATGAGCACTTGAAACCAAGAATATGTATGATGAACCACTCCGGAATAAGGAATTAATAACTTGGGTGAAACAAGAATAAGAATTACATTATGCTTATCCTTCACCAATTAAATTGATGACAAACAACGGATTTTCCATACTACTTATTCTCGTAGAAAGGATTAAGATAGATATAGCGTCAACTTGGAAAGGTCTTCAACGAACCACCGGTAGGATTGAAACAACCAATAAATTGATATGATACACGAAGGAAGAAGAATCTTGAACGAACCACCATAGGAATTGCAAATGAACAAATAAAAGATAACGAATCACCGGGAAGAATTATGAAATGAATGAAGATGCTTGAGAGGATTTAGATACATGAGAACGAAGAGATCACGAGCCGATTAAAGATCACTTGAGCGAAACACCGGTAAAATTGGAGAATGATAGCTGAAAGCTGAGAATGAATAATCCCGAAATGATGGCCTTCGGAGAATCAAACTGAAAAGACTCCTGAATTACTCCGGATGGGTGAGAAAGAATTCTGACAATCGAAAACAATTATGAGAGGATTGCAACAATCTCGAATGACGAAACTTGAAGAGAATGGAGCAAGGTTGAAAGAAGAATCTTCTTCGGTCTTCCAAACTGAGAATGACGACGAGAAATACCATCATGACTTATTTAGACACTCTGGAAGAATCAAAACGAAGAGTTTGAGCCAACGATGAAAAGAATTCGACAGATCTTGGAGAAAAGCATTTGACTGATGATAAATCATTCTTACATCAAACTTCAAAAAGAAATTTGAGGATAGCTCCGGGAAAATAAGGAGAGTCAGGTAAGATCCTGGGAAAAGACCTGTGGGTTAGGGCCCACTCAAAAGAAACACCGTAGAACGATTTAAAAGAGAGAATGCATCGGTAAGATTTAAATGGCTAGAATGAGATAACAACCTCGAAAGAGCTTGAAAGGATTACGAAAGCAGAGTGGAAACACGAATCTTCGAGATATCTTGAGCACTCCGGAACAAATGAATATCAAGCGGGGAATGATTATGAGGTGCACCGGCATAAGAAAAGCATTTGAAATACGGAAAAGAATATGATCAACACCGAAAGCTTGAATTGGATTCACCGGAGAAGATAAAAGAACAAAGGATGATAAACTTGAGGTTCCGTTAGAATCTTCATGAGAATCACCGGGTAAGAACATGAAGGAAAAGAATGGAGAGGCTTCACATGAATAAAAGGATACTTGATTAAGAAATCTGATTCCTTGAAGAAACAAGGGTGGGAGGGTGGGAAAAACAAAGACAATTTGGAATGGATGAAACGAACACCGTTTGAGAAGAACTAATAATTGATCTTGCGGATGTTGCAATGATCAGAACCACTTGAAGAGAAGCACACCGGTTAAAAAGGATTGACATGACAATCTCGATTATCAAGAAGGATTAGTATTCACATAGAAATATGAGAGCACCGTTTAGGAAAGGTATGGAATCAACATTTGACTTCGAAGCAACTCGAATACCACAACTCAAAACAAAAACAAAGGATTGGCTTGCAGAATAAGCCGGAACAAACATATGATAGAGATTTCGTCCGAAGTTTTCGTGGTGGGGCCTACACGGGCTCGATCGTACAGCACCATCATGTACAAGGCAGTGCACATGACATACGAAGCGTCCCCGAGTCGGCATAGCCAAGGACTCTTTAAGACACAACGAGACCACTGTAAAACCAACGGTGAATAGGCGGACCACTAGACGTCGAACCCCAATTTCATATCATACATCTGTCGAAAAGATATCCTAAGAGCTACTTGAATTCCCACTTATAAACTCCCGAAACTTTCCGGTTATGCAATCAGGTGTTGGGGATACAGGGGAAGCATAATATCTCACCCAAAACTAGCAAATCCTACATCCAGCTGTATCCATCCTTCAACACATAACCAAGAAACCTTCGGAAATCGTCTACCTCAACCTTCGAAAAGCATCCGTTATACAAGCTATGGCAATACTCCCGAACTCCCGCCCCAGTACTGGGTGGCGTCGAGGTTATCTCACCAACAACTGCATAAAAGAGATTTTCGATGTCGGCGAACTAAACTCAGGTATTCCAGAACTGCAACGATAAAATTATGACGACAACACCTCGGAGCTCAACTCCCCGGGACACTGCCACAAAACCCCTGACAGGAGGCACCAAGACAATGTTCTCGTCACAAAACCATCGGAACAATTCCAAGATACCCGCGTGATCCTAAAAAAATCTTAGTGAAATTTGAGAAGAGAAGAGTCAAAACACTATGTCAGGATGCCTCACCAGAGCGACGAAGGGACTGAGGAGTAAAAATAATTCCTAAACTCTTCGATATATAAATCCTAAATCACTCAAAACATCTTTCTAGACACAACTTGGCTGCTAAAAACGATCAAGCAATGGGGGATCCTATGGTCGGGGAAGGCTCTGATACCAACTTGTAACGCCCTCGATGCGGCTATATCTCCCACGTGTCGAAGCATGACCTAGAGGCATAACCGCATTGAAAGCAATGTCGCAAGTGAGGTAATCTTCACACAACCCATGTAATACATAAGGGAAAAGATACATAGTTGGCTTACAATCGCCACTTCACACAAATACATGAATAAAGCATTACAACATCCAAATACAATCAAGGTCCGACTACGGAACCAAAATAAAAGAAGAACCCCAAATGCGACAAGGTCCCCGATCGACCCCAACTGGGCTCCACTACTGATCAACTAGAACGAAACAACACAAAGGACAAGATCTTCATCGAGCTCCTCCTGAGCTTGGTTGCGTCATCTGCATGGTCCCATCGGCACCTGCAAGCTGGTTTTGGAAGTATCTGTGAGTCACGGGGACTCAGCAATCACGCATCCTCGCGATCAAGACTATTTAAGCTTATGGGTAAGTTAAAGGTATGAGGTAGAGCTGCAGCAAGCGACTAGCATATATGGTGACTAACATACGCAAATGAGAGCGAGAAGAGAAGGAAAAGCACGATCGAGAAACTATGATCAAGAAGTGATCCTAAAACAACCTACGTCAAACATAACTCCAACACCGTGTTCACTTCCCGGACTCCGCCGGAAAGAGACCATCACGGTTACACACGCGGTTGATGCATTTTAGTTAAGGTGAACTTCAGGTTTTCTACAACCGGACATTAACAAATTCCCATCTACCCATATCCGCAGGCACGGCTTTTAAAAGTTCAAATCCCTGCAGGGGTGTCCCTACTTAGCCCATGACAAGCTCTCACGGTCAACGAAGGAATAGACCTCCTCCCGAGACATTCTGATCAGACTCGGTATCCCGGTTCTACAAGACATCCTCGACAATGGTAAAACAAGTCCAGCAAGACCACCTGATGCACCGACATCCCGATAGGAGCTGCACATATCTCGTTCTTAGGGCAACACCGGATAAGCAATCCGTACAACTAAAACCAGCCCTCGAGTTTCCCCGAGGTGGCGCTGCAAGGGCCTCTAGTTTGGACCAACACTTAGACAAGCACTGGCCCGGGGGGGTTAAAATAAAGATGACCCTTGGAATGCGCGACTCCCAAGGGAAAAAGGCTAGGTAGCGAATGGTAAAACCAAGGTTGGGCCTTGCTAGAGGAGTTTTATTCAAAGCGAACTGTCAAGGGGTTCCCATTATAACCCAACCGCGTAAGGAACGCAAAATCCGAGAACATAACACCGATACGACGGAAACTAGGGCGGCAAGAGTGGAACAAAACACCAGGCATAAGGCCGAGCCTTCCACCCTTTACCAAGTATATAGATGCATTAAATAAATAAGATATATTGTGATATCCCAACAAGTAAAACATGTTCCAACAAGGAACAACATCTCCATGTTCCAACAAGGAACAAACTTCAATCTTCACCTGCAACTAACAACGCTATAAGAGGGGCTGAGCAAAGCGGTAACATAGCCAAACAACGGTTTGCTAGGACAAGGTGGGTTAGAGGCTTGGTTCAACAATATAGGAGGCATGATAAGCAAGTGGTAGGTATCGCGGCATAGGCATAGAAAAAGAGCGAGCAACTAGCAAGCAAAGATAGAAGTGATTTCGAGGGTATGGTCATCTTGCCTGAGATCCCGCAAGGAAGAAGAACGAGTCCATGAAGAAGACAAACGGACGTAGATGAACGGGTCCTCACAAACGCGACGTTAACGGAACCAACCTGAAGAAGCAACACCGGAAAGAAGCACAGAACATAGTAAACAACCACGACATGAACATGGCATGATGCACAATCAAGTATGATGCATGTCCGGTTTAATGAAACATGGCATGGCAAAATGCACAAACAACACTACAAGTTAAGTGGAGCTCAATATGCAACGAGTTGCATATTGACGGAACACCACATGCCTTATTTTAGTTCTCTCTCGTTTATGTACTCAACAAGATTAAATGTTGTTAGCTTGGCAAGAGGTGAAGCAAAGTAAACTACCTATCTAGTCAAGTTTAAATGAGGCCGGAAGCAACGAACAACAATTCCGGAAACTCCTCATGAGCATATTATAGATTTGGTACTGTTCTGCACTAAACATTATTTTAGAGTTGTTAAACATGCAAAGTAAGGCCACCATGTTAAACTAGGCATTTTTCTACCCCATTTACATATAAAGATTATTTAATTCGGAGCTACGGTTATTTAGTTATGAAATAAAGCATTTCAGCATGGCATTAGGTAAATTATGAACAAACATCATTTTAAACATTTTAAACATAGATGAAAGTTGCACAATATGAATCTACACAAAATTCTAAGAAACTTTCATATATAAATCATTTTAATATGGTGCACGGTTATTAAGTTATTAAATGCATGGACTTGAAGGGCTTTTCTGTAAAACTGTCAATCCCCTGGAAAATTAGGAAATTCATAGATCAGGGAAAAAATGGAGCCAGCCGAAACTGGCTGGGCGCTGGGCTGTGGTGTTCTCACCATTGGGCCTAACAGGCCGGATCTGGAGAGGAAACGACCCACTAGGGCGCTAGAGGCAAACGTTGTGGTCCAACCGGGCGGCCACGCACAGGTGATCGAGCGGGCGAGCACGCTCCTCTGCTCGTGAGGAAAACAGAGCAGCAACACCTGTGCAAGCGAAGAAGGGAAGCGGCCGCGCGATGCACGGGGGGACTTGGCGCTACTCCGGCGAGGGGCCGGCGGCGCGGATCCAGCGGGCGACGCGACGGGGAGGTCGGATCTGTCGGAGACGGCTACGGACAAAGCAGAGCTGCGGTGGGAGCTGCAAGGCCATGGTAGGGGAGAATTTCAGACAAGAGGCTGAGAGATTAGAGAAAGAGAGGACCGAAGGGAGAGCTGGAAGAGGTGAGGCGACCTGGCCGAGGCGGGTGCTCTAGGAGGTCATCTGACAGAGCAGGTCAACAGTGGTGGCGACATGGGCAGGGGCAGCGGACTTGGACGGTGGAGCCTGGGTGCGGCATCGTGAATGGAGAGGCGGCAGCGACGAGGCACGATGGCGCAAGCACGGGAAAACCGAGGTCGAGCAGGGGTCCAAAGCGCGCGGGGTTGCTGCCTGGTGCTGCTCCAGCGAGCTGCAGCTCGCGGTCGACGGCTGGGGCGGGGGCTATTGCTCGGGAAGAGCTCCTGCGAGGGAGAGAGAGATGTGTGAGGGAGAGCGGAAGAAAGAAAGACGGGGAGGAGGAACCGAGGGAGAGGGCACGGGGTCGGCTTGGCAGTGGTGGTTCCAATCGCCGGCGTAAGAAGTAGCTCCAGGAGGCGCAAGGTTTGTGGATCGAGGAACGGGAGGCGTGCACCGGCTAGATGGATCGATGGGACAATGAAATTGGGGATGGATCCCGAGAGATTTCGAGTGGGTGGCGGCGGCGGACACGGGATGGATGGGACAGATCCCCTAGGTTTTAGGGTTAGGCTAGATTTGGTAGGTGGTGGTCTATTAATATAAGGAAAAGAGGGAGTTTTGATCCTCCGATCGAAATCGGACGGTTCAGAAAGAATAGGCTAGGGAGTCTAAATAATAAAACGGTGATATTTTGTAGACGTTAGCGGATGATCCAGACACAACGGTAGCGACAGCCCGGGTCGGGTCCGGGACAACTTCGGACGCGCGCGAGGGGTTCGATGCACTGTGCAGAGAGGGTTTCGGACCGTGCGGTTGCATCGGACAACTCCGGAAGCGAAGAGGGGAAGGAGGATGGACTAGGTGGGTTGTGGCGAGACTGCGAGGGGAAGAAGAGAGAGAGAGGGCCCGGCATCTGTTTCCGGAGACCGGAAATGTCTGACGTTAGACCGGCTATAATGCCGCTATAGTTAATCGTTGGGGCGTCAAACGAACTCCGAATGCGATGAAACTTGGCAGGCGGCCTACCTAGACTATAATAAGACCGCACGCCAAATTTTAACCCAATCCGAGAACATTTTCTGGCCACTTATAATATATTATCTCGGACATGCCGCGGGCGCGTGCAAGTGTGGTTGGGCTCAGAACGGACAACAGAGAGAACTCGGAGAACCCGGACGAATGCAAGTTTTTGAAAAACATGATGATGCTATGCAAATGATGACATGATGAAATGCAACACGCAAGCAAAAGACATGGCAACGCAGCGACTAACTGGAAGACACCTGGCACATCGGTCTCGGGGCGTCACATGATTACTGGAGGTAAACCGGCTACGAGTGGCCGGGTTAGCTCCATGAAGATAGAAGCCCATGAAGACGTGAAGATGGTGGTGCTTTATGAAGGCCCAAGGCCCAAAGGTGGGTTAAAGCCTATAGATGTAAACCGACTCTGCCATGTAACTTGTATTGTAAGTTAGAAGGATACAGACCGAGCCAGACACGTTTTATGATCCGGCCTCGGGGCTCTGTAAACGGGCGGGCGTCAACCAATGTATATAAAGAGACGACCCGGCCGCGGTTTAGGGACAACAGACGACAACTCGAGAGCCAGGCAAAGCGGATTCGCTCCCTGGTCATCGAAACTCTAGCAATACCAATCACAACTAGACGTAGGCTTTTACCTTCATCGAAGGGGCCGAACTAGTATAAAATCCCTCGTGTCCCTTGTCTGGTTTAACCCCTTTAAGCTACTTATTACTTCCCAATGCCTTCCTCTAGGCCCAAATAATGGTGAAGTGTCATGTAGTCGACGTTCACATAACACCACTAGAGGAGAGACAACATACATCTCATCAAAATATCGAACGAATACCAAATTCACATGACTACTAATAGCAAGACTTCTCCCATGTCCTCAGGAACAAACGTAACTACTCACAAAGCATAAACATGTTCATAATCAGAGGGGTATTAATATGCATATAGGATCTGAACATATGATCTTCCACCAAATAAACCAACTAGCATCAACTACAAGGAGTAATTAACACTACTAGCAACCCACTAGCACCGATCCCGAACTTGGAGACAAGAATTGGATACAAGAGATGAACTAGGGTTTTGAGAGGAGATGGTGCTGATGAAGATGTTGATGGAGATTGCCCTCTCCCGATGAGAGGAGCGTTGGTGATGACGATGGCGATGATTTCCCCCTCCTGGAGGGAAGTTTCCCTGGCAGAACAGCTCCGTCAGAGCCCTAGATTGGTTTCGCCAAGGTTCCGCCTCGTGGCGGCGGAGTTTCGTCCGAGAAGATGGCTTCTTATTTTTTTCCCATCGAAAGACTTCATATAGCAGAAGATGGCCACCAGAGGGCCACCAGGGGGCCCACGAGGTAGGGGGGCGCCCCCAGGGGGGTAGGGCGCACCCCCACCCTCGTGGGCAGGGTGTGCCCCCCCTGGTGAATCTCTTCCGCTGAGTATTTTTTATGTATTCTGAAAATGTCTTCTATGAAGTTTCAGGACTTTTGGAGCTGTGCAGAATAGGTCTCTAATATTTTCTCCTTTTCCAGCCCAGAATCCCCGCTGCCGGCATTCTCCCTCTTTATGTAAACCTTGTAAAATAAGAGAGAATAGGCATAAGTATTGTGACATAATGTGTAATAAATCCCATAATGCAATAAATATAGATATAAAGGCATGATGCAAAATGGACGTATCAACTCCCCCAAGCTTAGACCTCGCTTGTCCTCAAGCGAAAAGCCGAAATCGAAAAATATGTCCACATGTTTAGAGATAGAGGTGTCGATAAAAATAAAATACGGACATGAGGGCATCATGATCATTCTTAGAACAACAACTTATATAGTTCTGATAATAAGATTTCTTATGCTAGAGTAATAATTCAATCCTAATTTCAAGTATGAATCGTAAACTTCATTGAAAACTAATAAACTATAATCTCAGTCATTGGAGCAATTGCAATTTATCATAACATAGGAAAGAGTCAATGTATAAGAGCTTTTCAGCAAGTCCACATACTCAACTATCATATAGTCTTTCACAATTGCTGACACTCACACAATACTTATGGGTATGGAGTTTTAATCGTACACAGAGAAAGATAGGGTCTTACAGTTTTGCCTCCCAACGTTTTACCTCAAGGGTAATGTCAACAATAATAGTTCATGAAAACTCACATCCAATTAGCCATATATACCAGGATCTTTCCAGCATACTATGCTTGCCAAAGGATAAAATGTAAAAAGGAAGGGTGAAGATCACCATGACTCTTATGCAATGTAGGAGATAAAAGTAAAAGATAGGCCCTTCGCAGAGGGAAGCAGAGGTTGTCATGCACTTTTATAGTTGGATGCACAAAATCTTAATACGAAAGAACGTCACTTTGTATTGCCACTTGTGATATGGACCTTTATTATGCAGTCTGTCGCTTTTATTTCTTCCATATCACACGATCGTATAAAGCTTATTTTCTCCCACACTAATAAGTCATACATATTTAGAGAGCAATTTTTATTGCTTGCTGTCGGTGTCAAAACCGGCGGATCTCGGGTAGGGGGTCCCGAACTGTGCGTCTAAGGCGGATGGTAATAGGAGGCAGGGGACACGATGTTTTACCAAGGTTCGGGCCCTCTTGATGGAGGTAAAACCCTACGTCCTTCTTGATTTATTCTTGATGATATGAGTATTACAAGAGTTGATCTACCACGAGATCGGAGAGGCTAAACCCTAGAAGCTAGCCTATGGTCTGATTGTATGTTGTCCTACAGACTAAAACCCTTTGGTTTATATAGACACCGGAGGGGGCTAGGGTTAGACAAGGTCGGTTACAAAGGAGGAGATATACATATCCGTATTGCCTAGCTTGCCTTCCACGCCAAGTAGAGTCCTATCCGGACACGAGACGAAGTCTTCAATCTTGTATCTTCATAGTCTAACAGTCCGGCCAAAGGATATAGTCCGACTGTCCGGAGACCCCCTAATCCAAGACTCCCTCAGTAGCCCTGAACCAGGCTTCAATGACGATGATTCCGGCGCGCAGTATTGTCTTAGGCATTGCAAGGCGGGTTCCTCCTCCGAATACACCACAGAAGAATTTGAATACAAGGATAGTGTTCGACCCTGCAAAATAAGTTCCACATACCATAGTAGAGAGAATAATATTTCCACCAATCTAATCTGCTGACTTGTTTTGGCAACATGGCATTGTGCCATGGCCCGGTGATTATTTGAACCATTTCCTTTAACTAGCCCCGCACATAACGCGAGGCAGTTTTTTGACACGTCTTGTCAAAGCAGAGATCATGTCCCCTTATTACAGGATTCTCATCAATACGGGCGTGGGTAACCCAAACGCGCCTAGGACTCCTGGATTTTAGGCAAGTCCCAAACGGCCACGAGGAGGACGCTTGATATTCACCCTCTTTATAAAGGGTCAAGGTTTTTGCTTTTTCCTCCCGTGCTCAATCGAATCCTTCCCCTGCCTCGAGTTCTAACACCCAAAGCCCAGGTCAGGTACTTCGGACCTTCAATCATGTCCGGATCTAGCCTCCAGGGCTGATGGATGCCCTCCTCCGTCAAGAAGTTGAGGGAGGCAAGATACTTGACCGCCGAAGTCTCGCATCGGCTGCCCGCCCGAGGGCAGGTCGTCCCTACTCCCGAACCCAACGAAGACGTCGTGTTCATCTCCCACTTCCTCCGAGGACTAGGCCTCACTCTGGATCCCTTCGTAAGGGGTTTGATGTTCTACTACGGGCTTGATTTCCAAGATCTAGCCCCAGATTCCTTTCTCCACATCTCAGCATTTATTGTCGTATGTGAGGCCTTCCTCCGCATTACCCCTCACTTCGGCCTGTGGCTCAAGACCTTTGATGTGAAGCCGAAGATGGTCGAGGGGCAGTATGCAGCGTGCGGAGGTGCATTAATAAGCAAGATTACTGGAGCTCCGTGGCCAAAAGGTTCCTTTCCAGAGGTGTCCGGATTATGGCAAAGGGAGTGGTTCTACATCACCGCTCCCATAAGTGCCAAGTGGGTAGCTTCCCCAGCCTTTCACTCGGGCCCTCCACCACAACTAATGTCATGGATTAGCAGGGGTCTGAGCTGGGGTCCAGCCAAGGATGTGCCCATACTGCAGAGCCGCATCTGGGATCTCTTCGAGGGAGATTTTAGTTTGGTTATGGTAGTGCAAGTCATGCTGGTTCGTCAAGTCCAGCCTTGCAAACATCGGCCCCTCCGCTTATGGGAATTCAACCCAGAAGGACCGCGCGCTATTCAAAATTTCCTCGGCATGACGCACGAGGAGATGTACAAGTCGTTCTTCGGACCCCAGATAGAGTGTCCGGACACCTCCGAGGACGTGGGCCTGAGCAGCAACCGCACCGCAGCCGAAGTAAGTAACCCTCTAGCCGAACACACTGTCTTTCTTTTATCATGACATCATTCTAAAGGATCGCTCTTTAACCAGGACTGGATAGCAAAGGCGAAGATGATCCGGTGTTCGACTCCCCTTCCCGAAGGCTTGGACAATCCGGTGCTGGAAAAGATGCTCTAGCCAGCACCTTGCCTGGTGCCCGCAAAGGAAGATGAAGGGGGGAATAAAGAGGGCCAAAGCGGGCCTTCACTGCTATCTGTTCCAACCGAGGGAACGAGCGCCTCCGTGAGGGAGGATAGCCAAGAGAAGGAGTCTGACATTCCTTCACCCCGAGGGAGGAAGAGGACTACCTCTGATGATCCGGAAACCAAGGTTTCCAAACGGGAGAAGAAAACTCCACCAGAGGGTCCTGTCTCGGAGGGTGCTTTTGCCGCACAAAGTTCGTGCGGGTATCAGCCCTCTAACGAGTCGTAAGTGATCAAAATTTACTTAATAGTAGAGATATTCTACCTTACTTCCAAGGAAAATAACCGAAGCGTTTATCTTGCAGTTCGGATCTTAGCCCTTCTCAACAGAGCTCGTCTTGAGGGGACCTTCTTCCGGAGATGATGGAGAGCGAAATGCCTCCCCCGGACTCCCCCGCTCAAGAAGCGGGCGACCTTGAAGTGTCGTCACGGAGGGCCTCTCTGGATCCAGTGAGGCGAGAAGATAATCCCATAATCACCCAAAGTCCCCAACATCCGGCTCTTGAAAAGGGCAGATAAAAGAGTCTGACACCGTCTGGTATGCGGTCGAACGTACTGAGGGATCTGCTGAAGCGAGCGACCATCTCGGAAGAACACTGTGCGTTGATGGGTACGGTGATGGAAAGGATTTCGTCCGCCGAAAGCGGGTTGCATGACGCCTTTATGAGTCTACTAACGGGCTTTGAGGTACGTAAAATGATATACCTTTGTGATAGTACCGCACATTTTTAGGTGTGCCCTGTGTAGATAGTAGCCCCTGAGACTCTGGTTGTCACCGAGAACGGCGGCAAACAGAGGATCGTAGTACTAGGTAATAACCATACCGCCTTTATGTGCAGGTAGTGGAAGCTCCGGTGGCTAGCCAGACTCATGAGTTTGCCGAACTAAAGCAGCAACTGGATGCGGCGGATGCCGACATCGAGCTTGTTAACAAGCGGCTTGACAAGGCACAGGGTAAGTGATATTTTCCGGTGAATGTCACGTAGTAAGAGCAGCGTGATGACAATATCTTTAATATTTTGTGACTGCAGATGGAGCTGCCACCATGGAGACCCTTCGGGCGGAACTTGCCCGAGCCAAAGAACAAGCAAGGAGTAGTAACGCGGCTGCTTTGAAGGCGGCCAAAGAGTTAAGAGCCGAGAAGGCCGCACATTGCGAGAGCAAAGAGAAAATGGCCAAGATGGCTGTAAAGTTAAAAGACACTGCCGACCGTTGCCAGTTCCTTGAGGAAGAAAACCAAGCGAAGGCGACGGACCTTGAAAAGGCCACGATGGCGACCAAAGACACCCGTTCTGCCATGAGAGCGAAGATGGAGGAGCTGCGTGAAGCCTGTGACATTGTGGCTGGGAAGCCATTTTTGCTACGGAGGAAGTTCGGAGATCCGCGGTATGCCCCTCTGGATCGGCTGTGGAGTTTGGCAGACGCATATCTGGACTTGGCGGCGAGCGCGGTCGATGCGGCCGAATACTTCCGAGATCAAACACATCGGGAAGTGGACAAGCTGTTCTGGTCGCATTTTAATGTTCCAGAGCGTCCGCTTCCATTGACCGATCAGCTAGCCGAATGGGCCGAACTCAACAGGTTGTCCGGACTCGCCATGAGGTCTGTCGTGGATCAGCTGTGGCCAGAAAGGCCAAAGCCGAACAGTTATTTTAGCCTGGTGCAGCAGTTCCTTGGTGCGGTGCCACGCATCAATGCGATGAAGAGGTCGGCGTGCATAGAAGGCTCGCGGATGGCCCTTGCCCGTGTCAAAGCATACTGGGCGGAGATGGATGCTACCACTGTCGCGGCGCAGGCTTCGGCCATAGGCCGAGTGGCTGCCGAGCACTATTTTGAAGAAGTTCTTGAGGGTGCTCGTTTGATAGAGGCCCAGTGCTCGAAGAATATTATGTTTGAGTGACATGTATTCCCATTGTAAAAACAATGTTTTATTAATTTTATCAAGGCTGTATTTATACTTTTACCCGAAAGTATTGTGATGCCTCCTGTGCGGCTGTTTTATGTATACATGTATATAACCTGAAAGATTGCAGTCGTCGGCTTCAGCCCCCACGCATATAATGTGGGGGTGTTCGCAGAAGACGCGTATTCACACTTAATCCAACGTCTTGGTCCTAATAAGGAGGTGATAGCGCAGCGAACTAGGCAACCAGACTATAATGCTTTAACACTTTCACTTAGCCATAGGAGTTTGACAGTGGGGTTACTATATAGCCCCTGGTGGCTTCGCACTCACCCGAGTTCGGGGTGCGTACATGCCCGGCCGTGAAACAGCCCTTCGTTAAGGCAGAGGAATTCTAGGATTCCGATAGGTCATCGAGTGGTTGACCAGTCTCGCGCTATATCATGACAGTCAGTTTTCGGCTTTCTCTACTGAGGTGCTCGTCCGGATGAACCAGGGCACAATCGCAGTAGTTCTCCTGGTGCCTCCTTAGCCGATAGAGCGGAACGTAAGGCAGCAAAACACAGGAGCCGGGCAAACCCAACATTTGACCCAAGACATGATTCGGAGCTGATGCATATAAGGCCAAACTCGCGACGCCGAACACTCCCTAAGGTATTCGGTCTTTATGGTGTAAACCGGGCCTAAACGGTGCCCTTTGTAAGAAGCCCCTAGTGTCCAGGTACGTGCATTGTTCTGACGTGGCCACATGCCAAGACGTCAGTATCCTTCTCAATTGTACTGAGAATCCGAGGGATGTGTATCAACAAGAGACAGTGAAAAAGGTTGATGCAGGGTCTTAATCTAAAAAGAATCCTTGGAACGGGTCCCTGCTGCACGTCTGCGCCTATGTCTCCGTTGTGCCGTATCCTGGACGGGTGTAGCACGATTGTCATCTGTAAAAGAGAGGAACTTAGGTGAAAAGTTGTCGTGCGAAAAGGTGGGTTTAAAGAAACCATTTACAGTTTAAGATGAGTAAAAATTGCCACTTGTCTGCGCGCGTTGAGCCCCTTGTATTTGTAATAGGGGTGTGGCCATCAAACCTGTATGAATTTCATATAGCTGCGCTGGACTCGTCTAACCGTGTCGGTGGTCTTGACGACCTATCGAATGCTTTAGTTGGTGAGGCCGTTTTAGGGTGCGGCTGCCAAGGCAGCCGCACTCTCTTCGGCGCGCAGGGATCGCTCAATATTTCCATTTATTGTAATGATGCCACGTGGACCGGGCATCTTAAGTGTGAGGGAAGCATAATGCGGTATTGCATTAAAGCGAGCGAAAGCTTCGCGTCCAAGTAGTGCTTGATAGCCACTTTGGAACGGAGCAATGTGGAAGGTTAAATTTTCGCTACGGAACTTATCGGGGAAGCCGAATATAACCTCTAGTAGCAGGGAGCCCGTGCAATGAGCCCCTGGGCCTGGCGTTACTCCTCTAAAGGTAGTATTGTTGTGGCAAATTTTCGTTTGGTCTATCCCCATTTTGCGGATTGTGTCTTGATATATCAGGTTTAAGCTACTGCCGCCGTCCATCAGGACTCGTGTGAAGTGGTATCCGTCAATTATTGGATCTAATACCAAGGCATCCCACCCTGCGTTCGGATACTTGCTGAGTAATCCTGATGGTCGAAGGTGATTGGTTGAGACGGCCAGTGGCAGAACTCCGCGGTGGTAGGCCCCTGGGCATGTTTGTCTAGGAGTGCCTCTTTGCTTCTCCCCTTTATCACGTGTAACACGTTTACTGTTTTGACTTCTGGTGGAAATTTTGTCTGTTCCCCAGTGTTTTGCTTGCGAGGCTCATCCTCATCTTCGCTTGGTGTATCCTGCCCCTTATGTTCGGCATTGAGCTTGCTGGACTGCTTGAAGACCCAACATTCTCTATGGGTATGATTTGCAGGTTTATCGGGGGTGCTATGGATCTAACATATTTGGTCCAGAATTTTGTTTAAGCTGGATAGTTCATCTCTGGCGCCTTTAGAGGGTGGCTTTTGCTGACCTGGCCGAGAGCTTCTGAACCCGGCGTTTACCGCCGTGCTCTTCGGGTTGTCTTCTTTATTCCGGCGCTTATTATTTTTGATGCGTCGTGATTTCCCGTTTCCATCTCTAACTTCGGATGTACTTGGGTCGCTGGTGCTGCATCGGGCTAGCCAGCTGTCCTCGCCCATGCAAAAGCGGGTCATGAGGCTTGTTAATGCTGCCATTGTTCTCGGCTTTTCTTGGCCGAGATGCCTGGCAAGCCATTCGTCTCGGACGCTGTGCTTAAAGGCTGCCAAGGCTTCGGCGTCCGGACAGTTGACTATTTGGTTCTTTTTAGTAAGAAACCTGTTCCAAAGCTTTCGGACTGACTCTCCGGGCTGTTGAGTTATATGACTTAAATCGTCTACATCCGGTGGTCGGACATATGTTCCTTGAAAATTTGCCCGAAAGGCGTCTTCGAGCTCTTCCCAGCTTCCAATGGAGCTTTCGGGGAGGCTTTTAAGCCAGTGCCGAGCTGGCCCTTTGAGCTTGAGGGGTAAGTACTTGATGGCGTGGAGATCATCTCCTCGAGCCATATGGATATGGAGGATATAGTCCTCAATCTAGACCCCAGGGTCTATTGTTCCGTCGTATGCCTCTATGTTTGCGGGTTTGAATCCCTCTGGAAATTCATGGTCCAGCACCTCATCGGTGAAGCATAGGGGGTGTGCGGCACCCCTGTATCTGGGTGTGCCATGGTGTTCGGATGTTTGTTGTGTTGCATCGTACGCCGGAGCATGCTTGTGTGGTCCATAAATGGATCTGGTTGCGCCGTGCTTTTGATGCGAGCCCTCGCGTGGATCGCGTATTGGCTTATGTGCGGCGTTGTTCGCCGTTTTATGTTGGCCGTGAGGTCGTCTATCCGGCCGGATGGCCATTTTAATTTTTGGTTGCGGGGGATCTAAGGCCTCCTCATCGAATTCAGGTAGCAACTTCCGCTTCGGGTAGCTCTTGGTGTGGCGATTACTGCCGTACTTCGCTGCTATGTTGAGTACTTCACTCCATTTGATTTTGAGTGTGTCTTGTGCAGCCTTGAGCCTTTGCTTCTGTTCTTTCAGACTCCTCGCCATGGCAACAAGCCTTTGGTGGGCATTATGTTGCTCCTGGCGCCTGTCCGGTTTGATGTCGTCCGGACTGTTATCTTCGACGGGGTTGGGTTGTTCGGCTTGATTTTCCGTGTTGCCGAGGTCGGGTAATGGTCCGCCCTGCTCTAACGCTGGGTCTATGTGATCGTTATTTCTGCTGAGGCGGGATTTGGAGCGGCGTTTACGCCGCCACTTTGACTGGTGCTCGAGCGAACCACCCTTCGTTGCATCCTTCCGTTCCTCGTCGTTATTTTCTTTGGGTGCGTCCACCATGAATACGTCATGTGATGAAATGGGCGTCCAGTGCCCTGTGGGCAGTGGTTCCTCTTCGGCTGCCGCATCGTCGTCCATACCGTTGATGTCTTTGGAGTCAAAGTCGAGCATGTCGGTTAAGTCATCGATAGTGGCTACTAAGTGGGTGGTGGGTGGGCAGTGAATTTCTTCGTCATCCACGTCCCAATCCTGCCGGACGTAGTTCGGCCAGGATCCTTCTGACAAGGAAAAAGACCTTAGTGAGATCAGTATGTCGCCGAAGGGCGAGTGCTGCAAAATATCCGCAGAGGTAAACTCCATGACAGGCACCCAAACGGATTTGATAGGGACGGGCGCAGGCAGTTCAGAGTCCGTGGCCGGAGAAGGATCCGGCAATTTGGCAACACGGCTCTCATGAAGGGTAAGGTCGATATTCGTCTCGATCGCCGCAGAGGGTATGGCCTCCGTGACGGGGTCTATCCACCCGTCCACGGATGGCAAAATTGGCTCCGAATTGAGGGTCGGAGCGGCTGCCGGTGCGATCTCCTGAATACGGTCCGATGGTAGAGCTAGATCATACTCATTGTGACCGCGTGGCGCACAAGGCAGGGGCTCAAATCCGTCGAAGATCAAGTCTCCGCGGATATCGACTGTGTAGTTTAAGCTTCCAAACCTGACCTGGTGGCCAGGGGCGTAACTTTCAATCTGCTCCAGATGGCCAAGCGAGTTGGCCCGCAGTGCGAAGCCGCCGAACACAAAGATCTGCCCAGGGGGAAAAGTCTCACCCTGGACTGCATCGCTATCGATGATCGTAGGAGCCATCAAGCCTAATGGCGACGACACAGAGGAACTCTCAATGAAAGCACCAATGTCGGTGTCAAAACCAGCGGATCTCGGGTAGGGGGTCTCGAACTATGCGTCTAAGGCGGATGGTAACAGGAGGCATGGGACATGATGTTTTACCCAGGTTCGGGCCCTCTTGATGGAGGTAAAGCCCTACGTCCTGCTTGATTTATTCTTGATGATATGAGTATTACAAGAGTTGATCTACCACGAGATCGGAGAGGCTAAACCCTAGAAGCTAGCCTATGGTCTGATTGTATGTTGTCCTACGGACTAAAACCCTCCGGTTTATATAGACATCGGAGGGGGCTAGGGTTACACAAGGTCGGTTACAAAGGAGGAGATATACATATCCGTATTGCCTAGCTTGCCTTCCACACCAGGTAGAGTCCCATCCGGACACGAGACGAAGTCTTCAATCTTGTATCTTCATAGTCTAATAGTCCGACCAAAGGATATAGTCCGGCTGTCCGGAGACCCCCTAATCTAGGACTCCCTCACTTCCACCGATGACAACTTACTTGGAGGATCTTACTCAATCCATAGGTAGGTATGGTGGACTCTTATGGCAAAACTGGTTTAAGGGTATTTGGAAGCACAAGTAGTATCTCTACTTGGTGCAATGAATTTGGCTAGCATGAGGGGGAAAGGCAAGCTCAACCATGTTGGATGATCCATGACAATATAATTTATCTCAGATGTAAGAAAACATAACCCATTACATTGTCTTCCTTGTCCAACGTCAACTCTTTAGCATGTCATATTTTAATGAGTTCTCACAATCATGAAAGATGTCCAATATAGTATATTTATATGTGAATACCTCTCTTTATTTATTACTTCCTATTAATTGCAACGATGACCAAAACTATGTTTGTCAACTCTCAACAATTTTTATTCATCATACTTTTTCTATGTGAGCTCATTACTCTCCGTGTGATCCATATGATCTCTTTTATTTCTTTTTATTCTTTCTCTTTTCTTTTATTCCCTTAGGATCATGGCAAAAATAATCAAGCCCTTGACCCAACACTAATCTTTATTATATATAGCTCACGGACTCGATTACCTAGAAGGATCATAAAGAAAAACTCAAAACTACATCATGCCATAAACTACTAGATCAAGATATTACCAAAAGGATCGAACTAAGAAAAACGGTAAGGATAAAAGTGATGGTGATACGATACCGGGGCACTCCCCCAAGCTTGGCAATTTCCAAGGGGAATGCCCATACCCATGTGATTATGTCTCTCTTTTCGGGGATGGTGATGTGATATTCTTGGCGATGATGCCCCTCAGGATACAATTCTCCTCCTCGAGCTTATTGACTTGCTGCTTGAGGTCCATTATTTCCTTTTGGAGTTTTCCTGTAACAGCCAAAGCTCCCTGCACCCAAGGGTGCTGCATAGCTGCGGGAGAACCAGTGACACTCTTTTTCATATTCTCATAAGGAAGAAATCTAACATTGGAAGGGATAACCGAGTTTGGAATAGCCAAGCTCTGCAGTTCTCCCGTTGTGAATCCAGCTCGGAAGCGGGAAGTGACTTCTTGATCCTCTTCCATGGCATCTATCCTCTTCAAGTCAGCCTCCATCTCTTCCTGCGTTGTTGGCCCAAGGAGGTCAACATTATTGTTTGTCATTGATCTCGGTGCCGGATGAGACACCCGGCTCTCCCGATTGACTCTTGCAAAGACATCTTGCTCTAATCTGCAGCAGCAACAGCTCGAAACACAAACAGAGGGTAATTGCGTGATACGGGAGTCAAAACCCCCGGGAGATTATATAATGAATTTTTACCGACCAAAATACGTGTCGTGTACGAAAACGGAGTCCGGAAAGCGCACGAGGTGCCCACGAGGTAGGGGGCGCCTAGGGGGGTAGGGCGCGCCCTCCACCCTCGTAGAGCCCTTGTGTCCTTCCCGGACTGCTTCTTATTTTTCTATTTTTCTATTTTTATAAATATTCCAAAACGGAGAAATATTGCCTTAAAAACTGTTTTGGGGTCGGTTTACTTACCGTACCACATACCTATTCCTTTTCGGAGTCTGAAACGTTCCGGAAAGTGTCTCTTATGTATTCCTCCGGGGTTACGGTCTCAATAATATTGGTTTCAACATTTATGGGATTACCTGAGATATAATGTTTGATTCTTTAACCGTTCACCACCTTCGGATTTGTGCCTTTGAAGTTGTTGATTTTTATGGCACCGGAACGATAGACCTCCTCGATAACGTAAGGACCTTCCCATTTAGAGAGAAGTTTTCCTGCAAAAAATCTTAAACGAGAGTTGTATAGCAATACATAATCACCTACATTAAACTCACGCTTTTGTATCCTTTTATCATGCCATCTTTTAACTTTTTCCTTAGACAACTTGGCATTTTCGTACGCTTGGGTTCTCCATTCATCGAGTGAGCTAATATCAAATAACCTCTTCTCACCGGCAAGTTTAAAATTATAATTGAGCTCTTTAATAGCCCAATATGCCTTGTGCTCTAGTTCGAGAGGTAAGTGACATGCTTTTCCATAAACCATTTTATACGGAGACATACCCATAGGATTTTTATATGCAATTCTATAGGCCCATAATGCATCATCAAGTTTCTTGGACCAATTCTTTCTAGATCTATTAACAGTCTTTTGCAAAATTAATTTGAGCTCTCTATTACTCAATTCTACTTGACCACTAGACTGTGGGTGATAAGGAGATGCAATTCTATGATTAACATCATATTTAGAAAGCATTTTACGGAAAGCACCATGAATAAAATGTGAACCACCATCAGTCATTAAATATCTAGGGACTGCAAACCTCGGACAAACTTACGGGCATCCATGAAGAGAGTAGGCCAATAAAAACCAGATTGCGACACCTTATGTGCAGTTCTATCTCCAGCATGGTGTCCTCCATAAGCTTCGGAGTGACACTTGCGTAGGATCTGTTCCTGTTCATGCTCAGGTACACAACGTCTAATAACACCATCTACTCCTTTATAAAGATGTGGGTCATCCCAAAAGTCATGCCTCAAATCATAGAAGAACTTTTTCTTTTGCTGGTATGTGAAACTAGGTGGTATAAACTTAGCAACAATGTAATTAGCATAATTAGCATACCATGGAGCAAGAAGCATTTCTGACACTTAATTGCTCATCAAGAAAGCTATCATCAATAGGAAGTGGGTCATCAAGCACATTTTCTAACGTAGACAAGTTGTCTGCAACGGGGTTCTCAGCTCCCTTTCTATCAACAATATGTAAGTCAAATTCTTGTAGCAAGAGAACCCATCTAATAAGTCTAGGTTTATCATCTTTCTTTTCCATAAGATATTTAATAGCAGCATGATCAGTGTGAATAGTTACTTTAGAATCAACAATATAAGGTCTGAACTTATCACAAGCAAATACAACTGCTAAGAATTCTTTTTCAGTAGTAGCATAATTTCTTTGAGCATTGTATAGGGTTTTACTATCATATTGAATAACATTTAATTTCTTATCAACTCTTTGCCCTAGAACAGCACCTACAGCATAATCACTAGCATCACACATAATTTCAAAGGGTAAATTCCAATCAGGTGGCTAAACAATAGGTGCAGAGATCAATGAGTTCTTAAGAATTTCAAATGCTTCTACACAATCATCATCAAAGACAAATGGTATATCTTTTTGTAATAAATTAGTCAGAGGCCGAGAAATTTTTGAGAAGTTCTTAATGAACGTCCTATAAAATCCGGCATGACCAAGGAAACTTCGTATACCTTTGATGTCCTTGGGGCATGGCATCTTTTCAATAGCATCAACCTTGGCTTTATCAACCTCAATACTTATTTCAGAAACTTTGTGCCCCAAGACAATACCTTCATTAACCATAAAGTGGCACTTTTCCCAATTCAAGACAAGATTAGTTTCTTCACATCTCTGCAAAACTCGATCAAGGTTGCTCAAGCAATCATCAAAAGAAGATCCATAGACAGAGAAATCGTCCATGAAAACCTCACAAATCTTTTCACAAAAGTCAGAGAATATAGCCATCATGCATCTTTGAAAGGTAGCAGGTGCACTACATAGACCAAAAGGCATACGTCTATAAGCAAAAGTACCAAAAGGGCAAGTAAAAGTAGTCTTTGATTGATCTTTGGTTGACATAGGTATTTGAGAGAAACCAGAATAACCATCTAGAAAGCAAAAATGTGTATGTTTGGATAATCTTTCTAGCATTTGATCGATAAAAGGTAAGGGGTAATGATCCTTTTTAGTGGCCTTATTTAATTTGCGGAAATCAATTACCATCCTATAACTCATAATAATTCTTTGAGGAATCAATTCATCTTTATCATTAGGAATGATAGTAATACCTCCCTTCTTAGGGACACAATGGACATGACTTACCCACTGACTATCAGCAATGGGATAAATTATACATGCCTCAAGGAGCTTTACTATTTCTTTTCTTACCACTTCTTTCATTTTAGGATTCAACCGTTGTTGATGATCACGAACTGGTTTAGCATCTTCTTCCAAATTAATTTTATATTGACATAGAGTGGGACTAATGCCCTTAAGATCATCAAGAGTATACCCAATAGTAGCATGGTGCTTCTTCAGAGTTTTCAATAATCTCTCCTCCTCATGCTCTGAAAGGTTAGCACTAATAATA
Source organism: Triticum urartu (assembly GCF_056163025.1). Taxonomy (NCBI): domain Eukaryota; kingdom Viridiplantae; phylum Streptophyta; class Magnoliopsida; order Poales; family Poaceae; genus Triticum; species Triticum urartu. The sequence continues at coordinate 154,026,698 of NC_141876.1, forward strand.
ACAAGATATATCTTTTTCTCATCAAGATAAGCATATTTAAGAGTATCAGGTAACGGTTTAAGCTCAAACACGGGATCACCCTTGGGTGGAGGAGGATCCCCTAGGATTTCAACAGGCAAATTGTTTTTCAGAATAGGTTCATGTTTAAAGAATACTTCTTCTGTTTCCCTTCTTTCATTCATAAACATATCATTTTCATGGTCTAGCAAATATTGTTCTAAAGGGTCACTAGGAGGTACGGCAATAGAAGAAAGACCAATAATTTCATCCTTACTAGGTAATTCTTCTTCACGGTGTTGTCTACTAAATTTAGAGAAATTAAATACATGAGTCATATCATCTAAACCGATAGTAACAAACATCCCTTTTGCAATCTATGGTAGCATTAACAGTGTTTAAGAAGGGTCTACCAAATATAATGGGACAAAAGCTATCTTGTGGGGAACCAAGAACAAGAAAATCAGCAGGATATTTAGTTTTCCCACACAAGACTTCAACATCTCTAACAATTCCCATTGGTTAAATAGTATCTCTATTGGCAAGTTTAATTGTGACATCAATATCTTCTATCTCAGCAGGTGCAATATCATGCATAATTTCTTTGTATAAGGAATAAGGTATTGCACTAGCACTAGCACCCATATCACATAAGCCATGATAACAATGATCTCCTATTTTAACAGAAATAACAGGCATGCCTAGCACATGTCTGTTTTTATCTTTAGCACAAGGTTTAGAAATTCTAGCAGTCTCATCAAGGAAATGAATAACATGCCCATCAATATTATCAGACAAGAGATCTTTAACAATAGCAATATTAGGTTCAACTTTAATTTGCTCATCAGGTTTATAAGTTTTAATATTGCTTTTACGAACCACAGTTGAAGCTTTAGCATGATCCTTTATCCTAACAGGAAAAGGTGGTTTCTCAACTTAAGAAGTAGGAACAATAGGATCATTATAAGTGACAATCTTTTCTTCAACTTTAATAGGTGCAGCTACTTCTACTTCTATGGGAGGATGATGTTTAAACCACTTCTCCTTGGGGAGATCAAAATAAGTAGCAAAATATTCACAGAAAGAAGTTACTATCTCAGAGTCAAGTCCATATTTAGCGCTAAATTTATGGAAAACATCGGTATCCATAAAAGATTTAACACAATCAAACCTAGGTGTCATACCTGACTCCTTAGCTTTGTCGAGGTCCCAATCTTCAGAGTTGCGTTTAATTCTTTCCAATAAATCCCATTTGAATTCAATAGTCTTCATCATAAAAGAGCGAGCACAAGAAGTATCAAGCATGTTGTGATTGTTATCAGAAAGTCGAGCATAAAAAATTTGAATAATCATTTTTCTTGAGAGCTCATGATTTGGGCATGAATATAACATTGATTTAAGCCTCCCCCAAGCTTGAGCGATGCTTTCTCCTTCGCGAGGCCAAAAATTATATATATAATTGCCATCACGATGAACAAGATGCATAGGATAAAACTTCTGATGAAATTCCAATTTCAATCGTTAGTAATTCCAAGACCCCATATCATCACATGGCCTATACCATGTCGATGCATCTCCCTTCAAATATAAAGGAAAGACCTTCTTCTTAACAACATCTCCGGGTACACCTGCAAGCTGATAACCCACAAGTATAGGGGATCGCAACAGTTTTCTAGGGTAGAGTATTCAACCCAAATTTATTGATTCGACACAAGGGGAGCCAAAGAATATTCTCAAGTATTAGCAGCTGAGTTGTCAATTCAACCACACCTGTAAACTTAATATCTGCAGCAAAGTGTTTAGTAGCAAAGTAATATGATAGTGGTGATAACAGTAGCAAAGGTAACAGTAGTAAAAGTAGTGTTTTTGGTATTTTGTAGTGATGATAGCAATAGCAACGGAAAAGTAAATAAGCGAAGAAGAATATATGGAAAGCTCGTAGGAAATGGATCAGTGATGGAGAATTATGCCGGATGCGGATCATCATGTAACAATCATAACCTAGGGTGACACAGAACTAGCTCCAGTTCATTGATATAATGTAGGCATGTATTACGAACCTAGTCATACGTGCTTATGGAAAAGAACTTGCATGACATCTTTTGTCCTACCCTCCCGTGGCAGCGGGGTCCTTACGGAAACTAAGGGATATTAAGGCCTCCTTTTAATAGAGAACCGGAACAAAGCATTAACACATAGTGAATACATGAACTCCTCAAACTACGGTCATCACCGGTAAGTATCCCAATTATTGTCACTTCGGGGTTAATGGATCATAACACATAATAGGTGACTATAGACTTGCAAGATAGGATCAAGAACACTCATATATTGATGAAAACATAATAGGTTCAGATCTGAAATCATGGCACTCGGGCCCTAGTGACAAGCATTAAGCATAGCAAAGTCATAGCAACATCAATCTCAGAACATAGTGGACACTAGGGATCAAACCCTAACAAAACTAACTCGATTACATGATAGATCCCATCCAACCCTTCACCGTCCAGCAAGCCTACGATGGAATTACTCACGCACGGCGGTGAGCATCATGAAATTGGTAATGAAGGATGGTTGATGAAGACGATGGCGACGGATTCCCCTCTCTGGAGCCCCGAACGGACTCCAGATCAGCCCTCCCGAGAGGTTTTAGGGCTTGGCGGCGGCTCCGTATCGTAAAACGCGATGATTTCTTCTCTCTAATTTTTTTCTCCCCGAAACTCAATATATGGAGCTGGAGTTGGAGTCGAAGACGCAACAGGGGGCCCACGAGGTAGGGGGGCGCACCCTAGGGGGGCAGGCGTGCCCCCCTCGCTCGTGGCAAGGTGGTGGCCCCCCTGGCCTTCATCTTTGGCAGGTATTTTTCTTATTTTCTGAAAAGTGTCTCCGTGAAGTTTCAGGTCATTCCGAGAACGTTTGCTCCTGCACATAAATAACACCATGGTAATTCTGCTGAAAACAGCGTCAGTCCGGGTTAGTTCCATTCAAATTATGCAAGTTAGAGTCCAAAACAAGGGCAAAAGTGTTTGGAAAAGTAGATACGTCGGAGACGTATCAACTCCCCCAAGCTTAAACCTTTGCTTGTCCTCAAGAAATTCAGTTGACAAACTGAAAGAGATAAAGAAAAACTTTTACAAACTCTGTTTGCTCTTGTTGTTGTAAATATGTAAAGCGAGCATTCAAATTTTCAGCAAAGATTATAACTAACCACATTTGCAATAACGCATAGGTCTCAAGTTTACTCATATCAATAGCATAATCAAGTAGCGAGCCATAATAATAGAACTCGGATGACAACACTTTCTTAAAACAATCATAATATGATATAACAGGATGGTATCTCGCTAGCCCTTTCTGAGACCGCAAAACATAACTGTAGAGCACCTTTAAAGACCAAGGACTGACTAGACATTGTAATGCATGGTAAAAGAGATCCAGTCAAGTCATTACTCAATGTAAACTAACAGTAATGAATGCAATTGACAGCGGTGCTCTCCTACTGGTGCTTTTCAGTAAGAGGATGATGACTCAGCATAAAAGTAAATAGATAGGCCCTTCGCAGAGGGAAGCAGGGATTTGTAGAGGTGCCAGAGCTCGGTTTTGAAACAGAGATGAATAATATTTTGAGTGGTATACTTTCATTGTCAACATAACGACCAATAGATGGCGATATCTTCCATGCTACACACATTATAGGCGGTTCCCAAACAGAATGGTAAAGTTTATACTCCCCCTTCCACCACAAGCATCAACCCATGGCTTGCCCGAAACAATGAGTGCCTCCAACTAACAAGAGTCCCAGGGGGAGTTTTGTTTGCAATTATTTTGATTTAGTTTGCATAAAGCATGGGACTGGGCATCCCGGTGACCAGAAATTTATCTCGTGAGTGAGGAGCGGAGTCCACTCCTCTTGAGAATAAGCCACCTAACATGGAAGATACAGACATCCCTAGTTGATACATGAGCTATTCGAGCATACAAAACAGGATATTTATTTGAAGGTTTAGAGTTTGGCACATACAAATTTACTTGGAACGGCAGGTAGATACTGTATATAGGTAGGTATAGTGGACTCATGTGGAATAACTTTGGGGTTTAAGGGATTGGATGCACAAGCAGTATTCCCACTTAGTACAGGTGAAGGCTAGCAAAAGACTGGGAAGCAACCAGCTAGAGAGCGACAACAGTCATGAACATGCATTAAAATTAATCAACACCGAATGCAAGCATGAGTAGGATATAATCCACCATGAACATAAATATCGTGAAGGCTATGTTGATTTTGTTTCAACTACATGCGTGAACATGTGCCAAGTCAAGTCACTTAAATCATTCAGAAGAGGATACCACCCTATCATACCACATCATAACCATTTTAATAGCATGTTGGCACGCAAGGTAAACCATTATAACTCATAGCTAATCAAGCATGGCACAAGAAACTATGATCTCTAGTTGTCATTGCAAACATGTTTATTCATAATAGGCTGAATCAGGAACGATGAACTAATCATATTTACAAAAACAAAAGAGGTCGAGTTCATACCAGCTTTTCTCATCTCAGCCAATCCACCATATATCATCATAATTGCCCTTCACTTGCACGACCAAACGATGTGAATAATAATAATAATAGTGCACATGCATTGGACTAAGCTAGAATCTGCAGGCATTCGATAAACAGGAGAAGACAAGGCAATATGGGCTCTTTTGTCAGATCAACAATAATGCATATAAGAGCCACTTCAACAATTTAATCATGGTCTTCTCCTATCGACCCCCAAAGAAAAGAAAAGAAATAAAACTATTTACACGGGAAAGCTCCCAACAAGCAGAAGAAGAACAGGAAATCTTTTTGGGTTTTCTTTTTAATTACTACGACAAGCATGGAAAGTAAACTAATTAAAAGCTACAACTAATTTTTTTGGTTTTTCTTAAGGTTTATTAAACACTCAAGAAGAAAGCATAAAAAATAAAATAAACTAGCATGGATGATACAATGAAAAAGTATGAGCACCGACATCTAGCAATGAGTGTGTGAGTATAAATGTAATGTCGGTGAGAAATACGTACTCCCCCAAGCTTAGGCTTTTGGCCTAAGTTGGTCTATGGTCACGACTGGCCTGGCTGATATCCATAATAACAGTTGGGGTCGTATTGTGATGCAGAAGAGGAAGACTCCGATTGCCACTGCCTGACAAGCATCTCCGGATCCCACTGATAATTAGGCTGTCGTGAAGGATCAAATTGTGGTTCCTGCTCTGGCTCCTCGGCTGGTGCAGGGTTCCGGTAGGCGTGAATAGCCGTCAACGGAACAAGGTACATGCCTACAGTCAAATCAAACAAAGGAGGAGCACGCAAGGTAATAGTCCCAGGATGGTGTTTATTAAAGAACAATTGATATTTAAGCTCTCCTTCCCTATTCTTAACAATAAAATCATGTGCCACCATACTTTTATAATCTAAATAAACGCGAGGCAGTACCTTTTCTTCCTTCTCATAATGCCTAATAGGTTAAAATGTGCAGCTAGGCGTGTAGCATAGATGCCTCCAAAGATGGGGCCCTTGGTACGGTTCAGACTTAACCGTTTGGCAATAATGCCGCCCACACTAAAAGAGTTATCACCGTATAAACCGTGGTGCAAAATAATAATATCAGAGATACTCAGGTTTCCACAGTTTCCGTGACCAATCAAGCAACGACTAGCAAATAATGCAAAATAACGTAAAACAGGAAAGTGTATGCTAGTGATTCGTGCATCGGAAACCTTGCTTGTTTCCCCTAGAGTGATAGTATCGATAAATCCCTCCACATCATCACGATGTGGTTCTTCTGTCTTGCCCTCAAAAGGGACTAAACATATCCGACAGAAATCATAACATGACATCTCCTTATGCTCATCATATAAATAAAACTCCACCATAGGTGGTGAGGTCCTAGAATGGAAATGAAAGTTTTGCACAAAGATATTTGTGAGCAAGAGATACTGATCGCATTGGTCATGGAGGAAAGCAGTAAGGCCTGCAGTCTGAGCCAATTCATGAAAATCTTCATAAATCCCGACTGCTCTCAATAAATCCTCGGAAGGCCATTCACACGCCCGAACCTCCGTGATGCGAGGCAGATTATACTTAGGCTTTGGTGCCTTTTCCTTTGAACTTTGGCTCGATGAGCCCCTCAAAAGTCTCCTCATCATTTTCTGAAAAATTCTGAAATTTTTAGTAACTTCAAAATAAAAGTAAATCAAACTCAATAATATTGATAGTAACTACTCCTACAAGTGCCTAGGGCCTATATCATGCATCAAAACTACTTTTGACCATATAAATTTGACATGCACGCTCAAGAACAGGGTCACCTAAGCAGCAAAAATTTGCAATGAATAAAGCACTAGAACAAAAACTAATTGGACCAATGGGGGAGTTACATACCAAGGAACAATCTCCCCAAGCAGTTTTGTGAGAGGTGCTTTGAGCAAGGAGATCGAAAATGGCAGCAAAACGAGCTTGGACTCGGGTTTGAGCTGGTTATTCATGTTTGGGGGAGGAAGAAGGAGTGTATGGGTGAAAGGATAAGTGGAGGAGGGCCACCGTGGGCCCACGAGGCAGGGGGCGCGCCCTACAGGGGTTGGCACGCCCTCCACACTCGTGGGCAGGTGGTTGGCCCCCCTGGTGTGTTCTCAGTTCCATAAATCCTCAAATATTCTAGAAAAAATAATATTTAATTTTCAGGGCATTTGGAGAACTTTTATTTTTGAGGTATTTTTATATTGCACGGATAATCAGATAACAGACAGACAAATAATTATTTTTATTTTATTTAATATAAAGAACAGAAAGTAAAAGTGGGGTACAGAAGGTTGTGCCAGTTTCATCCATCTCATGATCATCAAAAGGAATCCACTAACAAGGTTGATCAAGTCTTGTTAATGAACTCATTCCGAATAACATGGAACCGGAGAAATTTCGAATAACACTATGTTACCTCAACGGGGATATGCACATCCCCAATAATAAGAATATCATATTTTTTCTTGATAGAATGAAGAGGAAATTCAAAACCTCCAAATATAATCGATAGAAGTTTTCCAATAGAGTTGATACTATGAACTTGAGGTTGTTTCCTCGGAAAGTGTACAGTGTGCTCATTACCATTAACATGAAAAGTGACATTGCCTTTAGTGCAATCAATAACAGCCCCTGCAGTATTCAAAAAGGGTCTTCCAAGAATAATAGACATACTATCATCCTCGAGAATATCAAGAATAACAAAGTCCGTTAAAATAGTAACATTTGCAACTACAACAGGCACATCCTCACAAATACCGACAGGTATAGCAGTTGATTTATCAGCCATTTGCAAAGATATTTCAGTAGGTGTCAACTTATTCAAATCAAGTCTACGATATAAAGAGAGAGTCATAACACTAACACCGGTTCCAAGATCACATAAAGCAGTTTTAACATAGTTTCTTTTAATAGAGCATGGTATAGTGGGTACTCCTGGATCTCCAAGTTTCTTTGGTATTCCACCTTAAAAGTATAATTAGAAGCATTGTGGAAATTTCAGCTTCCGGTATCTTTCTTTTATTTGTAATAATATCTTTCATGTACTTAGCATACGGATTGGTTTTGAGTATATCAATTAATCGCATACGCAAAAAGATAGGTCTAATCATTTCAGCAAAGCGCTCAAAATCCTCATCATCCTTTTTCTTGGATGGTTTGGGAGGAAAGGGCATGGGTTTCTGAACCCAAGGCTCTCTTTCTTTACCATGTTTCCTAGCAACAAAGTCTTTCTTATCATAACGTTGATTCTTTGATTGTGGGTTATCAAGATCAACAGCAGGTTCAATTTCTATATCATTATCATTACTAGGTGGAGAATCATCATGAACATTATTATTAACATTATCACTAGTTTCAGTTTCATTACCAGGTTGTGTTTCAGCATCAGAAATATAAATATCATTTGGATTCTCAGGTGTTTCAACAATAGGATCACTAGAAGCATGCAAAGTCCTATCGTTTTTCTTTTTCTTCTTTTTAGAAGAACTAGGTGCATCTAAATTATTTCTCTGAGAATCTTGCTCAATTCTCTTAGGATGGCCTTCAGGATACAAAGGTTCCTGAGTCATTCTACCACCTCTAGTCATAACTCTAACATCATTATCATTATTCTTATTATTCAATTCATTGAGCAAATCATTTTGAGCTTTAAGTACTTGTTCTACTTGAGTGGTAACCATAGAAGCATGTTTAATAATAATTTTAAGTTCACCTTTGACATTAGCCATATAATCACCCAAGTGTCCAAGAATATTTGAATTGTATTTTTAATTGTCTACCAAAATAAGCATTAAAGTCTTCTTGCTTAGCCATAAATTTATCAAACTCATCTAAGCATGGGCTAGCAATTTTAGTAAATGGGATTACAGCTTTATCATATCTATAGAGAGAATTTACTTTTACTACCTGTGTCGGGTTATCAAGACCATGAGTTTCTTTAATAGGTAAAGGATTTGGATTATATGTTTCTTGAACAGGCGGTAAATTAAGACCATGTATTTCTTCAATAGGAGGTAAATTCTTAACATCTTCAGCTTTAATACCCTTTTCTTTCATAGATTTCTTTGCCTCTTGCATATCTTCAGGACTGAGAAATAGAATACCCCTCTTCTTCGGAGTTGGTTTAGGAATAGGCTCAGGAATTGGCTCCGGAGGTGTCCAATTATTTTCATTTGTCAACATATTATTCAATAGAATTTCAGCTTCATCCGGTGTTCTTTCCCTGAAAACAAAACCAGCACAACTATCCAGGTAATCTATGGAGGCATCAGTTAGTCCATTATAAAAGATATCAAGTATTTCATTTTTCTTAAGAGGATGATCAGGCAAAGCATTAAGTAATTGGAGAAGCCTCCCCCAAGCTTGTGGGAGACTCTCTTCTTCAATTTGCACAAAATTATATATATCCCTTAAAGCAGCTTGTTTCTTATGAGCAGGGAAATATTTAGCAGAGAAGTAATAAATCATATCCTGGGGACTACGCACACAACCAGGACCAAGAGAATTAAACCATATCTTAGCATCACCCTTTAATGAGAACAGAAATATTTTAAGGATATAAAAGTAACGAGTTCTTCATCTTTAGTAAATAGGGTGGCTATATCATTCAACTTAGTAAGATGTGCCACAACAGTTTCAGATTCATAACAATGAAAAGGATCAGATTCAACCAAAGTAGTTATATGAGGATCAACAGAGAATTCATAATCCTTATTAGTAACAAAGATAGGTGAAGTAGCAAAAGCAGGGTCAGGTTTCATTCTAGAATTTAGAGATTGCTTACTCCATTTAGCTAATAATCTTTTAAGTTCAGTTCTATTTCTGCAAGCTAAAATAGCTAAAGAAGCATCTTGATCAAAAACATAACCCTTAGGAATGGCAAGTGGTTCTTCATCATCACTTTCATCAGTATCATCAGATTCAATATTTTCAATTTCTCTAGCCCTAGAAAGTTGTTCATCAAGAAAAGCACTAAGTGGCTTAGTAGTATCAGGCATAGAGGTAGTTTCATCATAAGTATCATGCATAGCAAAAGTGGCATCATCAATAACACGCGACATATCAGAACGAATTGCAGAAGCAGGTGTAGGTGTCGCAAACTTACTCATAACAGAAGGTGAATCAAGTGCAAAGCTAGATGGCAGTTCCTTACCTCCCCTCGTAGTTGAGGGATAGATCTTGGTTTTTGGATCTCTCAAGTTCTTGATAATGATAAGCAGATATATATCCCAAGTGACGCAAAGAATAGAGCTATGATCCCCGGCAACGGTGCCAAAAAATAGTCTTGATAACCCACTAGTATAGGGGATCGCAACAGTTTTCAAGGGTAGAGTATTCAACCCAAATTTATTGATTCGACACAAGGGGAGCCAAAGAATATTATCAAGTATTAGCAGTTGAGTTGTCAATTCAACCACACCTGGAAACTTAATATCTGAAGCAAAGTGTTTAGTAGCAAAGTAATATGATAGTGGTGATAACAGTAGTAATTGTAGTGTTTTTGGTATTTTGTAGTGATGATAGCAATAGCAACGGAAAAGTAAATAAGCGAAGAACAATATATGGAAAGCTCGTAGGCAATGGATCGGTGATGGAGAATTATGCCGGATGTGGTTCATCATGTAACAGTCATAACCTAGGGTGACACAGAACTAGCTCCAGTTCATTGATATAATGTAGGTATGTATTCCGAGCATAGGCATACGTGCTTATGGAAAAGAACTTGCATGACATCTTTTGTCCTACCCTCCCGTGGCAGCGGGGTCCTTATGGAAACTAAGGGATATTAAGGCCTTCTTTTAATATAGAACCGGAACAAAGCATTAACACATATGAATACATGAACTCCTCAAACTACGGTCATCATCGTTAAGTATCCCGATTATTGTCACTTCAGGGTTAACGGATCATAAAACATAATAGGTGACTATAGACTTGCAAGATAGGATCAAGAACACTCATATATTGATGAAAACATAATAGGTTCAGATCTGAAATCATGGCACTCGGGCCCTAGTGACAAGCATTAAGCATAGAAAAGTCATAGCAACATCAATCTCAGAACATAGTGGACACTAGGGATCAAACCCTAACAAAACTTACTCGATTACATGATAGATCCCATCCAACCCTTCACCGTCCAGCAAGCCTACGATGGAATTACTCACGCACGGCGGTGAGCATCATGAAATTGGTGATGGAGGATGGTTGATGATGACGATGGCGACGGATTCCCCTCTCCGGAGCCCCGAACGGACTCCAGATCAGCCCTACCGAGAGGTTTTAGGGCTTGGCGGCGGCTCCGTATCGTAAAACGCGATGATTTCTTCTCTCTGAGTTTTTCTCCCCGAAAATCAATATATGGAGGTGGAGTTGGAGTCGGAGACGCAACAGGGGGCCCATGAGGTAGGGGGGCGCACCCTACGGGGGCAGGCGCGCCCCCCTCGCTCGTGGCAAGGTGGTGGCCCCCCTGGCCTTCATCTTTGGCAGGTATTTTTCTTATTTTCTAAAAAGTGTCTCCGTGAAGTTTCAGGTCATTCCGAGAACGTTTGCTCCTGCACATAAATAACACCATGGTAATTCTATTGAAAACAACGTCAGTTCGGGTTAGTCCCATTCAGATTATGCAAGTTAGAGTCCAAAACAAGGGAAAAAGTGTTTGGAAAAGTAGATACGTCAGAGACGTAACACAAGCTTAAATAATCCACAAACTTCATCCACATATATTAGATGCTCATCAGGATGTTTTGTTCCATCTCCTAAAAAGGGATTAGCTAGCAGTTTTTCTATCATACCCGAAGGAATTTGAAAGCAGACATTTTCATTTTCAGTAGGTTGAGGAGCAACTCTTTGCTCTACTGGTCGGGGTGAAGATACCCCGAACAACCCCCTTAGAGGTTTACTTTCCATAGTAACAAGTGACAGTAAATTTCAGCACACTATATAAATTTTTCCTTACCAAATTCCACCTACCAAAGGCGCTTCACTCCCCGGCAATGGCACCAGAAAAGAGTCTTGATGAACCACAAGTATAGGGGATCTATCATAGTCCTTTCGATAAGTAAGAGTATCGAACCCAACGAGGAGCAGAAGGAAATGATAATCGGTTTCCAGCAAGGTATTCTCTACAAGTACTGAAATAAGTGGTAACAGATAGTTTTTTGATAGGATAATTTGTAATGAGCAACGAGTAATAAAAGTAAATAAAGTGCAGCAAGGTGGCCCAATCCTTTTTGTATCAAAGGACAAGCTTGGACAAACTCTTATATAGAGAAAAGCGCTCCCGAGGACACATGGGAATATCATCAAGCTAGTTTTCATCACGCTCATATGATTCGCGTTCGGTACTTTGATAATTTGGTATGTGGGTGGACCGGTGCTTGGGTACTGTCCTTACTTGGACAAGCATCCCACTTATGATTAACCTCTATCCCAAGCACCAGCAACTACAACAAAAGTATTAAAGTAAACCTAACCATAGCATGAAACATATGGATCCAAATCAGCCCCTTACGAAGCAACGCATAAACTAGGGTTTAAGCTTCTGTCACTCTAGCAACTCATCATCTACTTATTACTTCCCAATGCCTTCCTCTAGGCCCAAATAATGGTGAAGTGTCATGTAGTCGACGTTCACATAACACCACTAGAGGAGAGACAACATACATCTCATCAAAATATCGAACGAGTACCAAATTCACATGACTACTAATAGCAAGACTTCTCCCATGTCCTCAGGAACAAACGTAACTACTCAAAAAGCATAAACATGTTCATAATCAGAGGGGTATTAATATGCATATAGGATCTGAACATATGATCTTCCACCAAATAAACCAACTAGCATCAACTACAAGGAGTAATTAACACTACTAGCAACCCACTAGCACCAATCCCGGACTTGGAGACAAGAATTGGATACAAGAGATGAACTAGGATTTTGAGAGGAGATGGTGCTGATGAAGATGTTGATGGAGATTGCCATCTCCCGATGAGAGGAGCGTTGGTGATGACGATGATTTCCCCCTCCGGGAGGGAAGTTTCCCCGGCAGAACAGCTCCGCCAGAGCCCTAGATTGGTTTCGCCAAGGTTCCGCCTCGTGGCGGCGGAGTTTCATCCGAGAAGATGGCTTCTTATTTTTTCCCATCGAAAGACTTCATATAGAAGAAGATGGCCACCAGAGGGCCACCAGGGGGCCCACGAGGTAGGGGGGCGTGCCCAGGGGGTAGGGCACGCCCCCCACCCTCGTGGGCAGGGTGTGGCCCCCCTGGTGAATCTCTTCCGCTGAGTTTTTTTATATATTCTGAAAACGTCTTCCGTGAAGTTTTAGGACTTTTGGAGCTGTGCAGAATAGGTCTATAATATTTGCTCCTTTTCCAGCCCAGAATCCCTGCTGCTGGCATTCTCCCTCTTTATGTAAACCTTGTAAAATAAGAGATAATAGGCATAAGTAGTGTGACATAATGTGTAATAGAAGCCCATAATGCAATAAATATCGATATAAAAGCATGATGCAAAATGGACGTATCACTGACCACTTGGTACTTGTCCTCGGCAAGGAACTGCTCCATAGTGTCACCACCGAGAGAGACTTCCCCCTCACATGGGTGTCCACCGAGAGAGACTTCCCCCTCACGTGGGTGTCCATGACGCGTTGTGTGGTGAACTGCCCGCTGTTGTTGTCGCCGGCCGCTAGAAGCACCATTGGAGCCACGAGGAGCGCCATTGGAACCGCTGGATGTCTTCTCTGTATGTGTCCTCATGGGTGTGCTTATTGTGTAGTGTGACACGAGAGATGAAGGTAAATGGCAGTAGGAATAAAAGGGGGACGGGCGGCCTAGATTCTCGGCGTGTCCGCACGACAGTTTTTGCAGCGGGTAACTGCATCGTCGTGCCGCGCTCGGCGCAACCGCATGCACACGAACATGCGTGATCGTGCGCCAGCCCCAAACACTGGCAGTGCATGTGGAGGGACGAGGGCAGAGCACCCAGAGGGACGCAAGAGCAGAGCGCGCCACGGCCGCCTGAACCGCAAGCAACCACATGCATAGAGCCGTTGAACAAGCAGGAAATGGTCGCCTACAAGCCGGCCGACAGTTGCATCGCTGCGTAGAGAGCGGTTGTGTGCTACTACCTCCGTCTTGGTCTATAGTCCCCTTTATATTTTGTGCCATACTTTGCCCTTAAATTTAACCAACAAAATGTTAATGCATGTTATAAAAATTATATAATTGGAAACTATTTTCAAATACGAATCCAACTATATAATCTTTGGCGACATGCATTCGTATTTTATTAGTTAAATCCTACTTATAAACCAGGACGGGGGTATAGTAGGTAACTAAAACACAAACATCTTTTGTATTAACCGTATGTGTACGTGGCCTTTCGTCCTCCTCTCGCACGTCTTGTCACCCTACTGCCGCAGGCGGCTTACAACGCAAGCTTGCGCAGCGCACGGGGGCGTTCTTTTGGACAAACGGTGGCACCAATGAATCATCGGTGAGACCGTTCTCGCGGAACCTCGTAGGTTCCCATGCAAGCTTCCCGCCTGACTCGGTGAAATCCCCCAAAATCCTAATGCTTACCGGCCTACTATATAAACCCTCACGGCTGGCGAGTCATGTGTTGCATTTTCCCCTTCCTCTATGTAGCTTATCTCGTCTGCTTCTCCCACAATCGCCAATGGCACCGGTCCATCGTCATCGCTCAGCCACTCCTACGTAATCAGAGGATAGCTCCAGCTGGGAGGCTACACCACGGCGGCGGCGCAGTTTCCGAGGTAGTGTAGTGCGTGTGGCATCCCTGTTGGGTGTGAGCGGAACACCCACCACACGCTCCGTCGCCGCTGCCCGTCGGCAGCTGTTGCCGGCTGATACGTCTCCAACGTATCTATAGTTTTCGATTGTTCCATGCTGTTATATTATCAATCTTGGATGTTTTATAGTCATTTTACATTATTTTTTGGTACTAACCTATTGACATAGTGCCAAGTGCCACTTGTTGTTTTCTGCATGTTTTTTACATCGTAGGAAACCAATATCAAACGGAGTCCAAACGCAACAAAACTTTACAGAGATTTTTTTGGACCAGAAGGAACATAATGGGCCCTGGCTGCGCCTGGGGGTGCTCCGAGGAGAGCACAACCCACCAGGGCGCGCTAGGAGGCCCAGGCGCGCCCTGGTGGGTTGTGCCCACCTCGGGTGCCCCACGGACCACCTCTTTGCTCTATAAATACCCCAATATTCCCAAAACCCTAGCGGAGTCGACAAAATATTGATCCAGCCGCTGCAGAGTCCAGAACCACCAGATCCAATCTAGACACCATCTTGGATGGGGTTCACCACCTCCATTGGTGCCTTTCCGATGATGCGTGAGTAGTTCTTTGTAGACCTTCGGGTCCGTAGTTAGTAGCTAGATGGCTTCCTCTCTCTCTCTCTCTCTCTTGATTCTCAATACAATGGTCTCTTGGAGATCCATATGAGGTAACTCTTTTGCAGTGTGTTTGTTGGGATCGATGAACTTTGAGTTTATGATCAGATCTATCTTTTTATATCCATGAAAGTATTTGAGCTTCTTTGATCTCTTTATGCATGATTGCTTATAGCCTCGTATTTCGTCTCCGATATTTGGGTTTTTTTGGCCAACTTGATCTATTTATCTTGCAATGGGAAGAGGTGCTTTGCAATGGGTTCGATCTTACGGTGCTTGATCCCAGTGACAGAAGGGGAACCAACACGTATGTATCATTGCTACTAAGGATAAAACGATGGGGTCTATCTCTACATAAATATATCTTGTCTACATCATGTCATCGTTCTTATTGCATTACTCCGTTTCTCCATGAACTTAATACAGTAGATGCATGCTGGATAGCGGTTGATGTGTGGAGTAATAGTAGTAGATGCAGGCAGGAGTCGGTCTACTAATCTTGGACGTGATGCCTATATAATGATCATTGCGTGGATATCGTCATGAGTATTTGAAGTTCTATCAATTTCCCAACAGTAATTTGTTCACCCACCGTTTGCTATTTTTCTCGAGAGAAACCACTAGTGAAACCTACGGCCCCTGGGTCTCTTTCTCATATATTGCCATTGTGATCTACTTTTCTTTTGCATTTATTTTTAGATCTATTAGATCAAAAATACAAAAATACCTTGCTGCAATTTATTCTTATTTATTTTATTTGTCGTTCGATCTATCAATCTACTACAATTTTATCTCACGTCCGTTTGCCCATCTGGGGCGCCGCTACCCGAAAGGGATTGACAACCCCTTTTACACGTCGGGTTGTGAGGATTTGTTATCTATGTGCAGGGGTTGTTTATGTTGTGTTGCTTGGTTCTCCTACTGATTCGATAACCTTGGTTTCATATCCGAGAGAAATACCTACCGCCGCTGTGTTGCATCATCCCTTCCACTTTGGGGAAATACTGACGTACTTCAAGCGACATCACCGGCAGCCCGAAGGCGGGAGGTGGCCATCATGGCCGCCACCCCACTGTCGGCCACCGTGGCCATGACCCGCTCCGCCACCGCGGCCAAAAGGCGGGAGGTGGTGGTCGGGGCCACCTCCCCATCGTCGGCCGTCATGGCCACCAACCCACCGTCGACCGCCGGGGTCATCACCCGCTTCACCACCACCACCTGAGGGTGGGAGGCAGAGGTGGATGCCCGCACGTGCGTCAGCGACCTTGCGCGCTACACCGAGTTCCTGCGGGAGGAGGAGGAGCACCACGTCGAGCATGCAAAGAGCCTTACCGCCACCTTAGAGGTGTGCAATCAGGAGATTTATGAGGAGAACCACTGCTTCGAGAGGGGTCGCCTGGAGCGGTAGAGGGCGTTCGATGTGAGCATCGCTGAAGCTGTAGCAGCGGCAGGCACCGTATTGCACTTGTCCAGCTCGTCGGTAGGCTCCTCCTCCTCTGCCTCTTTCTGAGCGTGCTCCGCAAAGGAGAGCGAGCCTGAAGTAGTATGAAGCCCCTCCGTAGTAGTAGTATTTAGGGCCTATTTTGTTCAGTTCTTCTGACTATAGATGTGGTGGAACTGTACAACGCAATTAAAATTAGCTAGTATATATAGTTGAACTAGCTATTTCAGTACATGGTTGGCAACACTTGGGGAAAAGTTTCGTCGGTTCAGCTGTCGAGTTGAACTGTTTGTATAATTAAGAACGACTGCTTAATCTATGAGTGAAATCTATGCTTAATTACTAAATTTTAATTGCAAAAATTAGATACTGGTAGTGATTTTTAGCTTCATATTTTGACAAATCGCAGTGTTACAAGGTTGACAAATGGCAATGTTACTAGATCAACAAATGTCAATCTTTCCAGTTTGACAAATGGAAACCTACCCAAATTGTTTGTAAGTGGTTGCACACAGGTCATCCAAAAGAACTGTTTGCGTTGAAGAGATGCACAAATCCTGCTCTCATTTTGCATACGGGTGTTCTATCTAAAACGTTTCCGATCAAGTGTTGCACAAATCATGCTTGGCACATTTTCCCTTGGCTTCCTGGGGAAGCTGTTGGTTTGCATACGGGTGTTCTAACTAAAACGTTTGCGATGAGTGTTTTATATTTAAAAATCATTTACGTTTTTTTCAAAAGAAAATCGTTTGATAAGTCTGTACATTAAGAGAGAAAAACGCAAGTTCGCTCAAACCATATCTTTCATTCAGTCATACAGCGAATTTATATTCATATGATCGAGATACTGTGTTAAACCCAAGAAAAAAACTATTTTCGACAGCGGCGGAGGCAGCGTGTCGCGCCGTCGTTATCGTTGTCGTCCTCCAGGAAATTGTTGAAGTCTTCAATGCAGCACCGAATGTTCTTCACTCGTAAATCAAACATCATGTTGTCGCGCGATCGACGGACGGTGCACGGGGGGATGACAGCTGGTAGCGCTGAGAGGTAGCGGTCAATGACGGCCACTGAGGGGGACGTGCGCATGGGCATGGGTGCGGCGGGTGTAGCCAAACGCATGGGGACCGGCACCGCGGTGGGTGGAGGGGCACGCACGGGCACGGGCGCTGGCATGTACATGAGCTCGTGCGGGTCTGCGGAGACCTTGCTGACGCCCACGGCTTCCAGCTCTGCGATAGTGCTTGGCGACCAGCCCATCAATGCTACGGGGATGGTCGCTAGTGCAGGTGCGGGGATGGGAGCTGGGACGGGAGCGGGGCAGCAACCGCCGCGGCCAGCTTGTTCTGGGCCATGTCCATTAGGCCCCGTTCCTCCTTATTTTCAATCTCCTCCGGCTCGGAGTCGACTTCACCAAACTTGAAGACCAGTGGCAGATGATCCTTCTGCGCCATGGTGTTGGTGGAGGTCCGCGGGAGGGAGGGGAATGGGAGGCGAACAGTAAGGCCACCCGTATTAAGCAGCGGCTTGAGCGCCATTAATGGAGAGGAAGGCGGGCGGCCATGGAAGTCAAAGGGCTCGCTTCCCAGTGAGCCTGCACAGTGTACAACTCGCGCGCTTCCCGGTGAGCCTGCACATTGGAGGACTGTTTGCACACCTCTCGGTCAGCCTGCGCACCAGACTGCGCTCGCACGCCTCCCGTTCAGTCAAGGTCAAGCAGCTGTCCGCATGGCACCTCCTATAGCCATTAAAACCAAGACACGTTGCGTCACGTGAACGATTAACAAAACGCACGTGGTTTGAATTATACAAACATTTGAGATATGAAAGTGGCAGCTATTTTTTCAAAAATGCCTTTGTGGGCTGTTATTCGAGTGTGCCTTCTCTCAAAATGGACACGAAAAATACCACAGCATGCCGGGTGCCATTCCATGATAGCATGCCAGGTTTCATGAATTTCAGACGAGTTTTGGATT
Organism: Triticum urartu; assembly: GCF_056163025.1. Classification (NCBI taxonomy): domain Eukaryota; kingdom Viridiplantae; phylum Streptophyta; class Magnoliopsida; order Poales; family Poaceae; genus Triticum; species Triticum urartu. The sequence goes on from NC_141876.1 coordinate 154,045,109, forward strand.
TACTAGAATTTAAAAACAAAGTATCTCAACGTTTTGCCGGCAATGAACGGTGCCCTGGTGTTTGAAATTCATTCCCATTTCTTGCATTGGACCTAAGCATGCACCCAAGGACAAAGATTTGATTTTTCAACCAATTTATATGCACTGGAGCATGTGCATGTAGTTCATATTTGAATTATGTACATAAATGCATTGGAAACTCAGTTAATGCATAAAAATGTCCAAGCGAACCTCGAAAAATCACAAAAATTGACACAACACTCCTGTTGTTCTATGTTGACACGAGGAATTTTTTTAAAGCAATAAGAGGCAATGGATATCGTTTCGTCCCCAAAGGTGGGGCATTCCCAACCGAAACCATCATGCTTGTTGTGAGAAGCTCTGGTTTGCGAGAAGCATATACCCAAACCTGCCCCAAATGGGACAAAAAAATTACAACGTCATGTTGATGCCGCCCCATGATAGCATGCCAAGTTTCATGAATTTCAGACGAGTTTTGGATTTAGTATATTTAAAAACCAGGTATCTCAATGTTTGCGGCCGAGTGACGATGGCAGGTTGTTTGACATTCATTCCCATTTCTTGCATGGTACCTAAGCATGCAACCAAGAACACATATTTGAATTTTAAACCAATTTATATGCATTAGAGCATGTGCATGTAGTTCAAATTTGAATTATGCACATGAATGCATTGAAAACTCAGTTAATGTATAAAAATGTCCAAATGAACCTCGAAAAATCACAAAAATTGACACAACACGCCTGTTGTTCTACATTGACACGAGAAAAAAATTGAAAGCAATAAGAGGCAATGGATCTCGTTTCGTCCCCAAAGGTGGGACATTCCCTACCGAAGCCATCATGCTTATTGTGAGAAGCTCTGGTTTGTGAGAAGCATATACCCAAACCTGCCCGAAATGGGACAATTTTTTTACAACGGCATGTAGATGCCGCTCCATAATAGCATGCCAAGTTTCATGAATTTTAGATGAGTTTTGGATTTACTAGAATTTAAAAATAAGGAATCTCAATGTTTGCGGCCATGTGATGGTGGCAGGGTGTTTGACATTCATTCCCATTTCTTGCATGGGACCTAAGCATGCAACCAAGGACACATATTTGAATTTTCAACCAATTTATATGCATTAGAGCATGTGCATGTAGTTCAAATTTGAATTATGCACATAAATGAATTGAAAACTCAATTAATGCATAAAAATTTCCAAACGAACCCCGAAAAATCCCAAAAATTGACACAACACTCCTGTTGTTCTATGTTGACACTAGGAAAAAAATTGAAACCGAGAAGAGGCAATGGATATCATTTCATACAGAAAGGTGAAACGTTCCCTACCGAAACCATCAGGCTTGTGTGAGAAGTTCTGGTTTGTGAGAAGCATATCCCCAAACTTGCCCCAAATAGGACAAAAAATTTACCACGACATGTTAATGTCGCTCCATGACAGCATGCCAAGTTTCATGAATTTTAGACGAGCTTTGGATTTACTAGAATTTAAAAACCAGGTATCTCAATGTTTGCGGCCGAGTGACGGTGGCAGGGTGTTTGACATTCATTGCCATTTCTTGCATGGGACCTAAGCATGCAACCAAGGATCCAGATTTGAATTTTCAACTAATTTATATGCATTAGAGCATGTGCCTCTAGTTCAAATTTGAATTATGCACATGAATGCATAGAAAACTCAGTTAGTGTATAAGAATGTCCAAGCGAACCCCGAAAAATCCAAAAAATTGACACAACACTCCTGTTGTTCTATGTTGACACTAGGAAAAACTTTGAAATCAAGAAGAGGCAACGGATATCGTTTCATCCAGAAAGGTGAAACATTCCCTACCGAAACCATCACACTTTTTGTGAGAAGCTCTAGTTTAAGAGAAGCTTATACCCAAACCTGCCCCAAATGGGACAAAAAATTTACCACGGCATGTTGATGCCGCTCCATGATAGCATGCCAAGTTTCATGAATTTTGGACGAATTTTGGATTTACTAGAATTACAAAAGCAAGTACGTCAACATTTGCTGGAGAGCCACGGTGTTGTGGTGTTCGAATTTCATCCCCATGTCTTGCATGGGACATAAGCATAAACCCATGGACACATATATGATTTTACAATCCATGTTGGTGCACCGGAGCATGTGCATGTAGTTTAATTTTGAATTGTGCACCTGAAATGGCTGGAAAACCAATTTAATGTGTAAAATGTTCAAATGAACCTTGAATAATTCCAATTCTTTTACAACACACATATAATTGAATGTTCACTGCAGATAAAAGGTCTAGCAATTCAAACATCATCCATTGTTGTTGTGACCCCATTATGTAATTCAAATCAAGATGAAAAATCAAGTAGATCCCACACAGTTTATTATCACCAACCGTGTGAGATGCGGCACAAAATATCCTGGAGCACCATTGGTGTATAGTACGCCTATGGCTTACGCGAGAAGGTGCGTCAGCTACATTCCACAGCCGGCGTCTCAAGCACACTAGCTCGCTCCCCAAATATCATTTCACTGTTTAATCGTCGTTGGTGAAAGATGGGCACGTGGACCCGTGTCGTGAGCGCAACTTCAGTGGCACACTCCCGCGAGAGCGCGGCCGCATATGCCATGCGCGTGCTAACAAGGTGCATGAGCACGGCCGTGATCTGCGACCGGGTAGCCAAGGCAGCCCAAACGGCCGTTCTTTCTTCTCAGGTGGCGGCAGCAACATCTGCCTCGAGGATAACAACTCGCGAGAGTGGCACAGCAGCTGTTCGTTCCGCAGCGGCGGCATTAGCCCTGATGGAGGTCGCCCATGACCATGTCGAGGCCGACCACGTCCTGCTCATGGCGGTCACCGCACAAATCGAACAAAGCTTCTCCGATAATGGTCGGCAACTCACGGACGAAGAGTTGGCAATCGCCGAGAGCGTTCGAGAAGCCATCCGTTCCTTCGCCGCATACCACATGACGACGGAGCCCGTTCAAGCCCAGATCGTGGTCGCCCACACCCAGCTCGTGGTGGCCTTTTCCAAAGAGATGGTGGACACGGATGGCGAGATGCTTGCAAAGTATGGTGTGATGGATGCCATGGGGCCCCTTCCCCAGGAGACCATCGGGCGCGAGATGGACATGGAGGCGGCGGCGGAGATTGACAAGCACCAGCCGTAGTAGTACTCTTTGTTTTGTTTAATTAAGAGCACCGGTCTTTAATTTGTTAGAGTAATGTTTAGGTCAGCTAGCTCTGTTTAATTGCTGAACTTGCTCGATTAAGAAGTGTGGGTGTGCTGTAGTCTCCTTTGTGTACCCAAATTATGCAATGACATGGATGACCACTATAACCAGGGAAATTCAAACCAAAATTTTTGATGTTCAAACTCAACACACGCGGGTTAAGCTATCTGAATCGTTTGTGATGTTCACATATCATACACAATTCTGAATAAGGGACTGTGACTGATGACACTTTGCGCGCCAGTTTTTTCGTTGAAGCGATTCCAAATTTTCGGCTTCCGCGGAAATATCTACCTCCCCGCCTGTCGTGGAATTGTCACGGCAGATGTCCTTAGTGTCAGGACTTAGTCGCGAGGACAACACATCTATGTGATAGCTTGAGAGGGGTTGAGCGGGACAAGAGACGCGATGTTTTACCCAGGTTCGGCCCCTCACGGTGGAGGTAAAAGCCTACATCCTGCTTCATTGATATTGATGATCATGATCACGGTTACAAGAGTGCTCTATCTCGAGAGCTATTGTCTAAACCTAACTTATCCAACTTGTGGAACTTGTCTCTTCTGGGGAGCCTTGCTCCTCCTTATATAAGTTGAAGGGGCCGGCCTACATTTAGAGTCCAAGTAGGATTAGGACTAGTCTCTTTTCTATTACAAGACGGATAGCAATCCAGGTCTTATTCAAACTGTTTAAATCGGCCTGCTGGGCCACCTCCCATAATGGGCCGCAGCCTACCTCCATGAGGATACCCGTGTCCCATATCCATAACAGTAGCCCCCAAGCTTTCGGGTGACTCGAAGAGTCGGGCAGAAGGTCTTGATTTTGTTGATGCTTTTGTCTTCCTTGAATGCGGAGCTTTTTTTCCGGGTCGTTGACGTAATGGATGCCGAAATGTGGATGAAGAGATTGCTGAGTCATGAAGCGTCGACGTTGATGTTGCCGAGTTGTCCTCCCAGGCTGGATTCTGTCTCCAAGCCGGGTATTTCTGAATTTTTTCCAACCCCAATAGCAAGTATATCATCTGTAGCCCCCGAGCGCCGGGTTTGTTTAGGCCTTTAACAACCCGGGGTCTCTGAACTTGTGTTTTGGTAACGAACAAAGTCCATTTTTTACAAATTCTGGCTTGATAGCTCCCGAGGCTCGAGGCGACTCGAGGAGTCGTCTTCAAGCTCTTTGTTCCTGAAATAAAACACATGAATGCATTACACCATTCATGATGTATAAAACAAAATTAAACAATAAATTCGATGACTTGGTAAACTTGTGTTCAAGTTGTTAATCGTTCGACTCAACTAAGTAGGCTTTCGCATGGACTTTTTTCATGGAATATGATATGTTCAGGGTCGATAAAGTCCATGATAGGCATCAGAGTCGATTGACAATACCATACCCACTACTTGGTCAGTTACGAGTTACATCTGACTTAGTAAAGAACGAACGTAAATTTATTTCGTTGATATGTAGGGCACCCATGTTTGAACTGTGCATCATGGCAAATAGTCCTCTTTGGTAACCTTACGACTCAACTTTATGAGAATAAATGATAGCCCCCGAGATTAACTCAAAGGTGCCGGATATATTTAATTGACTGGAAAAAAATGAAATTTAAATATCAAAGTGACTTAGCTTGTTTTTATGATGTGGCATAAGCCAGCGGACCGTTGGGGTCGACGAGGCAGTGGAAATGGCAGGCTGGCGAAGGCAACTCGACGGAGACAAAGTCAAAGTGGCCTAGATGGCGTGGCGATTCACGACAGAAGCCGTGAGCATCAGTGGAGTTTTCTCGGGCTCATGCTTTTTGCTCTTACTTGCACCTTCAGTCAACGTAATGGACCTCCTCAATAATATCAACTTCAGATCTCCAGTACTCATCATGTTGAACGCAACTTATCCTTTGTTTAAGGGTCAAGTTCTTTTGAGGTTTTCTTTGAGGCCTGACTCCGTATGATTCCCTTTTTCAATTTGCTCAAATGTTGGGGCAGCTCGCAGGACACAGAGGCGAACGGCTGGCGGGTCAATGGGGTAAGGGCGCCTCGGGGACGGAGGCAGCACACTGACGGCTTAAGGGAGAGGCGGCCGGTCGTCGGAGTGCGATAGCCTGCCTCTGTTGTAGTCAAGGCGATGCACGAGGGCGACTTGAATGGGAGGCGAGGCCTAACAGCGACTCGGACGGGAGGCAACTCGTAACCCATAGTGGCAGAGGAATCCGGGGCAGTTTCTTGCAGGGGAGCCCCGACAAAGGAAGCTTGATGCGGCCGGTGACTCACCATGATGGTAGCTTGATGCAGCGGTCGGAGGAGGTGAAGTAGAGCGGGCGACTCGGCGTGCACAGACAGCAGCGGTCGGAGGACTCGACGCAGCAGGCCTCAATGGAGGCAGGCCACGGTGGCTTAATTGAGGCCTGGCCGGTTTGGAAGTGGCTGTTCAGAGTGGCAGCTCGCCGTGGAGCAGAAGGAGGCGGTGGCTCAAGGCCGTGGCCACGTACAGTAGAGGCGGAGGGCAGGTCACTGCGGCGCCCGGGGCGCGGAGTAAAAACGGTGGCTCGCAGTAGAGCCCACTTGGAGCGAGGCGAGGTCTGTGCATGTTCGTTGAGTATCTCATTGCTGGGCGAACGCTGGAGCAGTCTTCGTTTCCGAAGTATGCTGATGATTTCCATACTAAACCAGGCGTATATGTCGACGGAATTTTCGAGGCCACAGTGCTGCCTTGGTCGGTCTCAACAGAGAATTGTGTCTGATGTGTCTTGGATACTGGAAATCTGATCTGTCTGAACAACTTTGAAAAAACTTCACTATTAACCTTGGGATCCGTGTGGCAATTTAATTCATTGGTTGATCTTTTGACTACTAGCATTGCTATCTGTCAATATTGATTGGATCCTTCATCACGTCATCCCTTTCCTTTATTCTTTCTCAATCTCACGTGGGAGTGGATGTAAGTCCCCTCTAGTATAGTCTTCGGTGGACATCAGAAATCCGACCAGGCCTCGAATCAGACTCTGGTACTCGTGCGTGTATTGCTTTCGTAGTATTAGTGCAAAACGACTCGGTGATCGACAGATCGCTCTGCCTAAAAAAAATCTTCATGGTCTTGCCTTGCCTGACGCAGCGTACGGCGGCTGATTTGGATCAGTATTCTAGCGGAGAAAAACACAGGCTCTCTAGCAAGATCTATGATTCGACAGAAGCGGCTGGGGACAGACAACAATCCTAATTTCTGTTGAACCAAAATTGATAAATTTTGCCGGCTCTGCCCAAGGTTGTCCACCATAGAATTGTTCTGCATCATCATTGCCGGTCTCCTCTTCATCCAACTAAATCGCGGGCTTCTCGATCCTTGAAGAATTCCCTCCCAAAACATTACCACCATGCGCATGCCCCACGGTGGGCGCCAACTATCGTGGAATTGTCACGGCAGATGTCCTTAGTGTTAGGACTTAGTCGCGAGGCCAACGCATCTATGTGGTAGCTTGAGAGGGGTTGAGCGGGACGAGAGACGCGATGTTTTACCCAGGTTCGGCCCCTCGCGGTGGAGGTAAAATCCTACATCCTGCTTCATTGATATTGATGATCATGATCACGGTTACAAGAGTGCTCTATCTCGAGAGCTATTGTCTAAACCTAACTTATCCAACTTGTGGAACTTGTCTCTTCTGGGGAGCCTTGCCCCTCCTTATATAAGTTGAAGGGGCCGGCCTACATGTAGAGTCCTAGTAGGATTAGGACTAGTCTCTTTTCTATTACAAGACGGATAGCAATCCAGGTCTTATTCAAACTGTTTAAATCGGCCTGCTGGGCCACCACCCATAATGGGCCGCGGCCTACCTCCATGAGGATACCCGTGTCCCATATCCACAACACCGCCCCCTCCCCCTTACAAAGACACATTTCCCCTGTTTCCGCCTTCCTTTTCAAGTTGAAACCTTCACTCCTTGCTTGCAGCGCCGCCTCCTTGTCGGTGACCCTCCATGCTGCTCGGCCTCATCTATCCAGGCAGGTAATCCACACCCGACCCCCTTCCTTCTCCTCCTTCCACATCCCACTTGCCCCGACCGCCGGCGACACCTTCCACCCAAATCAGTGACCCCTCCACCAAATAAGCGCCGCCCTAAGACATGGTGCATGCAGTATAGCCAAGATCTCAAGGAGCATTTGGCAGCGGAGAAGGAAATCACGGCCGCACGCGCGGATGAGGTCGCGATGGCTGCCATTCGTGCCGACCCCCAGATCTTGGTGGTGCACCTTGCCATTTGCTAGCTACGCTAGTTAAGCATGCTCAGTTTACCCGTTGCGTGTGCTGCTCCTGCCTTTCCTTCACAATTTCTAGTGAATTGTGCTATCTAATTTTACCATGCAATCTGTTGCTCTAGTGTATATGTTCTATATGTCATTTAATGTGGTGCTCACTTATTAACTGTTTTGTTTATTAGTTGTCATCTTCAGTTAACTATTTGGTTCAATTATGCAAATGTGATGTTCAATTCTTCAGGCAGCAATTTTGTATTGTCTTCCATGTGAGAAATAAATCGAATTTATCTTTACAAAATACATGGGAAACTAATACAATTGTTATATTTCCAAGTTTTCAAGCATGCTTAGTTTGGTTATACATTATGCAATGTGGTGCTCAATTAATGTTTGGTTCATTTGTATTGTGGTGTTTAGTTATTTGTTTGGTTCAATTCTGCAATGCGATGTTCAATAGTTGTGGGTGCATTCTGTTATTGTATAACATGTGAGGAATAAATTGAATTTGGCTGTAGTAAATTCGTGAGAAACAAATACAATTGCTATATTTCCAAGTTGTTAAGCATGCTTGGTTTGGTTAACTATCTGATCTTCTATTAGGAGTATGTTATATTGTGCAATGTGGTGCTCAGTTAATGTTTGGTTCATTTGTTGTGGTGTTTATTTAACTGGTTGGTTCAATTCTGCAATGTGATGTCCAATTGTCGTTGGTAGAATTTTGTATTATTGTACATGTGAGGAATAAATCGAATTTGGCTACACTTAATACATGAGAAATGTTGGGGATATGATTTGTAACGCCCTCGATGCGGCTATATCTCCCACGTGTCGAAGCATGACCTAGAGGCATAACCGCATTGAAAGCAATGTCGCAAGTGAGGTAATCTTCACACAACCCATGTAATACATAAGGGAAAAGATACATGGTTGGCTTACAATCGCCACTTCACGCAAATACATGAAGAAAGCATTACAACATCCAAATACAATCAAGGTCCGACTACGGAACCAAAATAAAAGAAGAACCCCAAATGCGACAAGGTCCCCAATCGACCCCAACTGGGCTCCACTACTGATCAACTAGAACGAAACAACACAAAGGACAAGATCTTCATCGAGCTCCTCCTGAGCTTGGTTGCATCATCTGCACGGTCTCATCGGCACCTGCAAGCTGGTTTTGGAAGTATCTGTGAGTCACGGGGACTCAGCAATCTCGCACCCTCGCAATCAAGACTATTTAAGCATATGGGTAAGGTAAAGGTATGAGGTAGAGCTGCATCAAGCGACTAGCATATATGGTGACTAACATACACAAATGAGAGCGAGCAGAGAAGGCAAAGCACGATCGAGAAACTATGATCAAGAAGTGATCCTAAAACAACCTACGTCAAACATAACTCCAACACCGTGTTCACTTCCCGGACTCCGCCGGAAAGAGACCATCACGGTTACACACGCGGTTGATGCATTTTAATTAAGGTCAACTTCAGGTTGTCTACAACCGGACATTAACAAATTCCCATCTTCCCATAACCGCGGGCACGACTTTCGACAGTTAAAATCCCTGCAGGGGTGTCCCAACTTAGCCCATGACAAGCTCTCACGGTCAACAAAGGAATAGACCTCCTCCCGAGACATTCCGATCAGTTTCGGTATCCCGGTTCTACAAGACATCCTCGACAATGGTAAAACAAGTCCAGCAAGACCACCCGATGCACCGACATCCCGATAGGAGCTGCACATATCTCGTTCTCAAGGCAACACCGGATAAGAAATCCATACAACTAAAACCAGCCCTCGAGTTTCCCCGAGGTGGCGCTGCAAGGGGCTCTAGTTTGGACCAACACTTAGACAAGCACTGGCCTAGGGGGTTAAAATAAAGATGACCCTCGGGATGCGCGACTCCCAAGGGAAAAGGCTAGGTAGCGAATTGTAAAACCAAGGTTGGGCCTTGCTGGAGGAGTTTTATTCAAAGCAAACTGTCAAGGGGTTCCCATTATAACCCAACCGCGTAAGGAAGGCAAAATCCAGGAACATAACACTGATATGACGGAAACTAGGGCGGCAAGAGTGGAACAAAACACCAGGCATAAGGCTGAGCCTTCCACCCTTTACCAAGTGTATGGATGCATTAACTAAATAAGATATATTGTGATATCCCAACAAGTAAAACATGTTCCAACAAGGAACAACATCTCCATGTTCCAACAAGGAACAAACTTCAATCTTTACCTGCAACTAACAATGCTATAAGAGGGGCTGAGCAAAGCGGTAACATAGCCAAACAACGGTTTGCTAGGACAAGGTGGGTTAGAGGCTCGGTTCAACAATATAGGAGGCATGATAAGCAAGTGGTAGGTATCGCGGCATAGGCATAGCAAAAGAGCGAGCAACTAGCAAGCAAAGATAGAAGTGATTTCGAGGGTATGGTCATCTTGCCTGAGATCCCGCAAGGAAGAAGAACGAGTCCATGAAGAAGACAAACGGACGTAGATGAACGGGTCCTCACAAACGCGACGTTAACGGAACCAACCCGAAGAAGCAACACCGGAAAGAAGCACACATCATAGTAAACAACCACGACATGAACATGGCATGATGCACAATCAAGTATGATGCATGTCCGGTTTAATGAAACATGGCATGGCAAAATGCACAAACAACACTACAAGTTAAGTGGAGCTCAATATGCAACGAGTTGCATATTGACGGAACACCACATGCCTTATTTTAGTTCTCTCTCATTTATCTACTCAACAAGATTAAATGCTGTTGGCATGGCAAGAGGTGAAGCAAAGTAAACTACCTATCTAGTCAAGTTTAAATGAGGCCGGAAGCAACGAACAACAATTCCGGAAACTCCTCATGAGCATATTATAGATTTGGTACTGTTCTGCCCTAAACATTATTTTAGAGTTGTTAAACATGCAAAGTAAGGCCACCATGTTAAACTAGGCATTTTTCTACCCCATTTACATATAAAGATTATTTAATTCAGAGCGACGGTTATTTAGTTATGAAATAAAGCATTTCAGCATGGCATTAGGTAAATTATGAACAAACATCACTTTAAACATTTTAAACATAGATGAAAGTTGCACAATATGAATCTACACAAAATTCTAAGCAACTTTCATATATAAATCATTTTAATATGGTGCACGGTTATTAAGTTATTAAATGCATGGACTTGAAGGGCTTTTCTGTAAAACTGTCAATCCCCTGGAAAATTAGGAAATTCATATATCAGGGAAAAAAACGGAGCAAGCCGAAACTGGCTGGGCGCTGGGCTGTGGTGTTCTCACCATTGGGCCTAACAGGCCGGATCTGGAGAGGAAACGACCCACTAGGGCACTAGAGGCAAACGTTGTGGTCCAACCGGGCGGCCACGCACAGGTGATCGAGCGGGCGAGCGCACTCCTCTGCTCCTGAGGAAAACAGAGCAGCGACGCCTGAGCAAGCGAAGCAGGGAAGCGGCCGCGTGATGCACGGGGGGACATGGCGCTACTCCGGCGAGGGGCCGGCGGCGCGGATCCAGCGGGCGACGCGACGGGGAGGTCGGATCTGTCGGAGACGGCTACGGACAAAGCAGCGCTGCGGCGGGAGCTGCAAGGCCATGGCAGGGGAGGATTTCAGATAAGAGGCTGAGAGATTAGAGAAAGAGAGGACCGGAGGGAGAGCTGGAAGAGGTGAGGCGACCTGGCCGAGGCGGGTGCTCGAGGAGGTCATCTGACAGAGCAGGTCAACAGTGGTGGCAACATGGGCAGGGGCAGCGGACCTAGACGGTAGAGCCTGGGTGCGGCAGCGTGAATGGAGAGGCGGCAGCGACAAGGCACGACGGCGCAAGCACGGGAAAACCGAGGTCGAGCAGGGGTCCATAGCGTGCGGGGTTGCTGCCTGGTGCTGCTCCAGCGAGCTGCAGCTCGCGGTCGACGGCTGGGGCGGGGGCTATTGCTCGGGAAGAGCTCCTCCGAGGGAGAGAGAGATGTGTGAGGGAGAGCGGAAGAAAGAAAGACGGGGAGGAGGAACCGAGGGAGAGGGCACGGGGTCGGCTTGGCAGTGGTGGTTCCAATCGCCGGCGTAAGAAGTAGCTCCAGGAGGCGCAAGGCTTGTGGATCGAGGAACGGGAGGCGTGCACCGGCTGGATGGATCGATGGGACAAATAAATTGGGGATGGATCCCGAGAGATTTCGAGTGGGTGGCGGCGGCGGACACGGGATGGATGGGACAGATCCTCTAGGTTTTAGGGTTAGGCTAGATTTGGTAGGTGGAGGTCTATTAATATAAGGAAAAGAGGGAGTTTGGATCCTCCGATCGAAATCGGACGGTTCAGAAAGAATAGGCTAGGGAGTCTAAATAATAAAACGGTGATATTTTGCAGATGTTAGGGGATGATCCGGACACAACGGTAGCGACAGCCCGGGTCGGGTCTGGGACAACTTCGGACGCGCGCGAGGGGTTCGATGCACTGTGCAGAGAGGGTTTCGGACCATGCAGTCGCATCGGACAATTCTGGAAGCGAAGAGGGGAAGGAGGATGGACTAGGTGGGTTGTGGCGAGACTGCGAGGGGAAGAAGAGAGAGAGGGCCCGGCATCTGTTTCCGGAGACCGAAAATGTCCGACGTTAGACCGGCTATATTGCTGCTATAGTTAATCGTTGGGGCGTCAAACGAACTCCAAATGCGATGAAACTTGGCAGGCGGCCTACCTACACTATAATAAGACCGCACGCCAAATTTGAACCCAATCCGAGAACATTTTCCGGCCACTTATAATATACTATGTCGGACATGCCGCGGGCGCGTGCAAGTGTGGTTGGGCTCAGAACGGACAACGGAGAGAACTCGGAGAACCCGGACGAATGCAAGTTTTTGAAAAACATGATGATGCTATGCAAATGATGACATGATGAAATGCAACATGCAAACAAAAGACATGGCAACGCAACGACTAACTGGAAGACACCTGGCACATCGGTCTCGGGGCGTCACAACACTCCACCACTACGAGAGGATTTCGTCCCGAGATCTAAAACGGCACCGGAGGGGAAAACGGAGGAGAAAGAGAAGAGGTAAACTACGTTGCTTCTTTGAAAAACGAGTGAACCCACGAACCTTGAAAAGGTTAAGACATTTCGAGAAAAGAATACAACGGCGATGAACGAAGTTGGAAACACTCCGTTAGAAAAGAGGGGCAAGGAGGAACAACTTTGAGCAGCACTCCGGTTGAGAAGAAAAGGAATTGAATAAGAACTTGGTAAGATGAGAAGATACTTGATGAAATCACAACACACTGCCTCCGAAACTATTGAATGAATGGAACAAGGGGTAAGAAAAAATCTCAGATAGCACTCCGGTTGAAAAGAGATGCAAGGCTTGATAAGGCGAAAAGAACTTGAGCCAAAAGGGCACAACACTACGGTTAAATGGATAGGCATGGAAAGAACGCGATCCTGACAAAGCAAGAAGATGGGTTGGAGAGAGCAACATCACAATGCCTCCAGAACAAAGGGAAACAAGATCTTGAGAGAGCACGCTTACAACAAATGCTAGAACGGAGTTGTTGGAAAACCAACAATGAAAAGAACAATCTTGATATGGTCTTACAGAATACATCTCAAATTATGAGGTGACAGCCTGCCACTCACGGGAAAAGAATTGGATTGATATGAACGAGGAGACGAGAAACTTATTTCACCAGGTGGATAAATGAAGAACTTGGGTCATTTATAAGCACCATAAATAGCAACAATCCTTAGGGAAGGCTTTGGTGAAATATAACCCAAGATAACTCCAAAGAAGATATTGATGGATTTAAAATACCTCATTCTTAATAACATGTGAATCATGAACTCAAATTATCAAGAATGATGTAAAACCACCTCCAATGATACGGTAGAAAGAAATGCACTCCGGATAGCAAGATGAAGAAAGCTTGAGCTCCTTTGAAAAGAATCTCAATGAACACTTTGAGAAGGGATTAAATCCTTGATGAACCATCATGTAGAACCTTCATGAAGAACTCTGGTAATAAAAGAATGAACCAAAATAATTGAATGATGAAGAGAATAAGATTGAAGCCTCGCAATGATTTACATGAATCTCCGTGGAGATGTAATTGAAAAAGGTTGGAACTCCGGGAAAAAGAAAGATGAGCACTTGAAACCAAGAATATGTATGATGAACCACTCCGGAATAAGGAATTAATAACTTGGGTGAAACAAGAATAAGAATTACATTATGCTTATCCTTCACCAATTAAATTGATGACAAACAACGGATTTTCCATACTACTTATTCTCGTAGAAAGGATTAAGATAGATATAGCGTCAACTTGGAAAGGTCTTCAACGAACCACCGGTAGGATTGAAACAACCAATAAATTGATATGATACACGAAGGAAGAAGAATCTTGAACGAACCACCATAGGAATGGCAAATGAACAAATAAAAGATAACGAATCACCGGGAAGAATTATGAAATGAATGAAGATGCTTGAGAGGATTTAGATACATGAGAACGAAGAGATCACGAGCCGATTAAAGATCACTTGAGCGAAACACCGGTAAAATTGGAGAATGATAGCTGAAAGCTGAGAATGAATAATCCCGAAATGATGGCCTTCGGAGAATCAAACTGAAAAGACTCCTGAATTACTCCGGATGGGTGAGAAAGAATTCTGACAATCGAAAACAATTATGAGAGGATTGCAACAATCTCGAATGACGAAACTTGAAGAGAATGGAGCAAGGTTGAAAGAAGAATCTTCTTCGGTCTTCCAAACTGAGAATGACGACGAGAAATACCATCATGACTTATTTAGACACTCTGGAAGAATCAAAATGAAGAGTTTGAGCCAACGATGAAAAGAATTCGACTGATCTTGGAGAAAAGCATTTGACTGATGATAAATCATTCTTACGTCAAAGTTCAAAAAGAAATTTGAGGATAGCTCCGGGAAAATAAGGAGAGTTAGGTAAGATCCTGGGAAAATACCTGTGGGTTAGGGCCCACTCAAAAGAAACACCGTAGAACGATTTAAAAGAGAGAATGCATCGGTAAGATTTAAATGGCTAGAATGAGATAACAACCTCGAAAGAGCTTGAAAGGATTACGAAAGCAGAGTGGAAACACGAATCTTCGAGATATCTTGAGCACTCCGGAACAAATGAATATCAAGCGGGGAATGATTATGAGGTGCACCGGCATAAGAAAAGCAATTGAAATACGGAAAAGAATATGATCAACACCGAAAGCTTGAATTGGATTCACCAGAGAAGATAAAAGAACAAAGAATGATAAACTTGAGGTTCCGTTAGAATCTTCATGAGAATCACCGGGTAAGAACATGAAGGAAAAGAATGGAGAGGCTTCACATGAATAAAAGGATACTTGATTAAGAAATCTGATTCCTTGAAGAAACAAGGGTGGGAGGGTGGGAAAAACAAAGACAATTTGGAATGGATGAAACGAACACCATTTGAGAAGAACTGATAATTGATCTTGCGGATGTTGCAATGATCGGAACCACTTGAAGAGAAGCACATCGGTTAAAAAGGATTGACATGACAAGCTCGATTATCAAGAAGGATTAGTATTCACATAGAAATATGAGAACACCATTTAGGAAAGGTATGGAATCAACATTTGACTTCGAAGCAACTCGAATACCACACTCAAAACAAAAACAAAGGATTGGCTTGCAGAATAATCCGGAACAAACATATGATAGAGATTTCGTCCGAAGTTTTCATGGTGGGGCCTACACGGGCTCGATCGTACAGCACCATCATGTACAAGGCAGTGCACATGACATACGAAGCGTCCCCGAGTCGGCATAGCCAAGGACTCTTTAAGACACAATGAGACCACTGTAAAACCAACCGTGAATAGGCGGACCACTAGACGTCAAACCCCAATTTCATATCATACATCTGTCGAAAAGATATCCTAAGAGCTACTTGAATTCCCACTTATAAACTCCCGAAACTTTCCGGTTATGCAATCAGGTGTTGGGGATACAGGGGAAGCATAATATCTCACCCAAAACTAGCAAATCCTACATCCAGCTGTATCCATCCTTCAACACATAACCAAGAAACCTTCGGAAATCGTCTACCTCAACCTTCGAAAAGCATCCGTTATACAAGCTATGGCAATACTCCCGAACTCCCGCCCCAGTACTGGGTGGCGTCGAGGTTATCTCACCAACAACTGCATAAAAGAGATTTTCGATGTCGGCGAACTAAACTCAGGTATTCCAGAACTGCAACGATAAAATTATGACGACAACACCTCGGAGCTCAACTCCCGGGACACTGCCACAAAACCCCTGACAGGAGGCACCAAGACAATGTTCTCGTCACAAAACCATCGGAACAATTCCAAGATACCCGCGTGATCCTAAAAAAATCTTAGTGAAATTTGAGAAGAGAAGAGTCAAAACTCTACGTCAGGATGCCTCACCAGAGCGACGAAGGGACTGAGGAGTAAAAATAATTCCTAAACTCTCCGATATATAAATCCTAAATCACTCAAAACATCTTTCTAGACACAACTTGGCCGCTAAAAACGATCAAGCAATGGGGGCTCCTATGGTCGGGGAAGGCTCTGATACCAACTTGTAACGCCCTCGATGCGGCTATATCTCCCACGTGTCGAAGCATGACCTAGAGGCATAACCGCATTGAAAGCAATGTCGCAAGTGAGGTAATCTTCACACAACCCATGTAATACATAAGGGAAAAGATACATAGTTGGCTTACAATCGCCACTTCACACAAATACATGAATAAAGCATTACAACATCCAAATACAATCAAGGTCCGACTACGGAACCAAAATAAAAGAAGAACCCCAAATGCGACAAGGTCCCCGATCGACCCCAACTAGGCTCCACTACTGATCAACTAGAACGAAACAACACAAAGGACAAGATCTTCATCGAGCTCCTCCTGAGCTTGGTTGCGTCATCTGCATGGTCCCATCGGCACCTGCAAGCTAGTTTTGGAAGTATCTGTGAGTCACGGGGACTCAGCAATCTCGCATCCTCGCGATCAAGACTATTTAAGCTTATGGGTAAGTTAAAGGTATGAGGTAGAGCTGCAGCAAGCGACTAGCATATATGGTGACTAACATACGCAAATGAGATCGAGAAGAGAAGGAAAAGCACGATCGAGAAACTATGATCAAGAAGTGATCCTAAAACAACCTACGTCAAACATAACTCCAACACCGTGTTCACTTCCCGGACTCCGCCGGAAAGAGACCATCACGGTTACACACGCGGTTGATGCATTTTAATTAAGGTGAACTTCAGGTTTTCTACAACCGGACATTAACAAATTCATATCTGCCCATAACCGCAGGCACGGCTTTTGAAAGTCCCTGCAGGGGTGTCCCTACTTAGCCCATGACAAGCTCTCACGGTCAACGAAGGAATAGACCTCCTCCCGAGACATTCCGATCAGACTCGGTATCCCGGTTCTACAAGACATCCTCGACAATGGTAAAACAAGTCCAGCAAGACCACCTGATGCGCCGACATCCCGATAGGAGCTGCACATATCTCGTTCTTAGGGCAACACCGGATAAGCAATCCGTACAACTAAAACCAGCCCTCGAGTTTCCCTGAGGTGGCGCTGCAAGGGGCTCTAGTTTGGACCAACACTTAGACAAGAACTGGCCCGGGGGGGTTAAAACAAAGATGACCCTTGGGATGCGCGACTCCCAAGGGAAAAAGGCTAGGTAGCGAATGGTAAAACCAAGGTTGGGCCTTGCTAGAGGAGTTTTATTCAAAGCGAACTGTCAAGGGGTTCCCATTATAACCCAACCGCGTAAGGAACGCAAAATCCGGGAACATAACACCGATATGACGGAAACTAGGGCGGCAAGAGTGGAACAAAACACCAGGCATAAGGCCGAGCCTTCCACCCTTTACCAAGTATATAGATGCATTAACTAAATAAGATATATTGTGATATCCCAACAAGTAAAACATGTTCCAACAAGGAACAACATCTCCATGTTCCAACAAGGAACAAACTTCAATCTTCACGTGCAACTAACAACGCTATAAGAGGGGCTGAGCAAAGCGGTAACATAGCCAAACAACGGTTTGCTAGGACAAGGTGGGTTAGAGGCTTGGTTCAACAATATAGGAGGCATGATAAGCAAGTGGTAGGTATCGCGGCATAGGCATAGAAAAAGAGCGAGCAACTAGCAAGCAAAGATAGAATTGATTTCGAGGGTATGGTCATCTTGCCTGAGATCCCGCAAGGAAGAAGAACGAGTCCATGAAGAAGACAAACGGACGTAGATGAACGGGTCCTCACAAACGCGACGTTAACGGAACCAACCTGAAGAAGCAACACCGGAAAGAAGCACACAACATAGTAAACAACCACGACATGAACATGGCATGATGCACAATCAAGTATGATGCATGTCCGGTTTAATGAAACATGGCATGGCAAAATGCACAAACAACACTACAAGTTAAGTGGAGCTCAATATGCAACGAGTTGCATATTGACGGAACACCACATGCCTTATTTTAGTTCTCTCTCGTTTATGTACTCAACAAGATTAAATGTTGTTAGCATGGCAAGAGGTGAAGAAAAGTAAACTACCTATCTAGTCAAGTTTAAATGAGGCCGGAAGCAACGAACAACAATTCCGGAAACTCCTCATGAGCATATTATAGATTTGGTACTGTGCTGCCCTAAACATTATTTTAGAGTTGTTAAACATGCAAAGTAAGGCCACCATGTTAAACTAGGCATTTTTCTACCCCATTTACATATAAAGATTATTTAATTTGGAGCTACGGTTATTTAGTTATGAAATAAAGCATTTCAGCATGGCATTAGGTAAATTATGAACAAACATCATTTTAAACATTTTAAACATAGATGAAAGTTGCACAATATGAATCTACACAAAATTCTAAGCAACTTTCATATATAAATCATTTTAATATGGTGCACGGTTATTAAGTTATTAAATGCATGGACTTGAAGGGCTTTTCTGTAAAACTGTCAATCCCCTGGAAAATTAGGAAATTCATAGATCAGGGAAAAAATGGAGCCAGCCGAAACTGGCTGGGCGTTGGGCTGTGGTGTTCTCACCATTGGGCCTAACAGGCCGGATCTGGAGAGGAAACGACCCACTAGGGCGCTAGAGGCAAACGTTGTGGTCCAACCGGGCGGCCACGCACAGGTGATCGAGCGGGCGAGCACGCTCCTCTGCTCGTGAGGAAAACAGAGCAGCAACACCTGAGCAAGCGAAGAAGGGAAGCGGCCACGCGATGCACGGGGGGACTTGGCGCTACTCCGGCGAGGGGCCGGCGGCGCGGATCCAGCGGGCGACGCGACGGGGAGGTCGGATCTGTCGGAGACGGCTACAGACAAAGCAGAGCTGCGGCGGGAGCTGCAAGGCC
Organism: Triticum urartu; assembly: GCF_056163025.1. Classification (NCBI taxonomy): domain Eukaryota; kingdom Viridiplantae; phylum Streptophyta; class Magnoliopsida; order Poales; family Poaceae; genus Triticum; species Triticum urartu. The sequence goes on from NC_141876.1 coordinate 154,064,034, forward strand.
ATGGTAGGGGAGAATTTCAGACAAGAGGCTGAGAGATTAGAGAAAGAGAGGACCGAAGGGAGAGCTGGAAGAGGTGAGGCGACCTGGCCGAGGCGGGTGCTCTAGGAGGTCATCTGACAGAGCAGGTCAACAGTGGTGGCGACATGGGCAGGGGCAGCGGACTTGGACGGTGGAGCCTGGGTGCGGCATCGTGAATGGAGAGGCGGCAGCGACGAGGCACGACGGCGCAAGCACGGGAAAACCGAGGTCGAGCAGGGGTCCAAAGCGCGCGGGGGTTGCTGCCTGGTGCTGCTCCAGCGAGCTGCAGCTCGCGGTCGACGGCTGGGGCGGGGGCTATTGCTCGGGAAGAGCTCCTGCGAGGGAGAGAGAGATGTGTGAGGGAGAGCGGAAGAAAGAAAGACGGGGAGGAGGAACCGAGGGAGAGGGCACGGGGTCGGCTTGGCAGTGGTGGTTCCAATCGCCGGCGTCAGAAGTAGCTCCAGGAGGCGCAAGGTTTGTGGATCGAGGAACGGGAGGCGTGCACCGGCTAGATGGATCGATGGGACAATGAAATTGGGGATGGATCCCGAGAGATTTCGAGTGGGTGGCGGCGGCGGACACGGGATGGATGGGACAGATCCCCTAGGTTTTAGGGTTAGGCTAGATTTGGTAGGTGGTGGTCTATTAATATAAGGAAAAGAGGGAGTTTTGATCCTCCGATCGAAATCGGACGGTTCAGAAAGAATAGGCTAGGGAGTCTAAATAATAAAATGGTGATATTTTGTAGACGTTAGGGGATGATCCAGACACAACGGTAGCGACAGCCCGGGTCGGGTCCGGGACAACTTCGGACGCGCGCGAGGGGTTCGATGCACTGTGCAGAGAGGGTTTCGGACCGTGCGGTTGAATCGGACAACTCCGGAAGCGAAGAGGGGAAGGAGGATGGACTAGGTGGGTTGTGGCGAGACTGCGAGGGGAAGAAGAGAGAGAGAGGGCCCGACATCTGTTTCCGGAGACCGGAAACGTCTGACGTTAGACCGGCTATAATGCCGCTATAGTTAATCGTTGGGGCGTCAAACGAACTCCGAATGCGATGAAACTTGGCAGGCGGCCTACCTACACTATAATAAGACCGCACGCCAAATTTCAACCCAATCCAAGAACATTTTCCAGCCACTTATAATATATTATCTCGGACATGCCGCGGGCGCGTGCAAGTGTGGTTGGGCTCAGAACGGACAACTGAGAGAACTCGGAGAACCCGGAAGAATGCAAGTTTTTGAAAAACATGATGATGCTATGCAAATGATGACATGATGAAATGCAACACGCAAGCAAAAGACATGGCAACGCAGCGACTAACTGGAAGACACCTGGCACATCGGTCTCGGGGCGTCACATGATTACTGGAGGTAAACCGGCTACGAGTGGCCAGGTTAGCTCCATGAAGATAGAAGCCCATGAAGACGTGAAGATGGTGGCGCTTTATGAAGGCCCAAGGCCCAAAGGTGGGTTAAAGCCTATAGATGTAAACCGACTCTGCCATGTAACTTGTATTGTAAGTTAGAAGGATACAGACCGAGCCAGACGTTTTATGATCCGGCCTCGGGACTCTGTAAACGGGCTGGCGTCAACCAATGTATATAAAGAGACAACCCGGCCGTGGTTTAGGGACAACAGACGACAACTCGAGAGCCAAGCAAAGCGGATTCGCTCCCTGGTCATCGAAACTCTAGCAATACCAATACAACTAGACGTAGGCTTTTACCTTCATCGAAGGGGCCGAACTAGTATAAAATCCCTCGTGTCCCTTGTCTGGTTCAACCCCTTTAAGCTAACCCATAGCGATGGCTCCACGACTAAGTCCTTTCCTGAGGACATCTGCCGTGACAAACCCATGACAGTTGGCGCCCACCGTGGGGCTATCGCACGATGGTTTCGAGTTCTTGAACGGTAGCTTTGATGGACTCAAGGGATACATTGTGGGCCGGATGACAAAGAGTCACCGCGGCAAGCTCTACATCGATGACGCAGGATGGGGTCCTGAGGCCGGTTCAATCGAATACGGGTACCGGGCCCCCTTTGGTGTGATTCATGTCTTCATCGGCAAGATCGACGAACCGGGCCCTGAGCCGGACACCTGCACCGATATCATCGAGACGACTCAGCGTGCACACCCTTCCCCGGTTCAGCTCGCAGCAAGGCATGTTTCCGTACGTGTCATCCATGGAGCGGAATATGAGGATGGACCGGCATCTGATGGATAAACCGTTGTCTGCTCTGACGACGAATCTTCAACTGGAGAGACCGAATCATTGTATCAGTTGCAGGACGGCCGGATTAGCGGAGGTTCCGATGGCAACAGTATTCCAGACCCCCTCGATCTGCCAAACCGGGTCGCTATCTTCATGGCCGGTGCACAATCAGCACACCACTCATCAACCGCCGCAACAATGCTCTCCGGTTCAGCAACAGCAACACCGGCGGGAGCAGGGGGCTCTGCGCCGCCTCCAGCTCAAGTTCCGTCTGATTTGTTCGACACTTTGGCAACATTGATGGCCGCGGAGGTGGACGCAGCAGCCCGGGACCAGCACAATGCGGAGATTGCAAAGGTGAAAGATCAGATAACTCAGGCTAAAGCGGACCTAGCAGCAGAGAAACGCTAGGATGGCTACAGAACGGGCCGAGTTGGAAGCTCAGGCCTGCCGGCTTAGGCTGGATCAGAATGCCTCAGAGGAAGTCATGAGAATAAGATACCGGTCGCATCTACCACCAGGTTATGAGCCAAGAAATCTCTTCAACACGCCAGGAGCAGGAACTAGTAACCAGCCAGTGTTAAACCGGACGGAGGCGCCGGGAACAGGAGCGTCGGTTCAGCCGCGCACGATGGACCCGCCTCGTCAAAGCAACAATGTGCCGCAGTATGTTCCGATGCCCTCGGGGCATTACTCCAACCCGTTGGACAATTGTGGTCGCCGCTTCACGATTGGCAGCCCTCTCAAATGACGACGAGTCACCAGTTGCGATCGAGGCACGACGGGCCAGAGAGCTCCTTCAAACAGCCTTAAACCAGCAGCAGGCTTATTCGCATAGTCGTGAGAGGATTCATTCCACCCCTTGCCTGAGCCAGAGCTACAGCAGGCACGTTGAGGATGAACCGGCCGTGTCAAGCAGTGCACGTCGCCGTAACTTGCCGCGAGGACACAACCCGGCAGGTGGAGGTGCTAATGCACAGGATATGGTGGATCATGGTCGTGCACATCGAGAGGACGAGTTAGCAGCTCTGCATGGAGCTCGTCAACCTACTCCGGTTCAGCCTACGGCTTCAATGGAGCCGGGTGTGGTCTTCAGTTCCTTAGGGGTGTCGTGTCTCACCCTCGCTTTACGTAATGTGCGACTGCCCAAGGATTTTAAAGGCCCTCGTAAGGTGCCCAATTACACCGCCGATTTGCAACCAGAGGCATGGGTTGAAAGTTATGAGATGGCAATGGAGATCTTAGATGTGGACGAAGCAGTGTGTGCTAAATACTTCACCATGATGTTGGAGGGGACAACTCGTACTTGGTTAAAGCGCTTGTCAGCTAACTCTGTCGGTTCATGGGCCGAATTAAAGCACCGGTTTATCCAGAATTTTAAGGATACTTGTAAGCAGCCTATGTCAATTGTGGACCTGGCCGCTTGTGTTCAAGAGGATGGGGAGTCTACAACCCATTGGTTGGAGGGTATAAGTTCACCAAGGTGCTCATGGATGGGGGAAGTAGTATCAATATTCTCTACTATGATACCTTCCGCCGTATGGGGTTGACAGTTAAGAATCTTAAACCATCAAACACCGTTTTTCATGGTGTGGTGCCCAGTAAGTCTGCATATCCAGTAGGCAAAATAGCTCTAGAGGTGGCCTTTGGAGATGATCATGATTCAAGGCGAGAAACATTGACGTTTGAGGTGGTGAAAATCAAGAGTCCATATCATGCCCTGTTTGGGCGACCGGCTTATGCCAAGTTCATGGCACGGCCGTGTTATGTTTACCTACAGCTTAAGATGCTAGGTCATAAGGGGACAATCACAGTGCATGGGAGCGGGAAGATTGCTCTGGAATATGAGGAAGGTGATGCGGCTTATGCTGAGTCGGTTTGTGCCACGGAAGAGTTGAAGTTTTATAAGGACAAGGTTGATCCGGCAGATATGACTTCCTTGAAAAAGCCAACTACGGAGCACGACCCGGCGTTGAAGTTTAAATCAACCACATATACTAAGATGGTTGATTTTGTTCTTGGCGATTCATCCAAGCAGTTCAGCATCAACGCTAACTTGGATCCCAAATAGGAAAGCGCTCTCATTGAGTTCATCCGTGAGAACCGGGACATGTTTGCAAGGAAGCCTTCTGACATGCCAGGTGTACCGAGGGAACTCGCTGAGCACACACTTAACATAGATCCTAAGTTTAAACCGGTTAGATAGTTTCTCCGCCGCTTCAACGAAGAAAGGCGCAAGGCTATCGGTGAGGAGGTAGCTCGGCTGTTGGCCACAGGGTTTATCGTGGAAGTCTTTCACCCGGAGTGGTTGGCTAATCCGGTGCTGGTCCTTAAGAAAAACGGCACTTGGCGTATGTGTGTGGACTACACAGATTTGAACAAGGCCTGCCCAGCAGATCCCTTTGCCCTCCCTCGTATTGATATGATTATTGATGCTACGACGGGTTGCGACCGTTTGTGTTTTCTGGATGCTTATTCCGGTTATCATCAGATCAAAATGGCAGTTAAGGACCAGGAGAAAACAACTTTTATAACTCCCTTTGGAGCCTTCTGCTATATCTCCATGCCCTTTGGGCTCAAGAGTGCCCAGGTGACTTATCAACGCTGTGTTCAGAATTGTCTTCATAAGAAGACTGGGCGCAATGTTCACGCATATGTGGATGATATTGTGGTAAAGTCCAGGAAGGAAGAAACATTGATAGCTGACTTAAGAGAAACCTTTGATAATCTCCGGGTTTATAAGATGATGCTTAATCCGGACAAATGTGTCTTTGGTGTTCCGGCGGGCAAGCTCTTGGGTTTTCTGGTGTCTAACAGGGCATTGAGGCTAATCCGGAGAAGATCACAACTATCACCTCTTTGGCTAAACCGGCATGTGTCAATGATGTTCAGCGTTTGGCAGGCTGGATTGCGGCCTTGAGCCGGTTTATCAGTCGTCTCGGGGAGAAAGCTATCCCTTTATACCAGATGTTCAAGAAAACGAATGACTTTGTCTGGAGCGATCCGGCTGATAAAGCGTTTGAGGATCTGAAGAGGCAGTTAGCTGAACCGCCTGTGCTTGCAGCTCCGATCGATAAAGAGCCTTTACTGCTGTATGTGGCTGCTAATGCCAGGGCTGTTAGTGTGGCTATTGTTGTGGAGCGCAAGGAGGCTGGAAAGGAATATCCGGTTCAACGGCCGGTTTATTATATCAGTGAGGTGCTTATCGAATCAAAGCAGAGGTATCCACATTGGCAGAAGCTGGTGTATGGGGTGTTTATGGCAAGCTGAAGCTCAAACATTATTTTCAGGGTCATCCTATGACAGTGGTCAGTTCAGCCCCTCTGGGAGATATCATTCAAAACAGAGAAGCAACTGGCCGGATTGCCAAGTGGGCTATTGAGCTTGGACCTCACGGGCTCAAGTATACACCTCGCACGGCAATCAAATATCAAGCACTTGTGGACTTCATCAATGATTGGACAGAGTTGCAGGCACTAGAGGAAAAGCCAGATAACACGTATTGGATTATTCACTTTGATGGGTCCGGGCAATTGGAGGGCTCGGGGGCTGGAGTTATATTAACTTCCCCACGAGGTGACAAGTTTTGTTATGTTCTCCGCTTAATGTTCCCTTGTACTAACAATGCATCTGAGTATGAGGCCCTACTCCATGGTCTTCGATGGCTAAGGAGATGAACTTAAGCCTGGTTAATTGCTTCGGTGACTCGGACCTGGTGGCTCAACAGGTATCTGGCACTTGGGATTCTAAGGACCCATTCATGGCTGCGTATCGATGAGAGGTGGACATAGTGGTTGGTCATTTCAAGGGTTATCAAGTTGACCATATAGACCGGCGAAAGAATGAAGCGGCGGATGCTTTAAGTCGCCTTGGCTCTCAGCATAAGACGGTCCCACCTAATGTTTTCCTCGATGTCCTACACAATCCGTCGGTTAAGATACCAACAGAGGAGGAGTTGGCTATTCCTGACCCGAAGGTCCAATTGGTGGCAGCTTTGCATGTTATACCGGATTGGACAGTCCCATACTTGGCTTACATGAACCGGGGCGAGTTACCGGAGGATGAAACCTCGGCCCGGCAGATAATCCGGCGTTCCAAGTCAATGACCATAATCAATGGGGAGTTACATCATTACAGTGTCACTGGGGCAATTCAGCGTTGTGTATCTCCTCAAGATGGTTGTGAAATTTTGTGAGAAATCCATGAAGGAGATTGTGGTCACCACGCCGGTTCAAAATCTTTGGTGGCTAAAGCTTTTTCTCATGGTTTCTATTGGTTAACAACTCATGCTGATGCTGAGGATTTAGTCAAAAGGTGCGATGGTTGTCAAAAATTTGCATGCCGCGCCCATGTCCCGGCTCAGGAGTTGAGGATGATTCCAATAACTTGGCCGTTTGCGACTTGGGGCCTCGATATGGTTGGACCCTTTAAAAGATCCAAGGACAAAAAGACCCACCTGTTAGTGGCAGTTGACAAGTTCACCAAGTGGGTGGAAGCAGAGCCAGTCAGTAAGTGTGATCCAGCCACGACGGTTCCGTTCATCAAAAAGGTGATATTCCGGTTTGGTTTCCTGCACAATATTATAACTGACAATGGTACTAATCTGTCAAAGGGTGAGATGGAGGAATTTTGCCAACGTGAGCACATCCGGCTTGATGTAGCATCAGTGGCTCACCCCTAGTCTAGTGGTCAAGCTGAGAGGGCAAATCAAGAAATTTTGAGAGGTATTAAACCCCGCCTTATGGTTCCTTTAAAGCGGACACCGGGTTGTTGGGTGGAGGAGTTACCTTCTGTGTTATGGAGCATCAACACCACACCTAACAGATCTACGGGTTACACGCATTTCTTTATGGTTTATGCAGCAGAGGCGGTTCTTCCTAGTGACATCCGTCGCGACTCGCCCCGTGTGGCAGCTTATGTTGAACCTGATAATGAGAAGGCACGTCAGGATTCACTGGACCTGTTAGATGAAGAGCATGATCTCACAGCAGCACGTTCGGCGATTTATCAACAAGATCTCCGACGTTATCACAGCCACTGGGTTTGGACTAGAACTTTTCAAGAGGGCGATCTGGTGCTCCGGCTCATCCAGGATCAGACTGATATGCACAAGTTATCCCCACCTTCGGAAGGACCTTTTGTGGTCAGCAAGAATCTGCACAACGGGTCATACTACCTCATTGATGTTCGAGAGCACAAGGACTCACGTAAATCGGAGGAGAAGACCAAGCGGCCGTGGAATATAGCTCTTCTTCGACCTTACTATACTTGAGCCACAGGCTCTTCTTATGTACATATTTATGACAGTGTATATATTATATAATAAACCGGAGCCTCGAATAAAGCGGGGTCTCTGTTCTTTTTACATCATGTGTGAGCCTACAAGAGCTTCTACTGACAAAGCGGAGTTTTGTTAAACCGGCCTCTACGGCCACACGGATATAAAGAAAATCACTAGGGGGCTTGGTCATATCCGAACCATAGCTACACCTCTTGATCGGTTTAAAACCAAAAAGGGATATCACTAGGGGGCTTGGTTGTCTTCACACCATAGCTACACCTCTTGATAGGCTTTAAGCCAAAAGGAAATTATGTGGAGCCAAAGAGAGTCTATTGCATTAAGCATAGCTCAAACATAGGTAACCACTGAGCACAGCTCAAATATTACCTGGGGGCTCCTTGCTTCTCAAAGAACAACGAGCTTGCACCCCTGTAATAGGCTATCAAGCCAGGCTTGGAAGCCAGGTGTATTCACCTAAAACCCCGGGTTATCCTGCCTCTTTAAGTAAGCCACTCCGTCCAGGTAAACCTGGTATGACCCATCGAACGTTTGACAAGTCAATCCCATGGACCCTGAACTTGTCAAAGTTAAAATGGTGATTGGTTAAAGATTGAGGTCCATCTTAAAGGGCTTTGCAAAATGGTTTAACTCAGCGGCCTGGCAGCCCATGAAAAGCCTCGATTTAGGGCCTGGCAACCCATGAAAAGCCTTGCATATTTCTTGTCTTTGCTGTTTTTTATGATAAGGGATTTATGAATAATTTCTGATAAACCAGTATTCTTTACAACCCGGCATGACTTTCAACGCTTAGTTGCCAGTACATGATCAGTTTTAAATCAGTGGTATATTCTTCCGGTCTGGTTTTTGACTAGATGTCACCAGCATTATGCGGCTATTATAGCCCAATATGGTTTCTATATGAACTGGCAAGAGGGCAAGGAGTTGACAACACTCCGGATTGGTGTTTTTTCACCTTTACCATACAAGCAGTTGGTCTGCCAACAAGGTATGTCACAAATATTATTTATTTTATCTGGTTAATAAAAATCTTGGTTATCCATCCAAGTTATGTATATCTTTTGGGCATCATGACCCGTCCAGTGATAAACCACTAGGACGCTTTCAAAGTTCTTATATGCAGGAACACAAAGTATAATGGACTATGCATAAATAGATCCCAAAAGTGGAACAAGTTTTCAAAATATCAAGCAATACAAGCATGCTCGATGGCATGGCAGATAAAGGTGTTTCTGCTATCTTATTACAAGGAGCTTCAAAACGGCCCAAATTGAATAATTGTTTTCAAACAGTGGCAGACTGTAGCTCGTAAACCGGTCGCCGGTCTAAGATGCTTCATCCGGACGGCTTGACGGTTGAGGGTCATCTTGTGTAGTCATATCTTCTTCATCCCTCCCCAGACGCTGGAAATCAACCGTTGACCAATCGATTCCGATTAAAGCTTGAAACACGGCCTCTTCATGTATAAGGCTGGAAGGATCAATGTCAGGAGCGTAAGTATGCTTACGGATTGGAGGCACAAGTTCTTCAACATCATGGATCACGGCAGGCTGTCTCTTTCCTTCAGCATCGTAAACCGGCTAGAAATGAGATAAGTCTGTGTCCTCCGCTAGTTTGCTGGCTATTGGCCGCATCTCATTTGTCAGCTTTCGAAGATCATCATTGTTGAAGTCTGAACCGTCCTCCTTCACACCTGGATATCCTTTAATGATATCTGCTGCTTCAAGATCCGGAATCCATGCCTTGGCCCGGATTAGTGCGGTCAGCGCTCCTGCTCTTGCGGCTGCTTTCTTCAGTTCTATAATCCGGGCAGGTAGCATGGCCAGCTTCTCAAGTGTTTCCTTTATCAACGATGGCGCCGGCTTGTTATATGTTGTAGTGTAAATCGCACGCTAGGATCTAGAATATAGCTATTCCATTAAGGTGTACGCCGCTTTAAGCTTCACCCTTATGTCAGAGCCCAGATGAGCAAGGCGGGTGCCTGTCACAGTTTAGTATCAGTAAACCAGTCAATGATAAGATCTTATGAACTAGACAAACGGCATGCGTGTTGGGGAACGTTGCAGAAAACAAAAATTTTCCTACTCGTTTCACCAAGATCCATCTAGGAGTTCATCTAGCAACGAGTGATTAGATGCATCTACGTACCTTGTAGATCGCGAGCGGAAGTGTTCAAAGAACGGGGATGATGTAGTCGAACACGACGTGATCCAAATCACCGATGATCTTAGCACCGAAAGGACGGTGCCTCCGCGTTCAACACACGTACGGAATGGATGACGTCTCCTCCTTTCTTGATCCAGCAAGGGGGGAAGAGAGGTTGATGAAGATCCAGCAGCACGACGGCGTGGTGGTGGATGCAGGGCGTCACAGTAGCAGGGCTTCGCCTATACTACGAGAGAGAGACGTAACAGGGAGAGAGGGAAGCACCAAAGGCTGAGGTATGAAGTCCTCCCTCTCGTCAACTATATATAGGAGGGCCAAGGGGGGGGGGTGCGCCAGCCTAGGAGATCCAATCTCCTAGGTGCGGCGGCCAGGGGAGGTTTCCCTCCCCCCCAAGGCACTCAGGGGTGCCTTCCACTAGTGGGACTCCTCCCCATTGAAACCCTAGGCGCATGGGCCTATAGGGGCTGGTGCCCTTGGCCCATATAGGCCAAGGCGCACCCCTACAGCCCATGTGGCCCCCCGGGACAGGTGGCCCCACCCGGTGGGCCCCCGGGACCCCTCCGGTGGTCCCGGTACAATACCGATAACCCCGAAACTTGTCCCGATGGCCGAAACTGCACTTCCTATATATAATTCTTTACCTCCGGACCATTCCGGAACTCCTCGTGATGTCCGGGATCTCATCCGGGACTCCGAACAACATTCGGGTTACTGCATATACATATCTTCACAACCCTAGCGTCACCGATCCTTAAGTGTGTAGACCCTACGGGTTCGGGAGACAAGCAGACATGACCGAGACGACTCTCCGGTCAATAACCAACAGCGGGATCTGGATACCCATGTTGGCTCCCACATGCTCCACGATGATCTCATCGGATGAACCACGATGTCGAGGATTTAATCAACCCCGTATACAATTCCCTTTGTCAATCGGTATGTTACTTGCCCGAGACTCGGTCGTTGGTATCCCAATACCTTGTTCAATCTCGTTACCGGCAAGTCACTTTACTCGTACCGTAATGCATGATCCCGTGATCAACCACTTGGTCACCTTGAGCTCATAATGATGATGTATGACCGAGTGGGCCCAGTGATACCTCTCCGTTATATGGAGTGACAAATCCCAGTCTCGATCCGTGTCAACCCAACAGACACTTTCGGAGATACCTGTAGTGCACCTTTATAGTCACCCAGTTACGTTGTGACGTTTGATACACCCAAAGCACTCCTACGGTATCCGGGAGTTACACGATCTCATGGTCAAAGGAAAAGATACTTGACATTGGAAAAGCTCTAGCAAACGAACTACACGATCTTGTGCTATGCTTAGGATTAGGTCTTGTCCATCACATCATTCTCCTAATGATGTGATCCCGTTATCAATGACATCCAATGTCCATAGCCAAGAAACCATGACTATCTGTTGATCAACGAGCTAGTCAACTAGAGGCTTACTAGGGACATATTATGGTCTATGTATTCACACGTGTATTACGATTTCCGGATAATACAGTTATAGCATGAATAAAGACAATTATCATGAACAAAGAAATATAATAATAATGCTTTTATTATTGCCTCTAGGGCATATTTCCAACAGTCTCCCACTTGCACTAGAGTCAATAATCTAGTTACATTGTGACGAATCGAACACCCATGGAATTCTGGTGTTGATCATGTTTTGCCCTAGGGAGAGGTTTAGTCAACGGATCTGCTATATTTAGGTCCGTATGTACTTTACAAATATCTATGTCTCCATTTTGAACATTTTCACGAATGGAGTTGAAGCGACGCTTTATGTGCCTTGTCTTCTTGTGAAACCTGGGCTCCTTGGCAAGTGCAATAGCTCCAGTGTTGTCACAAAAGAGTTTGATTGTCCCCGACGCATTGGGTATGACTCCTAGGTCGGTGATGAACTCCTTCACCCATATTGCTTCATGTGCTGCCTCCGAGGCTGCCATGTACTCCGCTTCACATGTAGATCCCGCCACGACGCTCTGCTTGCAGCTGCACCAGCTCACTGCTCCACCATTCAACATATACACGTATCCGGTTTGTGACTTAGAGTCATCCAGATCTGTGTCGAAGCTAGCGTCGACGTAACCCTTTACGACGAGCTCTTCGTCACCTCCATAAATGAGAAACATTTCCTTAGTCCTTTTTAGGTACTTCAGGATATTCTTGACCGCTATCCAGTGTTCCTTGCCGGGATTACTTTGGTACCTTCCTACCAAACTTACGGCAAGGTTTACATCAGGTCTGGTACACAGCATGGCATACATAAATAGAACCTATGGCTGAGGCATAGGGGATGACACTCATCTCTTCTATATCTTCTGCCGTGGTCGGGCATTGAGCCGAGCTCAATCTCACACCTTGCAAAACAGGCAAGAACCCTTTCTTGGACTGATCCATTTTGAATTTCTTCAAAATCTTATCAAGGTATGTGCTTTGTGAAAGACCTATGAGGCGTCTTGATCTATCTCTATAGATCTTGATGCCTAATATATAAGCAGCTTCTCCAAGGTCCTTCATTGAAAAACTCTTATTCAAGTAGGCCTTGATGCTGTCCAAGAGTTCTATATCATTTCCCATCAAAAGTATGTCATCTACATATAGTATGAGAAATGCTACAGAGCTCCCACTCACTTTCTAGTAAACGCAGGCTTCTCCATAAGTCTGCGTAAACCCAAACGCTTTGATCATCTCATCAAAGCGAATGTTCCAACTCCGAGATGCTTGCACCAGCCCATAAATCGAGCGTTGGAGCTTGCACACCTTGTCAGCATTCTTAGGATCGACAAAACCTTCCGGCTGCATCATATACAATTCTTCCTTAAGGAAACCATTAAGGAATGCCGTTTTGACGTCCATTTGCCATATTTCATAATCGTAGAATGCGGCAATTGCTAACATGATTCGGACGGACTTTAGCTTCGCCACCGGTGAGAAAGTCTCATCGTAGTCAACCCCTTGAACTTGTCGATAACCCTTAGCGACAAGCCTAGCTTTATAGATGGTCACATTACCATCTGCGTCTGTCTTCTTCTTAAAGAAACATTTATTTTCTATGGCTCGCCGTTCAACGGGCAAGTCAGTCAAAGTCCATACTTCGTTTTCATACATGGATCCAATCTCGGATTTCATGGCTTCTAGCCATTTGTTGGAATCCGGGCCCGCCATCGCTTCTTCATAGTTCGAAGGTTCACCGTTGTCTAACAACATGATTTCCAAGACAGGGTTGCCGTACCACTCTGGTGCGGAACGTGTCCTTGTGGACCTTCGAATTTCAGTAGGAGCTTGATCAGAAGTATCTTGATCATCATGAATAACTTCCTCTCTAGTCGGTGCAGGCACCTCAGGGACATTTTCTTGAGTTGCGCCATTTACCGGTTCAAGAGGCAATACTTCATCAAGTTCTACTTTCCTCCCACTTACTTCTTTCGAGAGAAACTCTTTCTCTAGAAAGGATCCATTCCTGGCAACAAAGATCTTGCCTTCGGATCTGAGGTAGAAGGTATACCCAGCAGTTTCTTTAGGGTATCCTATGAAGACGCATTTTTCCGACTTGGGTTCGAGCTTTTCAGGTTGAAGTTTCTTGACATAAGCATCGCATCCCCAAACTTTTAGAAACGACAGCTTAGGTTTCTTCCCAAACCATAATTCATACGGTGTCGTCTCAACGGATTTCGACGGAGCCCTATTTAAAGTGAATGCGGCAGTCTCTAAAGCATAGCCCCAAAAAGATAGCGGTAAATCGGTAAGAGACATCATAGATCGCACCATATCTAATAGAGTGCGATTACGACGTTCGGACACACCGTTACACTGAGGTGTTCCAGGCGGCGTGAGTTGTGAAACTATTCCACATTTTCTTAAGTGTGTGCCAAATTCGTGACTCAAGTATTCTCCTCCACGATCTGATCGTAGAAACTTGATTTTCCTATCACGTTGATTTTCAACCTCACTATGAAATTCCTTGAACTTTTCAATGGTTTCAGACTTGTGTTTCATTAAGTAGACATACCCATATCTACTCAAGTCATCAGTGAGGGTGAGAACATAACGATAGCCACCACGAGCCTCAACACTCATTGGACCGCACACATCAGTATGTATGATTTCCAATAAGTTGGTTGCTCGCTCCATTGTTCCTGAGAACGGAGTCTTGGTCATTTTTCCCATGAGGCATGGTTCGCACGTGTCAAATGATTCATAATCAAGAGACTCTAAAAGTCCATCTGCATGGAGCTTCTTCATGCGTTTGACACCTATGTGACCAAGGCGGCAGTGCCACAAGTATGTGGGACTATCATTATCAACCTTACATCTTTTGGTAATCACACTATGAACATGTGTAGTAATACGCTCGAGATTCATTAAGAATAAACCATTGACTATCGGAGCATGACCATAAAACATATCTCTCATATAAATAGAACAACCATTATTCTCAGATTTAAATGAGTAGCCATCTCGTATTAAATGAGATCCTGATACAATGTTCATGCTCAAACATGGCACTAAATAACAATTATTGAGGTTTATAACTAATCCCGTAGGTAAATGTAGAGGTAGCGTGCCGACGGCGATCACATCGACCTTGGAACCATTCCCGACGAGCATCGTCACCTCGTCCTTCTCCAGTTTTCGTTTATTCCGCAGCTCCTGCGGTGAGTTACAAATATGAGCAACGGCACCGGTATCAAATACCCAGGAGTTACTACGAGTACTGGTAAGGTACACATCAATTACATGTATATCAAATATACCTTTGGTGTTGCCGGCCTTCTTGTCCGCTAAGTATTTGGGGCAGTTCCGCTTCCAGTGACCCTTCCCTTTGCAATAAAAGCACTCTGTCTCAGGCTTGGGTCCATTCTTTGACTTCTTCCCAGCAGCTTGCTTGCCGGGCGCAGCAACTTCCTTGCCGTCCTTCTTGAAGTTCTTTTTACCCTTGCCCTTCTTGAACTTAGTGGTTTTATTCATCATCAACACTTGATGTTCCTTCTTGACTTCTACCTCTGCTGATTTCAGCATAGCAAATACTTCAGGAATGGTCTTTACCATCCCCTGCATATTGAAGTTCATCACAAAGCTCTTGTAGCTTGGTGGAAGCGACTGGAGGATTCTGTCAATGACCGCGTCATCCGGGAGATTAACTCCCAGCTGAGTCAAGCGGTTATGTAACCCAGACATAGTGAGTATGTGCTCACTGACAGAACTATTTTCCTCCATCTTACAGCTGAAGAACTTATCGGAGACTTCATATCTCTCGATCCGGGCATGAGCTTGAAAAACCATTTTTAGCTCTTCGAACATCTCATATGCTCCATGTCTCTCAAAACGCTTTTGGAGCCCCGGCTCTAAGCTGTAAAGCATGCCGCACTGAACGAGGGAGTAGTCATCAGTACGTGTCTGCCAAGCGTTCATAGCGTCTTGGTTCTGTGGGACGGGTGGATCACCTAGCGGTGCTTGTAGGACATAATCTTTCTTGGCAGCTATGAGGATGATCCTCAGGTTCCGGACCCAGTCCGTATAGTTGCTGCCATCGTCTTTCAGCTTGGTTTTCTCTAGGAACGCGTTGAAATTGAATACAACGTTGGCCATTTGATCTACAAGACATATTGTAAAGATTTTAGACTAAGTTCATGATAATTAAGTTCATCTAATCAAATTATTAATGAACTCCCACTCAGATTAGACATCCCTCTAGTCATCTAAGTGTTACATGATCCGAGTCGACTAGGCCGTGTCCGATTAACATGTGAGACGGACTAGTCATCGTCGGTGAACATCTTCATGTTGATCGTATCTTCCATACGACTCGTGTTCGACCTTTCAGTCTCTGTGTTCCGAGGCCATGTCTGTACATGCTAGGCTCGTCAAGTTAACCCTAAGTGTTTTTGCATGTGTAAAACTATCTTACACCCGTTGTATGTGAACGTAAGGATCTATCACACCCGATTAACACTTGGTGCTTCGAAACGACGAACTGTAGCAACGGTGCACAGTTAGGGGAGAACACTTCTTGAAATTGTTGTAAGGGATCGTCTTATTTACTACCGTCGTTCTAAGTAAACAAGATGCAAAACATGATAAACATCACAAGCAATCAAATAATAATAGTGACATGATATGGCCAATATCACATGGCTCCTTTGATCTCCATCTTGGGGCTCCATGATCATCCTGTCACCATCATACTCATCAACATGTAAGTTGTGATTCCTTGTACAATAGCATGAACATCTCATACATCACATATAGATCATTCATCATTCATCACAACTTTGGCCATATCATATCACAAAGCACTTGCTGCAAAAACAAGTTAGACGTCCTCTAATTGTTGTTGCAAGTTTTACGTGGCTGAAGTAGGGTTCTAACAAGAACGTTTTCTTACCTACGTGAAAGACACAACGTGATTTGTCATCTTCTATTTACCCTTCATAAGGACCCTGTTCATCGAATCAGCTCCAACTAAAGTAGGAGAGACAGACACCCGCCAGCCACCTTATGCAACTTGTGCATGTTTGTCGGTGGAACCGGTCTCACGTAAGCATACGTGTAAGGTTGGTCCGGGCCGCTTCATCCCACAATTCCGTTGAAGCAAGATAAGACTAGTAGCGGCAAGAAAGTTGACAACATCAACGCCCACAACAAATTGTGTTCTACTCGTGCAAGAGAACTACGCATAGACCTAGCTCATGATGCCACTGTTGGGGAACGTTGCAGAAAACAAAAAATTTCCTACTCGTTTCACCAAGATCCATCTAGGAGTTCATCTAGCAACGAGTGATTAGATGCATCTACGTACCTTGTAGATCGCGAGCGGAAGCGTTCAAAGAACGGGGATGATGTAGTCGAACACGACGTGATCCAAATCACCAATGATCTTAGCACCGAACGGACGGTGCCTCCGCGTTCAACACACGTACGGAACGGATGACGTCTCCTCCTTTCTTGATCCAGCAAGGGGGGAAGAGAGGTTGATGAAGATCCAGCAGCACGACGGCGTGGTGGTGGATGCAGGGCGCCACAGTAGCAGGGCTTTGCCTATACTACGAGAGAGAGACGTAACAGGGAGAGAGGGAAGCACCAAAGGCTGAGGTATGAAGTCCTCCCTCTCCTCAACTATATATAGGAGGGCCAAGGGGGGGTGTGCCAGCCTAGGAGATCCAATCTCCTAGGTGCGGCGGCCAGGGGAGGTTTCCCTCCCCCCAAGGCACTCAGGGGTGCCTTCCACTAGTGGGACTCCTCCCCATTGAAACCCTAGGCGCATGGGCCTATAGGGGCTGGTGCCCTTGGCCCATATAGGCCAAGGCGCACCCCTACAGCCCATGTGGCCCCCCGGGACAGGTGGCCCCACCCGGTGGGCCCCCGGGACCCCTCCGGTGGTCCCGGTACAATACCGATAACCCCGAAACTTGTCCCGATGGCCGAAACTGCACTTCCTATATATAATTCTTTACCTCCGGACCATTCCGGAACTCCTCATGACGTCCGGGATCTCATCCGGGACTCCGAACAACATTCGGGTTACTGCATATACATATCTTCACAACCCTAGCATCACCGATCCTTAAGTGTGTAGACCCTACGGGTTCGGGAGACAAGCAGACATGACCGAGACGACTCTCCGGTCAATAACCAACAGCGGGATCTGGATACCCATGTTGGCTCCCACATGCTCCACGATGATCTCATCGGATGAACCACGATGTCGAGGATTTAATCAACCCCGTATACAATTCCCTTTGTCAATCGGTATGTTACTTGCCCGAGACTCGATCATTGGTATCCCAATACCTTGTTCAATCTCGTTACCGGCAAGTCACTTTACTCGTACCATAATGCATGATCCCGTGATCAACCACTTGGTCACCTTGAGCTCATAATGATGATGTATTACCGAGTGGGCCCAGTGATACCTCTCCGTTATATGGAGTGACAAATCCCAGTCTCGATCCGTGTCAACCCAACAGACACTTTCGGAGATACCTGTAGTGCACCTTTATAGTCACCCAGTTACGTTGTGACGTTTGATACACCCAAAGCACTCCTACGGTATCCGGGAGTTACACGATCTCATGGTCAAAGGAAAAGATACTTGACATTGGAAAAGCTCTAGCAAATGAACTACACGATCTTGTGCTATGCTTAGGATTAGGTCTTGTCCATCACATCATTCTCCTAATGATGTGATCCCGTTATCAATGACATCCAATGTCCATAGCCAGGAAACCATGTCTATCTGTTGATCAACGAGCTAGTCAACTAGAGGCTTACTAGGGACATATTATGGTCTATGTATTCACACGTGTATTACGATTTCCGGATAATACAGTTATAGCATGAATAAAGACAATTATCATGAACAAAGAAATATAATAATAATGCTTTTATTATTGCCTCTAGGCCATATTTCCAACAATGCGGAGGTACTTACCAAACACAACGGACGTCATGGCATCAATCTGCCACTTCAAGCCGGTCAGTTCGTCTACCATTGGCTTCTGGGCTGCTTCTGCGTCCTCGGCTTTCCTGGTTAAACCAGCCTTTTCTGTTTCCTAGTCAGCACGCTCCTTTTTGAAGGTATCTTTCAACTTCTCCATAGCTGCTAGGGCATTGGTCATCTCCTCTTTGGCTTTGGAAGCCTCTATTTGTTGAGACTTTATGTTCTCTTGAAGATCAGCGGTTTGAGCATCCCTCTTACTCAGCTCGGCCTGCAACGATGAAGATATATCAACAACGGGATATGTATTTTCTAAGTACCAAGCGTATAACAAGTTATGCACTTTGTACTTGGGGGCTAATGCCTATTTGCTCTGTTATCAACAAATCTTTGACAAGTCTCAAGTTCAATGCAAGCATTATCCTTAACACTTGGGGGCTAATGTACATCTGTTCAAAACTGATGCATTGATTCAAGACCTGGTTTACCTCACAAAGCTAAACCGGCCCTTGGGGGCTACACCAATGAAAACTACATGAATACAATGATAAAGTATCATTTTTGTTTTACTGAGGACTTGACATATTGAGGATCAGCATGCAAGGATTAAGATATTACAAAGTCCCGGTTTATGATTAACATCATAAACCGGCCCTTGGGGGCTACTTGGGCTGATGTCTATACTTTGGAATCAAGAAAGGAAAGGTGATGAAAATACCTCATAGCGTTCCTTCATCGGGTTCACCAAACCGGCTTTATAATCACGGTTTCAGTGTAGACGGTTTAAAAAACCGGAGTGGAGTTCTTCAGTGCTGAGATGGGCGTAGCTTGACAAATCAGTGCTCCATTTACCCTTCTCCATGGCAGCACGCTCTTCCTTGGCACTATGTCTGGCCAAGATTACGGGATGGCTAGGAGAGC
This sequence comes from Triticum urartu, assembly GCF_056163025.1. Classification (NCBI taxonomy): domain Eukaryota; kingdom Viridiplantae; phylum Streptophyta; class Magnoliopsida; order Poales; family Poaceae; genus Triticum; species Triticum urartu. The sequence continues at coordinate 154,083,112 of NC_141876.1, forward strand.
TGTGGCCCATACCGGTAATGATAACATCGTCTCCTTGGCCTCCAGTAGTTTTTACGGGTGATGGTGGAGTGTCAGTGGCTCTCACCGAAGTGGAAGACCTGTCGTCAGCCCGGATTGGATCTGCCGGTTCACTGTCAGGTACAGCAGTGTCAGCTGGTTGATTATCAATATTCAGATCTTGAGGGGGTGGTTCGTCAAACATGGCTTCTGGATTTGGACCCTCTGGTTCAGCCGTCTGTTCCGGTTCAATCGTTTGCTCTGGTTCACGAACCACCTAGTCTTCGGGCAGATTGTTCACCCGAGCCTTTTTCCTGGGTCTAGCTTTGGCCCGAAAAAAGCAACAGATGTGAAAGTTAAAGCACACTACAAAGTATGAACAACATCAAAAGAAGGAGTTCAAGTACTCACCCAGCTACGGTTTTGAGAGGAGGAAGTTGGGTCGCTGTTGACTCACCAGAGGATGAGGGAGGTGTCACCTGATAATTTGAATCGGACGGATTAAGAGGTTGTCAGAAATAACCTGCCTTGGGATAAGAATTGTCAGAAGTGGGGGAGACCTCAGATCAGTGCTTCCGAACCTGGGTGTCAGGTAAACCGGCCGAAGTGACCTGTTGGCCGCTGTGCCGGGTTGTCCGGCAAGCCTCGTGCTGCTGCGTCTTCAAAATAAATGTTGGATCCATGTAAGCAAGAGGATGAGATAAGCTTACTTTCCAGACCGCTTGACGGGTTTTTTGTGTTGGCATAGAGTCTGAACCAGAGGAAAGGGTAATTACCTCTACATCGTCAGCCTGGCTGCCCTCCACGTCCTCCTGATAAGTATCATTGTTAATGATATGCATGAAACGGGAGCCAAGTGAATCAAGTTCTACCTCAACTTCTGGTTCATCTATGTCGTCATCAAGTTCCATGCTGATGCGTTCAACTGCCTTCCGCTTTGAGGTTCTCTTGACGGCTTTTGTTTCGGGACTGGATGGCTTTGCCACTTTCTCTGCAGGTTTCTCCTTCCAGAATGGATCATCACCCTGTTTATAAACAAGCAGAAGGATATTCACAGGTTGAACAGTCTAAAAAGATGTCGAAGATAAAAAGGAAGGACAGTACTTATAGCAGGCGGTTTGTTTTTTGTGTAAAAGGGGTTTAAACCGGTTTGGCGGCAGACAGATTCCGATTCGTTCAAAATCTTCTTGACACCCTCAGTAACTTCTTCATGAGTTAAATTAATGTTGATGTGGCGTTGGGAGTCTTCTACTTCACCAGTGTACTCACACATTAAATCGGAGCGGTGGCTTAATGGCAAGATGCTCCAGGATATCCAGCAACGCACAAAGTCGATGCCTGATAAACCGTTGGCCATAAAGGCTCGAAGCTTGGCGAGTTGAGGGGCATATGAGGCCCGTTCTGTAGCACTTAAACATTGCGGCAGTGGATGAGTGTTGGAGAGCTGGTGGGCACGGTAGCCCGGCAGAGGGTTCTCGTCTTCAGGGGAGGTATCTTTATAGTTGAACCAAGTTTGGTTCCAATCTTTGGGGTGGATGTGCAGCTTGGCATGAGGAAATTCGACCTTTTTTCTTTTTTGAATTGAGACACCCCCAAGTTCAGTGTTGGGCCCGTCTACAAACGCAGTGTGCCGGTTCAGATGGAAAAAATCTCGGAACAACTCAGCAGTTGGTTCTTCCTGTAGATACACTCCACAAAAGACTTGGAAGTTGCATATATTGGAAACTGAGTTAGGTCCAATATCTTGAGGGTGGAGTTGGAAACTGGCAAGTACATCCCGGAAAAACTTTGACCCGAGCAGTTTGAAACCACGTCATATGTGGTCAACAAATACCACTACCTCACCCTTCTTAGGAGTAGGAGGATTCTCTGATCCAGGAACTCGCCACCGGATTTCATTCTTTTTTGGCAACGTACCAATCCTGACCATTCCGTTAAGCTGTTCTTCGGTGACTCGGGAAGGAGCCCAGTTATAAGCATAGAACTGTTTGGCCATTGCAAGCGAAAAGCTGAAAGGAAATACCGGTTTACAAATCGTTCATGGTGATATATAAGATGCGACGGCATAAGGACATACAGGTATGTAAATGTAACGCCCTCGATGCGGCTATATCTCCCACGTGTCGAAGCACGACTTAGAGACATAACCACATTGAAAGCAATGTCGCAAGTGAGGTAATCTTCGCAAACAACCCATGCAATACAATAAGGGAAAAGAGATACATAGTTGGCTTACAACCGCCACTTCACATAATTAAATGAATAAAGCATTACAACATCCAAATACAATCAAGGTCCGACTACGGAACCAAAATAAAAGAAGAACCCCAAATGTGACAAGGTCCCCGATCGACCCCAACTGGGCTCCACTACTGATCAACTAGAACGAAACAACACAAAGGACAAGATCTTCATTGAGCTCCTCCTTGAGCTCGGTTGCATCACCTGCTCGGTAACATCGGTACCTGCAAACTGGTTTTGGAGGTATCTATGAGTCACGGGGACTCAGCAATCTCACACCCTCGTGATCAAGACTATTTAAGCTTATGGGTAAGGTAAAAGGTATGAGGTGGAGCTGCAGCAAGCGACTAGCATGTTTGGTGGCTAACATACGCAAATGAGAGCGAGAAGAGAAGGCAAGGCATGGTCGATAAAACTATGATCAAGAATTGATCCTAGAACAACCTACGTCAAGCATTACTCCAACACCGTGTTCACTTCCCGGACTCCGCCGAGAAGAGACCATCACGGTAACACACGCGGTTGGTGTATTTTAATTTAAGATCAACTTCAGGTTTTCTACAACCAGACATTAACAAATTCCCATCTGCCCATAACCGCGGGCATGGCTTTCGAAAGTTCATAACCCTGCAGGGGTGTCCCAACTTAGCCCATCACAAGCTCTCACGGTCAACGAAGGATATTCCTTCTCCCAAGACAATCCGATCAGGCTCGGCATCCAGGTTGCAAGACATCCTCGACAATGGTAAAACAAGTCCAGCAAGACCGCCCGATGCGCCGACATCCTGATGGGAGCTGCATGTATCTCGTTCTTAGGGCAACACCAGATGAACACTACGTACAGCTAAAACCAGCCCTCAAGTTTCCCCGAGGTGGCGCCGCAAGTGGCTCTGTTTCGGACCAACACTTAGATAAGCACTGGCCCGGGGGGGTTAAAATAAAGATGACCCTTGGGCTGGCCTAACCCAAGGGGAAAAGGCTAGGTGGCGAATGGTAAAACCAAGGTTGGGCCTTGCTGGAGGAGTTTTATTCAAAGCGAACTGTCAAGGGGTTCCCATTATAACCCAACCGCGTAAGGAATGCAAAATCCGGGAACATAACACCGATATGACGGAAACTAGGGCGGCAAGAGTGGAACAAAACACCAGGCATAAGGCCGAGCCTTCCACCCTTTACCAAGTATATAGATGCATTAAGTAAATAAGAGATATTGTGATATCCCAACAAAATAACCATGTTCCAACAAGGAACAAGCTCCAATCTTCACCTGCCACTAACAACCCTATAAGAGGGGCTGAGCAAAGCGGTAACATAGCCAAACAACGGTTTGCTAGGACAAGGTGGGTTAGAGGCTTGGTTCAACAATATAGGAGGCATGATAAGCAAGTGGTAGGTAACGCAGCATAGGCATAGCAAAAGAGCGAGCAACTACCAAGCAAAGATAGAAGTGATTTCGAGGGTATGGTCATCTTGCCTGAAATCCCGCAAGGAAGAAGAGCGAGTCCATGAAGAAGACAACCGGACGTAGTCGAACGAATCCTCACAAAATGACGTTATGAGAACCAACCCGAAGAAGCAACACCGGAAAGAAGCAAACAACATAGTAAACAACCACCACATAAACATGGCATGACGCACACCCAAGTATGATGCATGTCTGGTTTAATGAGGCATGGCATGGCAAAATGCACAAACAATCCTACAAATTAAATGGAGCTCAATATGCAACGAGTTGCATATTGACGAAACACCACATGACTTAATTAGTTCTCTCTCGTTTAGGTATTCAACAATATTAAATGTTGTTAGCATGGCAAGGGGTGAAGCATAACAAAACTATACTATCCAAACAAATTAAATGGGGCCGGATATAACAAACAACAAATCCGGTAAATCCCCATATGCATTTAGCAAATTAATGTAACAACAATTTAAACATTTTAATTGTTGTTATCATGATGCGGATGACATGAACAAGTTTATGCAATTTTTATTAAAAGTTTGACAAGAGCATTATGAAGTACTTGTCACCGTGGTGGAAAGAAAAGGGGTGCCACGGCAACGATAACAAAAATGGTGCCACGGCAGCGTTCCGGTTCCGGTAACTCGATTGAGATACCGATGCAAAGGAGAAGTGTGCGGATGCGTGCAAAAGATGGTGGGGCACTCCCGGATACTGGGTGTCCCATGAGTCGACGATGGTGACAAGGCAAAAGAGGGGCAACATGCACCGACAATTTGAGCACGGAGCAAGCACGAGCATCTCATGCATCACACATGCATTCGTTCACGGGCGGTCGTCTCGGGGTTATACCTTCGAAGCGTGCGTTACCGGAGCGGTTCGGGACAAGCAGTGTAGTCGTTACGATCGTCGTGGGAAGTAGTCGTTCTTGTGGCGATGGTAGTCGTTCACGTTCTTAGCCTCATAAGTTTTCGTAGATGTTCATGTCATCGGTGTCGTGGTACTTGGGGTCTTCGAACTTTCCGGTCCCGTTCTTGCAACGGCGATAGTGGTACTTGGCAAAATGCACGTCGACGGTAGTTGTTCTTGGTTCGTCGTGGTACTTGGCGATTTCGGAGACGGCGGAAGACCAACTTGGCTGTTCTCGTTGACCTAGTACTTGGTGTTATTTCTGGTTCGGTGATCGTTTTAGTCGTCGGGCGTCGAGGTCTCCGGCCGTAGTGGTACTTGGTGAATTCTGAAACTGTCTTGGCGTCTTCGCGCGTAGGGGTACTTGTTCGTTTACTCCACGGTCTTGGCGGATCCACACGATGGGAGTGGTACTCGCGAAGAGGTACTCGGCGATCATCGTGTAGATGTTCACGTGTCTTCGGCGACATCAGGATGCATCTTGGCGGTCTCGTCTCGGTCCTCAATCCAAAACGAAGCAAGGCAAAAGACTCAGGGCGGTGGCGATGGGCTTGGGTCGCAGGGGCGCCGAGGCGCTGAGCGATGAGCTGCTGCTGCTCGATGCAGATAGAGGCATCCAAGGGACGCAGAGGGGGCCGGGAAGACGGGGATGAGTGCCCGGGTGCAGAGGCCGTCGGAGCTTGGCGCGATCCGAATGGCGAGGCCAGCGCGGGACTTGGATCCGCCAGTGAAAGAGATGAACGGCGTGGCGGGGCTCGGGAAGACCACGACGCTTAGGGAGAGCATGGAGCTCCTGTTGGTGGCGACGAAGAGAGGCGGCAGCGCTCCTGGAAGATGGGGCAGCGCGGAGCAGCAACCTGCTGCTGGTCGCGGGCGTGGACGAGGCAAGGGGCGGCGGAGCATCATGGCTGAGGGAGCAGAGGGGGAGGCCGAGCAGGGCAAGCTGGTGGCCACCGTGGGCGCGACGGCGACGAGGAGGCCGACGGGGCTCCGGCCTGGATCCCTGGATCGAAGGAGGAGGGAGGCTGAGCAGACGCGATCGGGGATCAGGCTGCGAGGGAGATGGCGCTGAATGGGCATCGAGGGAGAGGATCGAGGCCGCGAGGGAGAGAAGGGGTGCCGTGCGTGTGTCCTGTTCTCCTCTGGCGGCGCTGCGGGACGAGGAGGGAGCGAGGGGAAGGATGGGAGGCTAGGGTTTAGAGCTGGTTAGGTGGTCTGTAGGGGAAGGATGGGCCGGCCTGGGGGATGGGATGGCCTTAGGTGGGCCGGCGCGGAAGTTGTCCTAGGGAGGCCCAGTCCAGGAAAACCTTTTTCTTTTTCATTACTCTCTGTTTATATAAATAAACAGTTTCAATAAAAGAAAAAGGTCACGGAGCTAGAAGAGAAGTTTTTCAGATATAAAAATATCCTCAATCTCCTGGAACTATACTCTATTTGATAAAATTGCCTTGGATATTTTTAGAGGTAGAAAAATAAAACAAGTTTAAATATGATTCAAACTTGAGGCATTTTTGAACCTAACCAAAACAACTCCAAAGGATCTGAAATTTGACAGAGAGGTTGAAGGCATGGTCGAGAATTTATAGGAAAAGAATGAACATTAATAGAGAAGGGGAAAGTGGCACTTGCAAAAGAAAGGAACTAGAAGGAAAAGAGAAGGAGATGATGCATGGGACAAAGGCATTGGGATATTTTGCAAGTGTGTTTGCGGTAAATCTAAATTAATGGAATATTTATAATAGCTCCCTAAATATTAGGAGGATAATGTTATAAAGAGAATCACCACGTGAATTCCCTCGGTTTAAATGGACCGAAGATCCATGCAATTTATTTAGTGAGTTGCAAAAGATTTATGAGATGATGGCATGATGACATGATGCAATGCAAAAATCAAAGGGCAGGCACAAATGAAACACACGGTGAAAACCTGGAACATATGGAAGTCTTCTCGAGCATCGGTCTCAGGGCGTCACAGTAAATTGTGTAAACCGGAGGCTGATACAATAATGAATGACAAGGCAATATCAGAACAAGGGTATGCACATGCTGTTAAATCGGAGTATAACAACGGAGGTAAAAGGCTTGTCCGGTTCACCAGGGGGCTAATGGTATATGATAGATAGCTCTTACAAAGGTAAACCGCCTATGTGGTAAAGAGGATATAGATCTGAGGCAAAAATGAGTAAGTAAGGTAAAATAGATTTCACAGTTTGGCATGGGAATTTTAGATCTGCCGTGCGTTGGATAATCAAAATATATTCTGGTCTAATCTCATGCGCTCAAAAAGTTTAGTAAGTTCGGATGAGTTCGATATCAAGCAGATGCCTTAACAAGAAGGAGGGAGTTTAAACTACAAAGGGCGCTGAAAACAATCAGATCTAACTGGCCATTAGTATTACTGAGGGGGGAATAGCTTCAAGCGGGGAAGAACACTGAACCTTAATGGCGGATCTGGGGTGAGAAGAAGAGGAACTTACTCGTGCAGGAGGAAGCAGCGGAGGATCACCGCGTTTCTCTGATATGGTCAGGTCGATGCAATGGCCTTTGTCGAAACAGAGGCGAAGGACAACGGCGGTGGTAGAGCTCGAGGATCGGTCGGCACGAGGAAGAAGAAGTGAAGGAGACGAAGGGGAAAAAATAGAAGGGCTTGTGGTCCTATTTATAAGGTGAAGCGATAAGCGACAAGTGTGGGAATCGAGGAGCTGAAAATGGATAGTTAATAAGGATGTCGCCTTGATGGTTGGATATTCATTAATGAAGGGAACCTTCAGCTTCAACGAATAGATGATGTCAAGGCGGTTTACTACGGGTCTAAAGGATGACATCACGGCGGTTTACCAGATCTATATGAAGGTGACAGGGCAAGAATTTTTCTAAGTATTGAAGATTGACATGAACAAGTTCAAATCAATCTGGGGCCTAATGTTGGGGATATGATTACTGGAGGTAAACCGGCTAGGAGTGACCGGGTTAGCTCCATGAAGATAGAAGCCCATGAAGACGTGAAGATGGTGGCGCTTTACGAAGGCCCAAGGCCCAAAGGCGTCTTAAAGCCCGTAGATGTAAACCGACTCTGCCATGTAACTTGTATTGTAAGTTAGAAGGATAGAGACTGAGCCAGGCACATTTTATGATCTGGCCTCGGGACTCTGTAAACCGGCAGGCGTCAACCTATGTATATAAAGAGACGACCCGGCCGCGGTTTAGTGACAACAGACAACAACTCGAGAGCCAGGAAAAGCGGATTCGCTCCCTGGTCATCGAAACCCTAGCAATACCAATCACAACTAGACGTAGGCTTTTACCTTCTTCGAAGGGGACGAACTAGTATAAAATCCCTCATGTCCCTTATCCGGTTTAACCCCTTTAAGCTAACCCGTAGCGATGGCTCCACGACTAAGTCCTTTCATGAGGACATCTGCCGTGACAAACCCACGACAAGAAACATATACAAGTGTGATACGTCTCCAACGCACCTACTTTTCCTAACGCTTTTCCTCTTATTTCGGACTCTAATTTGCATGATTTGAATGAAACTAATCCCGGACTGACGCTGTTTTCAGCAGAACTACCATGGTGTTGTTTTTGTGCAGAAATAAAAGTTCTCAGAATGGAACGAAACTTTGAGAGGAATTTTTATATAATAAATTAGAATTTCTGGATCCAAGACCTGACAGAGAGGGGCACCTGGGTGGGCACAGCCCACCAGGGCGCGCCCCCTCTCCTAGCGCGCCCACGTGGGATTGTCCCCACCTGGTGGCCCCGCAGACCCTGATTCTCACGCTATAAAATCCTATTTTTCTAGAAAAAAATCAGGGAGAAAGAATTATCGCGATCCACGAGATGGAGCCGCCGTCACTTCCCGTTATTCATCGGGAGGCCAGATCTAGAGTCCATTTGGGGCTCTAGAGAGGGGGTCTTCGTTCTTCATCATCACCAACCCTTCTTCATCGCCAATTCCATGATGCTCCCCACCGGGAGTGAGTGATTCCTTCGTAGGCTCGCTGGTCGGTGAGGAGTTGGATGAGATTCATCATGTAATCGAGTTAGTTTTGTTAGGGCTTGATCCCTAGTATCCACTATGGTCTTAGATTGATATTGCTATGACTTTGCCATGCTTAATGCTTGTCACTTTGGGCCTGGGTGCCATGATTCCAGATCTGAATCGTTTTTGTTATCACCATTATATCCATGTTCTAGATCCAATCTTGCAAGCTATAGTCACCTACTACGTGTTATGATCCGGCAACCCCAGAGTGACAATAGTCGGGACCACTCCCGGTGATGACCATGGTTTGAGGAGTTCATGTATTCACTATGTGTTAATGCTTTGCTCCGGTTCTCTATTAAAAGGAGGCCTTCATATCCCTTAGTTTCCAATATGGACCCCGCTGCCACGGGAGGGTAGGACAAAAGATGTCATGCAATTTCTTTCCATAAGCACGCATTACTATTTACAGAATACATGCCTACATTATATTGACGAATTGGAGCTAGTGCCATATCGCCCTAGGTTATAACTGTCTCAGGATGAATATCATCCAACAAGTCGATCCAATGCCTACGAATTTATCTTATTTTTTTCTGCTAAGTTACTGCTTCTATCATCACTGTTACACTTGCTAAAAAAATATTGCTATCACTGTTACTATTGCCGTTGTTGCTGCTACTACTATTATCAAAACTATCATACTACTTTGCTACTGATCACTTTGCTGCAGATAATTAATCTCCAGGTGTGGTTGAATTGACAACTCAACTGCTAATACCATCAAATATTCTTTGGCTCCCCTTGTGTCGAATCTATAAATTTGGGTTGAATACTCTGCCCTTGAAAACTGTTGCGATCCCCTATACTTGTGGGTTATCAAGACATTTTTCCGGCGTCATTGCCGGGGAGCATAGCTATATTTGTTGAGTCACTTGGGATTATTACCATATTTTCACTATGAAGAATCTGAAGGATGCTAAGACTAAGATATTTCCCTCAAAGTCGTGGGGAGGTAAGGAACTGACATCCAGTTCTGCTTTAGATTCACCTTCTGCTGTTCGTAAACTTGCAACACCACCATATGCTATAAATTGTGATATGTCACAAGTTATTGATGATGCTACTTCTACTATGGATAATGCTTATGATGATGCTAGTACCTTGCTTGATAATGATGATGTGCCACTTGGTGAATTTCTTGATAAACAAATTGCTAGAGTAATACAACATGATGTTGTTGAATCTGATGATGAGCTTGAAACTAAAACTCCTGAAACACCTGCTAGAACTAGCCTTCCTAGATATGAACTGCCTAAGGTACCGGAAGGTTATGTTATGAGTGGGGAGACAACTAGAGATATTCTTTCTTGCAGAGATAGAGATGATTTAGAGAAATTATTATGCAAGTATAGAGAAAAATCTCTGAATGCTAGAATGAAATATGATCCTAAGTTTGCTACTTGACCAATCTTTATTGGTGATAAGGATTATGAATTCTCTGTCGACCTAGAGTTAATTACTTTGGTTGAATCTGATCCTTTCCATGGTTATCAAACTGAAACTGTTGTGGCACATCTTACTAAGTTGAATGATATAGCCCCCTTTTTACTCATGGTGAGAAGACTCGTTATTATTATATTCTCAAATTATTTCCGTTCTCATTAAAGGGTGATGTTAAAGCTTGGTACAATACTCTTGCTCCTGGTTGTGTGCGTAGTCCCCAGGATATGATTTATTACTTCTCTGAAAAATATTTCCCTGCTCATAAGAAACAAGCTGCCTTGCAGGAAATATTTAACTTTGTTCAAACTAAAGAAGAGAGTCTCCCACAAGCTTGGGGGAGGCTTTGCCAATTACTTAATGCTTTGCCTGATCATCCTCTTAAGAAAAATAAAATACTTGATATCTTCTATAATGGACTAACTGATGCTTCTAGGGACTTCCTAGATAGTTGTGCTAGTTGTGTTTTCAGGGAACAAACTGTCGTACAAGCTGAAGAATTATTGAATAACATATTGGAAAATTATGATGATTGGGCTATTCTTGAACCACCGCCTAAACCCACTCCGAAGAAGAGGGGTATATTATATCTCAGTCCTGAAGATATGCAAGAGGCAAAGAAATCTATGAAGGAAAAAGGTATTAAAGCCAAGGATGTTAAAAATTTACCTCATATTGAAGAAATACATGGGCTTAATACACCACCAATGCCTAAGGTGGTAGAGGTAAATTCTTTAATGAAGTTCAATGATAATGGCAATCCTCACAATATGCATCCTAACCAATGCCTTTATGAGTTTGAAAACCATATTAGAAAACAAGATCACTTCAATGCAAATGTTATGAAACAATTGAAATACAATTCTGATATGATTTCTCACTTGAGTGACTTGTTATTTAGAATCTCAAATGATGTTACAGGTGTTGGAAAACATGCTTCTATGGTACAAACCCAGTTAGAACAAGTTGCTAAATCACAAAGAGAATTGCTTGATGAAATGAATCACAACATACATGACTTTGTCGTTAGAGTTGCAACTAGAGGAGGTAAAATTACTCAGGAACCACTTTATCCTGAGGGACGCCCAAAAAGAATTGAACAAGATTCACAAAGAGTTAACATTGATGCACCTAGTCCTTCTAGGAAGAAAAAGAAAAAAAAATGATAGGACTATGCATACTTCTAGTGAACCTAAAATAGAAAAAGCTCCTGATAAAGATAATGAAGTTTCTATCTCTGATGCTAAAACTCAAACCGGTAGTGAACAATTACCTAGTGATAATGAAAAAGATAACGAGGAGGTCCATGAACACTCTCAACTGAATGAAAAGGAACCAGATAATGATGTTGAGATAGAACCACATGTTGATCTTGATAACCCACAACCTAAGAATAAAAGTTATGAGAAAAGTGACTTTGTGGCTAGAAAACACGGTAAAGAAAGAGAATCGTGGGTTCAAAAACCTATGCCTTTTCCACCTAAGTCAACTAAAAAGAAAGATGATGAAAAATTTGAACACTTTGCTGAAATGTTGAGGCCAGTCTTTTTGCGTACTCGTTTGACTGATATCTCAAAAATGCCTCCTTATGCAAAGTATATGAAAGACATCATCACCAATAAGAGAAAAATACCGGAAGATGAAATCTCCACTATTCTTGCTAATTATACTTTTAAAGATGGAGTACCTAAAAAACTTGGAGATCCGGGAATACCAACTATACCTTGCTCCATCAAAAAGAATTATGTGAAAACTGCTTTGTGTGATTTAGGAGCTGGTTTTAGTCTTATGCCTTTCTCTTTATATAAAAGACTTGATTTGAATAAACTCACAACTACTGCAATATCATTGCAAATGGCTGATAAATCAACTGCCAAACCTATCGGTATCTGTGAGGATGTGCCCGTTGTTGTTGCTAATGTTACTATTTTGACTGACTTTGTTATACTTGAGATGCCTCGGGATGACAACATGCCGATTATCATTGGTAGACCCTTCTTGAATACTACAGGGGCTGTTATTGATTGCAATAAAAGCAAGGTCACATTTCATATCAATGGTAGTGAGCATACGGTGCACTTTTCGAAGAAACAATTCCAAGTGAATGGTATTAATGTTATTGAAAAATCTCCAACAATCACTATTGAAAGTTTTCAAATACCTCTACCTATTGTTAAAAATAAATATGAAATGCTTATTGTTGGGGACATCCATATCCCCATTGAGGTAACTTAGTGATTTACAGAAGTTCTTCGGTTTCATGCTATTCGAAAGTGGTTGTTAATAACACTTGATCAACCTTATTAATGGATCATTTTTGAGCGGTATGAAGTTGATGAATTTAGTAAGAACTACCTTTTATCCCTACTTTTTTTTGTTTTTATTTGTTGAATAAAATAAAATGCCATGTTTTGTCTGTTTTCTGAATTTCCCATGCAATAAAAAATGACCCAAAAATAAAAGTTCTCAGAATGCTTTGAAAATTTAATATGATTTTTTTCTGAATATTTCTGAATTTATGGTGCAAATAATATTACAGGGAGGTGCACCAGGTGGGTGCAACCCACCTGGGCGCGCCAGGACCCCCAGGCGCGCCCTGGTGGGTTGTGGTCCCCACATGGGCCCCCTCACTTATACCTTCATACCACATCATCACCTACCTCTAGAAAAAATTATCCATTGCTCTCTCTCTCCCGTGTTCTTGCTCTCAAACCCGCGGATTTCGATCTCTTTGCTCGAAGCTCCGTTTCCGAAACTATTTTGGGTGATTGTTGCTTGGTATGTGACTCCACCATTTGTCCAATTAGTTTTTGTTTTAATGGTTTATATTTTGAATAATTAGCTACTGTTGGTGATGTTGTAGATGAGCTTGCATGTTGAATTCTTAATGTTCTAATTAGTTTGAATGCTTGCTATGGCCTTTATGTATCCGTATGAGTAGTTGGTATCAATTTTGTGAAGTTTTGTTGAGAAACTTTTGTGGGCTAATAAATTTCAGAATTTTGTTCATAGGAAAACCATGAATATCTTTAGGAAGTTTGGCTCCAAGAAGAACTCTAAGGGTGTTATTGGGGAGTCATCTGATAGTGATCTCCATCCTCGGAGGTTGGCGGAAGTACGGCCGTGCGAATGGCCGCATACCCCATTCATGGAAGAGGCTGGAATCCCGCAAGAGTTTACACAATATGCTGCTAATGCCGGCCTCACCGACTTCATCGCAGCTGAATGTGAACAGTATCATCTCCTCACAAACACCTTTGTTCAAAGTTTTAATTTCTTTCCTAGGAATAATCCTCCTGAGGTGCAGTTTAATTTATATGCTGAAACCCGTCAGATACCACTTACTGAATTTTGTAACATATATATGCATTATCCCTACTGACAGGAGCTTAGTTGAGCCTAAGCCGGCAGAATTTGAGGCCTTTTACCGTACCTTGACAGTGGGAGATGAGAGAAGGGTGTCGGCTATCACTGCCGCTGGCTTGCATTTTCCTGCCGTTCATTACTTTGTTCTTTTTAATGCAAAATGGTTGCTTGCTAGAGAGAAGGTGGGTGCACTCAGTTCACCAGACCCTGCTATTTTACGTCTTGCACTAGAGGGCAACAACACTTATAGCTTGGGAGCTATTGTGGCACGTCGCCTCCACATTAATAAGTCCAAGGGTAAAATACATGGTGGGATTTTCGCTACTCGTTTGGCGGCTCACTTTAATGTTGAGATACACCTTCATGATTACCCTCTGACCAAGGTTTACCTAGATCGCGCAGGCATGGATCACCACCATTTTACTGATATCGAATCTCCTAACATCCCTATTCCATATAACCTGGTTTTTAGTGTGAGGACTCGTGATATTATTCCATTGTCTGCTCCTGCTTTCTTTGATCCTGTTGCCAGGGGCGGGTATAGGATTATGACTGCGGACATCATCACCTACCGGAATGACCAGGCTACAGTAGAGGAGGAGCCTCGGCAGTGGGATGCGTGGATGCCCGCTCTTCGGAACCCCGACTACTATCTAGGCTATTGATCAATTACCAAGGTAGGCCAAAAGCCTAAGCTTGAGGGAGTACGTGTTTCTCACCGACATTACATTCATGTTCACACATCTCATTCCAGTTGTCGGTGTTTACACTTTTTCATTGTATCATCCATGCTTAATTTTATTTTCTTGATTTCTTCTTGTGTGTTTGAAAAACCTTAGAAAAACCAAAAAATTAGTTGTAGTTAGTTTACTTTCTATGCATGCTTAGTTGTAGTACTAAAAAGAAAACTCAAAAAGATTTCCTTGTTCTTCTTTTGCTTGTTGGGAGCTTTCCCGTGTAAATAGTTTTCTCGTTTTTGCTTTCCCTTTTATTTGCTTGTTCAAGAAAACCAAAAACTCCAAAAATATTTCAGTGTGTTTCTCTGAATTTCTTTTTTTATTTGAGTCTTACCGAGGAGAAGACCACAATGAAAATGTTGAGTGGCTCTCATATGAATAATTGTAGATCTAATAAAGAGCCCATTTTACCTTGTCTTCCCCTGTTGAATAAAATGTTTGTAGATTCCAGCTTAGTCCACGGCACTCTTGCACTATTATTTTTTTCACATTGTTCGGTCGTGCAAGTGAAAGGCAATAATAACGATATTCGATGAACTGGTCATGGCAGAGAGAAATGGGTAAGAACTCGACTTGTTATATTTGTGTAAATATGTTTGGCCTAGTATCCATGATTCAGCCCATTATAATTAAACATGTTTGCAATGACAATTAGAGATTATAGTTTCCCATGCCATGCATAAGTAGCTAGGAGTGGATAATGATTTATCTTGGATATCAACATTGCGTTAAAATGATTGTGATGTAGTATGATGATATGGTATCCTCCTCCGAATATTCGAGTGGCTTGACTTGGCACATGTTCATGCATGTAGTTGAATCAAAACCAACATAGCCTCTATGATATTTATGTTCATGGTGTTCATATCCTACTCATGCTAGTGTCCAATGTTACTTATGCATAATGAATGTTCATAACTGTTGTTGCTCTCTAGCTGGCTGCTTCTCAATCTAATTGCTAGCCTTCACCTGTACTAAGTGGGAAATCTGCTTGTACATCAAAAACCATGAACCCAAGTTATTCCAGATGAGTCCACCATAACTACCTATATGTGGTATTACCCTTTCATCCTAAGTAAATTTACATGTGCCACCTCTAAAAACTTCTAATAAATATCCTTTTGTGTGTCTGGATCGTTCATGGAATGACAGGAGGTGGTCGGTATCTTCCATGCTAAGCGGGTTATTCTCAGGTCGACTGTTTATTCATTCGCCATCGCACGAGAAAAGGGCGGTAATAGGGATGCCCAGTCCCGAACTACAAACAGAAAAAGCTTACAAATAATCAAACAAAAAACTCCCAATGGAGTCAAAACCTTGACTTTTATTGCTTGGGAACCGCTACTAGCATGCTTAGCATGGAAGATATTAATAACTGATGGTCGTGAAGTAAATGAGAAGGGTGGATGTCTCAAAATATCATTTACCTATATTTTAACTTGAGCTCTAGCACCTCTGCAAATCACTGCTTCCCTCTGCGAAGGGACTATCTATTTACTTTTATGTTGTGTCATCACCTTCTAAAATAAGCGCCAGAACCTGAGAGCACTTCTGTCATGCTTATGCATTGTGTGTAGCTAATGTTGGGTGCATCATGACTGGATCTTTTCTACCATGAATTACAATGTTTAGCCGTTGCTTGAACTTTGGCGGTGCTCTGGATTTATGTTTTGCGGTATCAGAAAGGGCAAGCGAGATACCACTATTGTCATATTATATCATGGTTGTTTTGACAACATGTTGCCGTTTGAGATATCTTATTATTGCTCGCTAGCTGATTGTGTTATTGATATGAGTTAATATAATCTTTAAGAGTTATTGTTAGCATGGTTAGTTATAATGTTGGCTGAAAACCTATGTGCTTTTAAGCTTATTTATGTAAACAAGAGCAAAAGAGTTTGTAAAAGTTTTTCTTTTTCACTTTCAGTTTATCAACTGAATTGCTTGAGGACAAGCAAAGGTTTAAGCTTGGGTGGCTTGATACGTCTCCAACATATCTACTTTTCCTAACGCTTTTCCTCTTGTTTTGGACTCTAATTTGCATGATTTGAATGAAACTAACCCTGGACTGACGTTGTTTTCAGCAGAACTACCATGGTGTTGTTTTTGTGCAAAAATAAAAGTTCTCGGAATGGAACGAAACTTTGCGAGGAATTTTTATATCAATAAAGAGAATACGTGGAGCCAAGATCCACCGGAGGGGGGGTATCTGGGTGGGTACAACCAACCAGGGCGCGCCCCCTTCCTGGCACGCCCAGGTGGGTTGTCCCCACCTGGTGGCCCCGTAGACCTCAACCCTGATACTATAAAATCACATATTCGGAGAAAAAAATTAGGGAGAAAGAATTATCACGATCCATGAGACGGAGCCGCCGTCACCTCCTGTTCTTTATCGAGAGGCCAGATCTGGAGTCCGTTTGGGGCTCCGGAGAGGGGGATCTTCGTTCTTCGTCATCACCAACCCTTCTCCATCGCCAATTCCATGATGCTCCCCACTAGGAGTGAGTAATTCCTTCGTAGGATCACTGGTTGGTGAGGAGTTGGATGAGATTCATCATGTCATCTAGTTAGTTTTGTAGGGCTTGATCCCTAGTATCCACTATGTTCTTAGATTGATGTTGCTATGACTTTGTCGTGCTTAATGCTTGTCACTTTGGGCCCGGGTGCCATGATTTCAGATCTGAGCTGTTTATGTTATCGCCATTATACATTGGTGCGCGTCAGTGCTATACAAACGGTTTTTGACCCCTTTTCGTGGCGGCATTTGGGACCGTCGCCAAGTGAGTGTGGGCCATAAGGTTTCCTTCCCACATGACCCAGAAACCATCGGGGACATAGAGCAATGATCCAAAGGCTTTCCAAAATGTAATCGTGTGTGATGTAACACACACTAAATTCTTTCGCACGTGTGGTATCAGTGATTAAACGTTTCTAATGACACAGTGAAACCATACAGTCTGTCGTAATGAACCATTTCGGAAACAATATGTAAGGCACACGGGCCAACATATGGACTATGTGCGATTTGTGCCCCATCGCACATGAGTTGTCTGCGTAACCCGTCTGCCATGCAAGACTCCATTGCACACGTTTCCCAACAATTACTGTCTGTGATAATGTTCTATCACAAACGGTTCAGGAGCCCCTTCACACACATACAAGTGCTGCAGACCGTTTGTGATTTGTTGGGTATCACCGACGGTTGCCGCAAGAGTGACGTGTGCTTTTCATTTGGGTTCCAACACGTTTCCTTAAAAATTTACAACTGGGATTGTGTTTTACATTGGACACAGTTTACACCGAGTTCTCGTGTGCGATAACGCGATATCACAAATGATTCTGAAGACCCTACGCACACGTAGTTGCACTGCAAATCGTTTGCGATCTACTATGTATCACCAAAGGTTTCGCTATGATTGACGTATGCTTTCCGATGTGGATCACAGTCACTCATTTAGTTGAGCTATAACACCCACGATACGGCTATATCTCCCACGTGTCGAGGCACGACTTATAGGCATAACCGCATGGTGGTTTAGTCTCAAGTGGGGTAATCTTCACACAATCCCATGTACTGAATAAGAAAGGGATAAAGAGTTGGCTTACAATCGCCACTTCACACAAAAAACAAGTTAAACATACATCATCCAGAATACAATGAAGGTCCAACTACGAAACCAAAATAAAAGAAGAAAACCCAAAATGCTAGATCCCCGATCATCCCAACTGGGCTCCACTACTGATCAACCGGAAAAGACACATAGCAATGATCAAGATCTTCATCGAGCTCCCACTTGAGCTCGGTTGCGTCACCTACACTGGTATCATCGACACCTGCAACTGTTTGGAAGTATCTGTGAGTCACGAGGACTCAACAATCTCACACCCGCGAGATCAAGACTATTTAAGATTATGGGTCGGAGAAGGTAGTGAGGTGGAGCTGCAGCAAGCACTAAGCATATATGGTGGGTAACATACGCAAATAATAGCGAGAAGAGAAGCAATGCAACGGTCGAGAAGCTAGAAGTGATCCTGAAACTACTTACGTTCAAACATAACGCAAGACCGTGTTCACTTCCCGGACTCCGCCGAGAAGAGACCATCATGTCTACACACACGGTTAATGCATTTTAAATAAGTCAAGTGTCAAGTTCTCTACAATCGGACATTAAAAAATTCCCATCTGCCACATAACCGTGGGCACGGCTCTCGAAAGTTTATACCCTGCAGGGGTGTCCCAACTTAGCCCATCACAAGCTCTCACGGTCAACAAAGGATATTCCTTCTCTCGGAAAGACCCGATCAATCTCGGAATCCCAGTTACTAGACATTTTGACAATGGTAAAACAAGACCATCAAAGCCGCCCGATGTGCCGACAATCCCGATAGGAGTCGGACGTATCTCGTTCTCAGGGCACACCAGATGAGCACTCCGTACAACTAAAACCAGCCCTCAAGTTTCCCCGAGGTGGCGCTGCAAAGGACTCTAGTTCGGACCAACACTTAGAGAAGCACTGGCCCGGGGGGGTTAAAATAAAGATGACCCTCGGGTTGGCCAACCCAAGGGAAAGGTAATAGGTTGTTAGGCAAATGTAAAACCAAGGTTGGGCCTTGCTGGAGGAGTTTTATTCAAAGCAAACTGTCAAGGGGTTCCCATAACACCCAACCGCGTAAGGAACGCAAAATCAAGGAACATAACACCGGTATGACAAAAACTAAGCGGCAAGAGTGGAACAAAACACCAGGAATAAGGCCGATACTTCCACCCTTTGCTAAGTATATAGATGCATTAATTAAATAAGAGATATTGTGAGATCCCAACATATCCATGTTCCAACATGGAACAAACTTCAGCTTCACCTGCAACTAGCAACGCTATAAGAGGGGTTGAGCAAAAGCGGTAACATAGCAAAACAATGGTTTGCTAGGATGGTGGGTTAGAGGCTTGACATGGCAATATGGGAGGCATGATATAACAAGTGGTAGGTAGCGCGACATAGTGACAGAGCGAACAACTAGCAAGCAAAGATAGACGTGATATTGAGGGTATGGTCATCTTGCCTGAAATCCCGCAAGGAAGAAGAACGAGTCCATGAAGAAGACAAACGTACGTAGTCGAATGGATCCTCACAAACGCAACGGTAACGGAACTAACACGAAGGAGCAACACCGGAAAGAAGCAAACAATATGGTAAACAACCAACACATAAACATGGCATGATGCAAAACCAAGTATGATGCATGTCCGGTTTAAAGAGGCATGGCATGGCAAAGTGCACAAACAAAACTACAAGTTAAGTGGAGCTCAATATGCAACGAGTTGCATATTGACGAAACACCACATGACGTATTTGGTTCTCTCTTGGTTATGTACTCAACAATATTAAATGTTGTTAAACAAGGCAAGAGGTGAAACATAAGTAAACTAACAATCTAGTCAAATTTAAATGAGGTCGGAAATAACAAACAACAATTCCAGAAAATCTCCATATGCATATTATGAATTTGATACTGTTATGCCTTAAACATAATTTTAGATTTGTTAAACATGCAAGATGAGTGCACCATGTTAAACTAGGCATTTTTCTACCCCATTTACATATAAAGTTTATTAAATTTGGAGCTACGGTTATTAAGTTATGAAATAAATCATTTTAACATGGCATAAGAGCAAATTTAAACAAACAACATTTTAAACATGGATGAAAGTTGCAAATTATGAAACTAGATGAAATTCTAAGAAAGTTACATATATAAAACATTTTAAACCGATGCACGGTTGGTGAGTTATTAAATGCATGATGTCTAGGGTCTTTTCTGGAAAACTGCATTCTCTGGAATAATAGCTAAATCACAGAGGCAGGAAAAAAAGCAACGGGCCGAAACTGGCAGGCCCAAAAGTGCACCGAGGAGGCTGCGATCTGAGGTGGCTCACCATGGGCCAACATCAACTGGGCCGGCTCGGTAGGCTACAGCAGGTAGGCTGGATGCAAGGAAGAGGTGGCGCTGGGCCTGGCGAGGCCGATTCAACGGTGCTAGCGATGCAGGGGGTCGAGGCACTCGTCCTCCTCACGCCTAGCGCAGGAGCAGGAGACAGGGACCGTGGCGCTCGAAGTCAACGGCAGGGCAGCGGCGACTCCGGCATGTGAGGGCGGCGGGGAGGACCGGAGAGGAACGGATCCGGGCAGATCCCGTTGCGGAGGCTCCATTCCCGGCGACGGCGAAGCAGATCGGCAGCAACTCCAAGGCCATGACGACCTACTGCAAAGAACACTGGGAGAGAGAGGGTTAGGGAGAGAGAAAGGGGAAGAAGGAGAGGATAGGGAGAGAAAAAGGCGGCCTCGATTCATCAACGGGGATGGCAGCGGCAGAAGGCTCCATCCAGTGGGCGGCTACGAGCGCTCCCGATCCCATTGGGATCGAGCGAGAGGGTGCGGGAAGTGGGAGGAGCGGGGCGGCTCGGTCACCAGCAGGGCGGCGTCGGGCCCGATTCGGCCCGTGGCGGGCTTATGATTGGCTCCGGTGGGCCCTACACTGTGGGAGGCGCGGGGAGAACGCGGGGAAGGTGATGTGGAGGCACCCGATAGGCCGGGGCGACACCTCAGGTGGCGACGTGGCCAAATAGACGACACCAAGTGGAGGGACGGCGGCTGGGGAGGAGCTGGCGGCGGCGGAGCGGGCAGGCGCAGAAATTGAGGAGGGTTGGTGGATGCAGGTAGGTGGAGACTAGGGGATGCCAAAATAGGAAGGAGGGTGTCCATTTATAGGCAGGAGGAGCTAGGGTTGGGGGTTTTGCTCCGTTTCAGAGCCGTTCGATCGCCATCGGACGGTCCGGAGCGGAGAGGGTAGGTGATGAAGCTATGTACCTAGGGTAGGGGCACGGACCTGTCCAAAGGAGCCCTACCCTAGGACATCCCTAGGAGAAGTCACCTTTCAATCGACTTGAAGGTATCCCACTCGACGGATTCAAGACACTCGACCAAGAAGCTATCACTCGACCATGAAGCCAACCACTCGACCGCCAGGAGACCTGTAGTCACTCCGCAGGCAAACGGTCAGCTGTTAAGTAGTCTTTATGGTCATTATAGCACTTTATTAGGGGCGTTACCAGTAACGCCCGACCTTAAATGTACCTTAAACCCTGCATTACTGAGGGCTGGAGGGGGCCGGCAAACTCTATATAAGCCACCCCCCTCCTCAGTATGAAGGGTTCGCACCCCTGCTATTCACACGCCAGTAATCCAATCGACCGCCTCCGGGCACCGAGACGTAGGGCTGTTACTTCCTCCGCGAAGGGCCTGAACTCGTACATCTTGGTGTGTTTACAACTTCCCAATAGCTGAGATCTAGCCTCTCCATACTTACCCCCCTACATCACTGTCAGAGTTAGAACCACGACAGTTGGCGCCCACCTTGGGGCCGCAGTCTTAGCGCCTGATTGGAGAAGTTGCGATTTTTCCGATCCCTTTGATCATGGTTGCGTGCGGAGTTTTGGTGGAGGGCCGCGAGATCCGTCTCGGCGCGCTCACGTTCATCGCCGACGACCCCGCCTGGCTTCAGGAGGCGCCACTCGACATCGACGCGCTCCCCGTCCGTGGTGCGACGCATTTCCGCGCATGCGTTCGTGGCGTCCTCCTGCGGCAACCGTCGACCCAATATCGGTCGGCCCCCGTATCGTCTCCCCGCTCTGTCTCCCACCGGCGCAAGCGCTCCGGTCGGTCGAGACTTCAGAGGTGGGTGAGACATGCCGTGGCTCGCCAGTCGGCCACCCCGCAAGTCGCGGCGATCGAGCCCGACGAATCCCTCTGCGGCCTGTTCGACCTGTCAACTGGCTCCGCGGAGACCGCATCCGAGTGCGACAGCAGTGACCCAGCGGCTGAGGTTCTGGCGGTCGATGGGACGCACAGTCCTCCTGGTTTCCCTCGCGCTGGTGGAGGCGCGGGTGGGGGCGACCCGTCGCATCCCCACGATGAGTATCTCCCCGAACCTCTCACATCATTACAGCGAGAGGAGCTTCGCCGTCGGAACATGGACGCGCTCCACACTCCTATTGTCGGAGAAACCCCCGAGGCCCGGGCCTTGGAGGACGCGCGCTTGGCTAACCTGGCCGAGCGCACTCGACTGGAGAATCTCCAGCAGATACTCGACGAGCAAGCGCGTCAGCGGGCTCCCGAGTCCAGTCGACGTCAGCAAGCTCCCGAGTCCAGTCGGCGTCAGCTCTTCCCGCCGCCGCAGGTATACCGAACCCCAGTTTAGAATTTGGCCGTTGCGGCCTGTATAGCAGAATCAATTCAGCCCTCCCAGTCGGAGGCGGGCAGAGGCTTGTTGCAGATCAGAGCGCTGCTCCTGGCGGCGGGAAACCAGAATTCTGCTGTCTCTCAGTCGGGGAACAGGATCCACAGTCGATCCATCGCAACGGGTACAGTCGAGTCGTCTCAGAGCCCGAGATCGCCCCCGAGGTGTGAGGGACGTGGCGACCGGCATGATCAGTACAGGAGGAATGAGCAGTATGATCACCGATTCGACCGTGATGATCGACGTCGAGTGCCAACCCCTCCCCCGAGGAGTGGGTCATATGCGCCTCGACGGCAAGATGACAGACGCCCTCATAGTGTTGGGCAGAGGATTCCAGTCGACCCCAGGGACCCAGGCTTTGACGCGAGATCTGTCCTCGTTCAAGGCTTGGTTGACAGGAACAGGGCTCATCGAGAAGGCCAGAACAGAGATGCGCCCGCCAGCAGCAGAGCACGTTTTTCAGGGCCAGAGTGTTTCACTCGAGCCATCAGGGCCGCAGTGATTCCTCCCAACTTCAGGCTGGCCACTGGGGTCAGCAAGTTCACCGGTGAATCTAAGCCTGACACTTGGCTCGAAGATTACCGAGTGGCTGTATAGATTGGCGGCGGCAACGATGAGGTAGCCATGAAGCATTTGCCTCTCATGTTAGAGGGCTCAGCCAGAGCGTGGCTGAATAAGTTGGCACCCAGCAGCATCTACACCTGGGAGGACCTCTCCCGAGTGTTTGTCACAACCTTTGAAGGAACCTGCAAGCGACCTGCGGGCCTTACAGAGTTGAGGTCCTGCGTACAGAAGCCGAATGAAACACTGAGGGATTACATCGAGAGGTGGATCACGCTGCATCACACGGTCGAGAATGTGCCAGACCATCAAGCAGTTTGTGCCTTCAAGGAAGGCGTTAAATACAGAGAGTTGAATTTGAAGTTCGGTCGAACTGGAGAGATGTCTCTGAATCGGATGATGGAGATTGCCACCAAGTACGCTAATGGTGAAGACGAAGATCGACTCCAAAGCGGCAAGCTCAAGGCAGTCGCCCAAGAAACCGGAGGAAACTCCAGTCGGAAACAGAAGCGGAAGGCCGAGCCAGCTGCTCCTGGGGAGGCCTTGGCCGTAGCCCAGGGAAACTTCAAGGGAAAACCCAAAGGCCCCTGGAAGCCCAAGAAAGTCAAGGATCAAGATGGAAATGATGTTTTGGATCTGCCATGCCACATCCACACCAAGAAAGATGAAGAGGGTAATTTCATTTACCCAAAGCATACCACTCGACAGTGTCGACTCCTGATCCAGCAGTTTCAGGGCAAACAGCCCAAAGACAAGGAAAAAGAGTCGGACATAGTTGAGGACAAGGAAGACAGTGACGATGGATACCCCCAAGTCAATTCCACCCTGATGATTTTTGCCAATGTCGAGAGCAAAAGTCGACTGAAAGTCATTAACCGCGAGGTGAACATGGTTGCCCCAGCAACGCCCAGTTACCTGAAGTGGTCTCAGACTGCCATCACATTCGACCAGTCCGATCACCCGACGCACATTGCCACCCCTGGGAGGCAAGCTTTGGTAGTCAACCCAATCGTTGAAGGCACTCGACTGACCAAAGTCCTGATGGATGGCGGCAGTGGCTTGAACATACTATATGCTGAAACTTTGAAAGGAATGGGCATTCCGATGTCCAGACTGAGTACCAGTAACATGAGCTTCCACAGAGTCATTCCTGGCAAGAAAGCCGAATCACTCGGCCAGATTGCTCTTGATGTGGTTTTCGGTGATTCAAAGAATTACCGCAAGGAAAAGTTTACATTAGAGGTTGTGGACTTCCAAAGTGCTTATCATGCCATTTTGGGCAGGCCAGCTTACGCGCGCTTCATGGCTCGACCATGTTACGTGTACCTCAAACTGAAGATGCCTGGCCCTAAAGGGGTAATCACTGTTACAGGCAACCGGAAGAAGGCAGAAGAGTGCTTTCAGAAAGGCTCAAAGATTGCAGATGCTCAGATGGCAGTGGTCGAGCTGCAAGAGTACCAAAAGACTGCCGATCCGAGTGAATTGCTATGGGCCAAGAAGCCTGCTTCAGAGTCAGCTTTTCAGTCGTCCGGTGAAACAAAGACAGCTCACATTCACCCGACCGACCCCGACGCTGCTCCGACTCACATCTCGACGACGCTTGACTCCAAATAGGGAGAAGCGCTCATCCAGTTCCTCCGTGAGAACTGGGACGTCTTCGCATGGAAGCCTTCTGACATGCCTGGAGTTCCCAGGGGGCTGGCTGAGCACCGTCTGCGAGTTGACCCGAAGTTCAAGCATGTGAAAGAACATCTTCGACGGTCCGCCGTCCAGAAGAGGAAGGCCATTGGCGAGGAGGTGGCTCGGCTCTTAGCAGCAGAGTTCATCCGAGAGATTTACCACTCCGAGTGGCTCGCCAATGTCGTCATGGTCCCCAAGAAGGACAAGTCACTTCGCATCTGCATTGATTTCAAACATATCAATCGGGCCTGCCCTAAAGATCATTTCCCTCTCCCCCGCATCGACCAGATAGTGGACTCGACCGCGGGATGTGAGCGTTTGTCTTTTCTAGATGCTTATTCAGGGTACCATCAGATCCGTCTGTATGGACCTGACGAGATCAAAACAGCTTTCATCACCCCATTTGGGTGCTTCTGTTATGTCACCATGCCCTTCGGCCTCAAGAATGCTGGAGCCACGTTCATGAGGATGATTCAGAAGTGTTTGCTCACTCAGATCAGTCGGAACGTAGAAGCATACATGGATGATATTGTGGTTAAGTCACGGAAAGGTTCCGACCTACTGACTGACCTTTGCTAACCTCAAGAGATACGATATCAAGCTCAATCCATCAAAGTGCACATTCGGAGTTCCAGGTGGAAAGTTACTCGGTTTTCTCGTTTCCGAGCGAGGAATCGATGCTAACCCCGAGAAAGTTGGCACCATACTCCGGATGAAGCGCCCCGTGCGTATACACGATGTCCAGAAGCTTACAGGTTCTTGGCCGCCCTAAGTCGATTCATTTCTCGACTCGGTGAGAAAGCGTTGCCTCTTTACCGACTAATGAAGAAGTCTGACAAGTTCGAGTGGACTCCAGAAGCTGACGCAGCGTTTGCAGAGCTCAAAGCTCTGCTCTCCACCCAGACGGTGCTTGCTGCCCCAATCAGCAAAGAGCCTCTGCTGCTGTACATTGCGGCCACGGGACAAGTTGTCAGTACAGTACTCACGGTCGAGCGGGAAGAAGAAGGAAAGGCCTTTAGAGTTCAGCGCCCAGTCTATTATCTGTCTGAAGTTTTGACCCCTTCAAAACAAAGATACCCTCACTACTAGAAGCTTGTATATGGGATTTACATGACCACGAAGAAGGTTGCACATTACTTCTCTGACCACTCCATTACAGTCGTCAGAGACGCCCCATTGTCAGAGATTCTGCATAACAGAGATGCAACTGGTCGAGTGGCCAAGTGGGCGATTGAACTCCTTCCCTTAGATATCAAGTTTGAAGCAAAGAAGGCTATCAAGTCCCAAGCAATTGCAGATTTCGTTGCCGAGTGGATTGAACAGCAACTTCCGACTCAAGTTCACTCGGAGCACTGGACCATGTTCTTCGATGGATCTAAGATGCTGAATGGTTCCGGTGCTGGGGTAGTTCTAGTCTCCCCCCGAGGAGATAAGCTCAGATATGTTCTCCAGATTCACTTCGATTCCTCCAATAATGAAGCAGAATATGAAGCACTTTTGTATGGGTTGTGCATGGCCATTTCACTCGGCGTCCATCGCCTCATGGTCTATGGTGACTCAGATTTGGTGGTTAATCAGGTGATGAAGGAGTGGGACGTCAGAAGTCCGGCTATGACTAGCTATTGCAACGCAGTGAGAAAGCTAGAAAAGAAATTCGAGGGGTTAGAGCTTCATCACATCCCCCGACTGAAAAATCAAGCAGCTGATGATCTGGCAAAGATAGGCTCCAAGAGAGAAGTCATTCCCAGCAATGTGTTTTTGGAGCACATCTGCTCGCCGTCAGTCCAGGAGGATCCTTTCACAGAAGAAGCCCCACAACCGAAAAGTGCCACAGATCTGACTGAACTCTAAGTTCCTGCTGTGGTCGACCTAATCATGGAAGTCTTGGCAATCACTCCCGACTGGACGATACCGTACATCGCGTATATCCTAAGGAAAGAGCTCCCAGAGGACGAGGAAGAGGCTCGACAGATCGTCCGCCGATCCAAGGCCTTCACAGTCATAAAGGGGTAGTTGTATAGAGAAAGCGCGACTGGAATCAGTCAGAAGTGCATAACACCAGAAGAAGGTCGGATAATCCTTGATGATATCCACTCGGGGACCTGTGGCCACCATGCGCCCTCTCGGACCATTGTGGCTAAAGCATACCGAGCGGGATTTTACTTGCCTAGAGCAAATGAGATGGCGAAAGAGATAGTCGACAAGTGCGGAGGCTGCCAGTTCTACTCCAACATGACACACAAGCCTGCATCAGCCCTGAAGACCATTCCACTCGTCTGGCCCTTTGCTGTCTGGGGACTGGACATGGTTGGTCCACTGAGAACAGGCAGGAGCGGATTCACGCATGTGCTTGTGGTAGTCGACAAGTTCACCAAATGGATTGAAGCCAAGCCTATCAAAAATCTTGATGCTAGCACTGCTATCGGTTTCATCAGAGAGTTGATATTCAGGTATGGGGTCCCGCATAGCATCATCACTAACAATGGGTCAAACTTCGATTCAGACAAGTTCGGAGCTTTTTGCGCCTCTCAAGGCACACGAGTCGACTACGCGTCGGTCGCACATCCTCAGTCGAATGGACAAGCTGAAAGAGCAAATGGTCTGATTCTCAAAGGACTGAAGCCTCGGATGATGCGTGATCTCAAGCATGTGGCAGGTGCTTGGGTCGACGAGCTTCCGTCAGTTCTGTGGGGATTGAGGACCACGCCTAACTGGTCAACTGGAAGAACTCCATTCTTATTGGTTTATGGAGCCGAAGCGGTTCTGCCAAGTGATTTTCTTCACAACGCGCCCCGAGTCGAGCTTTACACCGAAGATGAAGCAGAACAGGCCCGGCAAGACGCAGTCGACCTCCTAGAAGAAGAGAGGGAGATGGCCATGATCAGATCGACCATCTACCAGCAAGACTTGCGTTGATTCCACGCCCGGAATGTGAAGAGTCGAGCCTTCCAAGAAGGAGATTTGGTCCTCCGAGTGGATCAACAGAAACCACACAAGCTTGCTCCTACATGGGAAGGCCCCTTCATCGTTACCAGAGTCCTTCACAACGGAGCATATCACCTCTACAATGTTGATCACCAGATCGACGAGCCACGAGCTTGGAATGCGGAACTACTCCGCCCCTTTTACACTTGAGTCCTCCCTTGGCAGAGATGTAATAAGAAAAATTTCTGCAGTTCATTTTTATCAAAGGCAAGAGTGTTCCAGTAATTGTTGTCACTTTTTACATATAAAATCCCCCAGTGGGTGACTTAGCCGCGAATCCGTTTCGCCTAAGTTTGAAAAAAAAATCCTACCGAGTGGAGAGCAAACCTCCCACTCGGGGGCTTAGCTGCAGTCCAGGACTCGCCTAAGTTCTCCCACTAAGAGACTTAGCTGCAGTCAGTGCTCGCCTAAGTGTTTAAAAAATCCTACCGAGTGGAGAGCAAACCTCCCACTCGGGGGCTTAGCTGCAGTCCAGGACTCGCCTAAGTTCTCCCACTAAGAGACTTAGCTGCAGTCAGTGCTCGCCTAAGTGTTTAAAAAATCCTACTGAGTGGAGAGCAAACCTCCCACTCGGGGGCTTAGCTGCAGTCCAGGCCTCGCCTAAGTTCTCCCACTAAGAGACTTAGCTGCAGTCAGCGCTCGCCTAAGTGTTTAAAAATCCCACCGAGTGGAGAGCAAACCTCCCACTCGGGGGCTTAGCTGCAGCCCAGGACTCTCCTAAGCTCTCCCACTAAGAGACTTAGCTGCAGTCAGTGCTCGCCTAAGTGTTTAAAAATCCCACCGAGTGGAGAGCAAACTTCCCACTCGGGGACTTAGCTGCAGCCCAGCGCTCGCCTAAGTGTTCAAAAAATCCCACCGAGTGGAGAGCAAACCTCCCACTCGGGGGCTTAGCTGCAGCCCAGGACTCGCCTAAGTTCTCCCACTAAGAGACTTAGCTGCAGTGAGTGCTCGCCTAAGTGTTTAAAAATCCTACCGAGTGGGGAGCAAACCTCCCACTCGGGGGCTTAGCTGCAGTCCAGGACTCGTCTAAGTTCTCCCACTAAGAGACTTAGCTGCAGCCAGTGCTCGCCTAAGTGTTTAAAAATCCTTCCGAGTGGGGAGCAAACCTCCCACTCGGGGGCTTAGCTGCAGTCCAGGACTCGTCTAAGTTCTCCCACTAAGAGACTTAGCTGCAGTCAGTGCTCGCCTAAGTGTTTAAAAATCCTACCAAGTGGAGAGCAAACCTCCCACTCGGGGGCTTAGCTGCAGCACGAGGCTCGCCTAAGTATAGGACATAGCCTACCTTCTCCCTCGGAGCTGCGTCGCAAATACAAGATTATTCCGAGTGAAGATCCAGTTCCACTCGACGAATCAAACTGTGAAGATATCCAACGAGAAATCTAGTTCAGAAAAAGCCTAAAAGGTCCCAGACCTCAAAGTACTCGAGCCCTCGGCTCGGCAGAGTTTAAACGGTTACAAATCCACTCGGCATTCCGAGGTAAATTCAAAGTTTTTTACTCCTCAGGAGGAGGACTGGAAGGGGCGACGAACTCATCCAAGTCGATCCCGTCGGCAATACAGGTGGCGGCAGCGATGAAAGTCTCCATGAAGTCTTGAAAGCTGTGCTTCCTAGTATTGGCAACTTGGATGGCCGCCAGCTTTTCTTCTCGCACCTCCTTGCAATGGACGCGGACCAGAGACAGAGCGACGTCAGCACCACATCTAGCAGAAGATTTCTTCCATTCCGCCACTCGACCTGGGACTTCGTTAAGTCGAGCCATCAGAGACTCGAGGTCCTTCTGAAGCGTAGCCCCAGGATAGAGTGATGTGTCGATCCGCGACATCGCCACCTTCAGCCGAGCCAGATAGTCAACGACGCTGGCAGTACGAGACTCCAGACGGAGCACGTTCATTGCAGCCTCGTCCTTCACAAGAGAGTTAATAGGGTCCAAGATTGGCTCCACTCGACTGGTCTCCTCTTCAAAATTCTGGCAAAGTTCTGCATACACGATCCAAGGATAAGTCAATTTTCATAGACTGAGTCGACACAAAAACCAGTCGGAACTGAATGTGCACCTTCAAGCTTAAGGTACAACTTCTTG
Organism: Triticum urartu; assembly: GCF_056163025.1. Classification (NCBI taxonomy): domain Eukaryota; kingdom Viridiplantae; phylum Streptophyta; class Magnoliopsida; order Poales; family Poaceae; genus Triticum; species Triticum urartu. Next base: position 154,112,917 of record NC_141876.1, read on the forward strand.
GCGAGGCTCCCCAAGTAGCTCTCCAGGTCGTCCCTCCTGCGAGCGATGCCTTCCAGCTTCTCGTTCAGGGTGAGGTTCTCCTTCTTCCAACGTGAACACTCCCTGTTGGCTTCATTCACAGCGGTCTTCAGCTTGGTATTCTCTTCTTCTAAGTGGTCGACCGAAGCCAGCTTCTGTGCGGCCAGAGCGGTCTTGTCATCATCCTCCTTACGGGCAACAGCCAAGTCCTGATCCTTCTTCACCAGAGCTTCGTTCAGTTTTTCTGCGAAGAAATGATGATTGAATCGGAAATAACAAAAGGGTACTCAAGCCCAAAGACTAACCAATCGACAAAGCCATCTTACCTACGGCGCCGTCTCTGACCTTCTGCAGCTTTGTTCTGGCCAGCTCCAGATCAAGGTTCAGTTGAATCTTCTGCTTCTCCAACTCAGTATAGCGAGCTACGAGTTTGCAGGATTTCTGTAAAAGCAAAATCAGTCGACGGACGTCCAAGATAAGTTGCTTCCGAGTAACTAAGGGACAATGACGACGTTTCTAAGACCACAGCCGAATCAAAAACATTCGACAGTAGTCTCGGGGACTACACCCAGTGGGTGCACTCAGCGTGCCCCCAATGGTTTGACCAAAAAAAGAGAGAGAAAAAGTAGACTGCCCGCAGTCGACCGGATACAGTTCCACTCGACCTGGCCCGACCAAACCGAGTGAAGAAATACAACTACAACAACACAATGTAAAGACTACAATCGACTGCCAGCAGTCCACCGTAGTCTCGGGGACTACACCCAGTGGGTGCACTTAGCGTGCCCCCACTCGAACAAGGATAGGCAGACACACCCAGTGGGTGTACAGATGCAGATACAAAAAGATCTTCGGAAAAGAGACTCTTCAAACAGCATATCATAACAGAACAAGTGTTGAAGTCGACTGACCTGGACGTTGCTCTGAAGAGCCGAACTCGCGTCATAGGCTGCTTGGCTGGCCTCCCGAGCCATCTTCACTTGCTCCATCATGATCCCCGCCTGGCGTATAGCCTCCTTGGCAGCAGCCGCTTGGTCCTCGGGGACGGAGTATGCGGCAAAAAGCAAAGACGGATCCGCAGTCGACGATGAGGGTCGCGCACTCGCCAGAGGAATGGTGAAGGTCACAGAAGCCCGAGCGGTGTCACCACCATCCCGAGCTACGGCCTCGGACGCTGGAGCGGAGTGGGGGGCCTGGTCAGCCGGCGCCTTCTTATGCCTCCTCACCCTCAACGGACCATCGTCATCGTCATCCGGGAGGTCGACAACATGAGGAGGGGCTACAAAGGAAACATTCAATCGACCAGAGTTGCAATAAATGATCACTCAAGACAGAACGTCAGTAATCGTACCAGGGTTGGAGGTAACAGCATCCTCTAGCTCTTGGTCGTCGTCCTTGGCGGAGACCTCAGAAGTAGAAGCACTGCAAAACTCGAAAGTCAGTCGGTTGTCTCAATGAATCGACCAAGGATCTGTCCATGGTCGACGAAGGAAAACAAGTTTTATTGTTACCCAGAAATGGTAGGGACAGCTATCTTCATCTTGGGAAGAGCCTTGGGCGGCTTGGACAACATCGTGCGTGGGAGCTTGGGGACCTTCCCAGTCGGCGTAGGAGAAGAGGCCCGAGGGCGTTTCGACGACTGCCCAACAAAAGCAGTCGCCTTGCCACGTTCCCGCGCTGGGTCGTGTGCGTGCTTGGACCGCCCCTCTGGGCGAGGGGGTTCGACCTCCTCCTCCTCCTCCTCTTCGCTGGAGTAGACATTGTCGTCTCCCTCCCCTTCACCGTCGGACTCCCACTCGCCTTGGTCGTCCCCGCTCTCGCCTCCGCTCGCCTCCCCTTCCTCAGTCGGCCCAGAGCCCCGTTGGGCGTCGAGTACATCTCGGTGGTCGCCTGGAAAACAACAGACAAGGCGAAAGTCAATCGACCAACTCAAAGAAGACCAATGCAGAAAACAAGATTTCAGTCAGGAGCATAAAGACACACCTGGTCCACCTCATACGAATTGTCGAGTGGAACCACCCTCCTGGCTCCTCGGGGGTTGTCTTTGTTCCCCGTAATGCTCGATAGCCACCCCTCCAGCATCTCGTCGGTGACCTCCTCCGGGTGGACCCGAGTGGTGTCATCGAGGCCCGTGTACAGCCACATTGGGTGGTCACGGGCCTGGAGCGGTTGGATACGCCTTCGGAGGAAGACCTCCAGCAGGTCCATACCAGTCACACCCTCACGGACGAGCTCAACCACTCGACCCGCCAACACTTTGACCTGGACCCTTTCCTCCAGCGACACTTTCAGAGAAGCAGGCTTTTCAGCTCGGTCGAGAGAGAATGGAGGAAGTCCAGTCGACTGCCGCGGGGTCGCCTGGTCTTGACAGTAGAACCAGGTTGCCTGCCAACCGCGGACCAACTCCGGGAAAGTGATGGAAGGAAAACAACTCTTCCCCCTCGCCTGGATCGCTAGACCCCCGCACAGCTGGATCACCTGCGTCCTCTCGTCACTCGACTTGGCCTTCTTGACCGATTGAGAGCGACAGGTAAAGATGTGCTTGAAGAGTCCCCAGTGGGGGCGGCAACCCAAGAAGGCCTCGCACATAGAAATGTAAGAGGCGAGGTATACGATGGAGTTGGGAGTGAAGTGATGGAGCTGCGCCCCGAAGAAGTTCAGAAAACTCCGGAAAAAGGGATGGGGCGGCAGAGAAAACCCTCGGTCAATGTGGGTGGCTAGGAGCACGCACTCACCGTCACGGGGTTGAGGTTCGATCTCTCCCCCCGGAAGACGCGCGGCTTGGTGGGGGATGACTCCCCCCTCGACCATGTCGTCGAGATCCTCTTGACGGAGCACCGACGGCATCCAATCGCCCTGAATCCAACCTTTGGGAAGAGCGGTTCTAGAGGAGGATCCGCCCCGAGCCGATCTTCTTCCCTTCCCCTGCGCCGCCACCTTCTTCACGCGCTCCAGAGCAGAGGTCTTGCCCTTCGTCATCGTCGCCGACGAGGTCTCGCACGAGCCTGCTGCGCTAGGGCGAGAACGGAGGTGGCGGAAGGATTTGCGAAGGGAGAGAGGAAGAGGGAAGGAGGAGAAGAGAGCGCACTGCCTGGAAGCCCCGAGCCGGCGATTTATAAGGGACCGCTTCCGAGTGGCTGACTGGTAGGCCCAGGCTATCCAGTCAAATCCCGCAGCAGACGCGCGCGTAGTACGTGGCGAAAAAGGCGACGCGGGAATCGAGGAGCTTCCGCTTTATCGCTTCCGATTACTGCGGCCGCTCCCGCCCCGCGCGCTTCCCAAAATCCGAATCCTGCGACATCCGCGGGCCACAGAACTACTTGTCAAAACAGAAGACCCCGATCGCGCCGGCGCTTAGTACGTCGCAAGCAAAGAAATTCATTCGACGAAAGGCCTGGAATGGATCAAGGCGACTGAAAAAGGTTGGCAACGTCATCCGTGATGATTGACCCAAAAACGAGGCGCTCATGTAGCCCGAAGAATCAGTCGAAAAGATCTCCAACTCTTTCCCCACTCTAACCTCGATCCATTCGGGGGCTAATGATGAAGCTATGTACCAAGGGTAGGGGCACAGAACTGTCCAAAGGAGCCCTACCCTAGGACATCCCTAGGAGAAGTCGCCTTTCAATCGACTTGAAGGTATCCCACTCGACGGATTCAAGACACTCGACCAAGAAGCTATCACTCGACCATGAAGCCAACCACTCGACCGCCAGGAGACCTGTAATCACTCCGCAGGCAAACGGTCAGTTGTTAAGTAGTCTTTATGGGCATTATAGCACTTTATTAGGGGCGTTACCAGTAACGCTCGACCTTAAATGTACCTTAAACCCTGCATTACTAAGGGCAGGAGGGGGCCGGCGAACTCTATATAAGCCACCCCCTCCTCAGTATGAAGGGTTCGCACCCCTGCTATTCACACGCCAGTAATCCAATTGACCGCCTCCGGGCACCGAGACGTAGGGCTGTTACTTCCTCCGCGAAGGGCCTGAACTCGTACATCTTGGTGTGTTTACAACTTCCCAATAGCTGAGATCTAGCCTCTCCATACTTACCCCCCTACATCACTGTCAGAGCTAGAACCACGACAGTAGGTAGGTGGGCTAGATGGACTGTGTAGAGGGGCTTGGGCTGAGAGGAGAGGAAAGAAGGCAGCCCGGCAACCGTTTCCAGAGATCAAACACATCCGACGTTTTGACCGACTATAATGCTGCTATAGTTAACCGTTGGGGCGTCGAACGGACTCCGAATGCGATGAAACTTGGTAGGCGGCCTATCTACACTATAACAACACTGCATGACAACTTTCAACCCATTCCGAGAACATTTTCCAGCCACTTGTACAAAAAACTATTTCGGACATGCCGCGGGCGCGTGCAAGTGTGTCTGGGCTCAAAACGGACAACAGAGAGAACTAGGGAACCCGGACGGATGCAAGTTTTGAAAACATGCAGAGGCAATGCGGATGATGACATTATGAATGCGACAAACAAGAAATAACATGACAATGACGACAAATAACTGGACGACACCTGGCGCAACAGTCTCGGGGCGTTACAACACTCCACCACTACAAGAGGATCTCGTCCCGAGATCTAAGGATGGCACCGGAGATAAACGGAAGAGGAAGAGAAGAAGTAAAAGTAAGTTGCTTCTTGGACAAACGAGTGAAACCACAGACCTTGAGAGGTTGAACAAATTGAAAGAAAGAATACAACAAAGATGAACAAAGTTGAAAACACTCTGTTAGAAAAGAGGAACAAGGAACATTACGAGAACCTTGTGGGTTGAAAGACATGAATGAAGAGCTCCAGCATCAAGGAAGGACATGTAACCACTCCGGTTGAAACGGAATAAGCAAAGAAAGAACATGATCTTTGATAAAAACAAGATGATGGGTCGAAGAGAGCAACATCACAATGCCTCTGGAACAAATGCAAGCATGGAATCAAAAGAACGGTGGAGAAAACAACATCTTCTACCTCAAATGAGCTTGAAAAGCATCTTTAGGAGAAGGGTCGAACGGAGTTATTGGAAAACCAACAACGAAAAGAGTAAGCTTGTTGTGGGCTTATGGAAAACATCTCGAAATCTTGAGGTGAAATTTTGACACTAGCGAAAAACAATAGATTGGATTGATATCAACAAGGAGACGAGAAACTTATTCCACCGGGAGGATAAATGAAGAACTCGGGTCATTTATGAGCACCATAATTAGCAACAATCCTTAGGGAAAGCTTAAGGTGAAATATGACACAAGATAACTCCAGCGAAGAGATTAATGGATTTAAAATACCTCATTCTTGATAACTTGTGAATCATGAAACACGAAGGGAAATTACCAAGAATGACATAACACCACCTCAAAAGATGAGATAGAAAGAATTGCACTTCGGTTGCAAATTGAAGAATGCTTAAACTCCTCAAAACAGGACATGTGTTGAATACCATGTTTATTTTAGAGTATAGTTTGGTGGATCTTAGCTTCGAGAGAAAACTTGAAGAACAATTAAAGAATGAAAGGAATCCTTGACGAACCACCATGAAGAAACTCTCGAAGAACTCCGGATAGATAAAAGAAGGTCGCAAGAAAAAGAAGCTTGTAAAGAATAAGATGAATCCTTGCATTGATTAAATGGAGCTTCGTGATGATATAACCGAGAAAAACTTGGAACTCCGGAAAGAAAGATGAACAAATGAAATCAAGAATTTTGATGAACCTCTGGAATAAGGAATTAATCACTTGGATGAAACAAGAATAAGAATTACATTATGCGTATCCTTCACCAATTTAGATTGATGACAATCAATGGATTTTTCATACTACTTATTCTCGTAGAAAGGATTAAGAGAGATATAGCGCAAACTTGAGAAAGGTCTTCAACGATCCACCGGTAGGATTTGGAAAGCACGAATGCATTGATACGATAACGATGGAAGAGGAATGTTGAACGAACCACCATAAGAATTGAAAACGAATGAAGAAAAGATAGCGAAACACCGGGAAGAATTAGAAAATGAACGAAGATACTTGAGAGAATTTAGATACAAGAGAACGAAGATATCATGAACTGATTAGAGGATATTTGAGCGATGCACCGGTAAGATTTGGAGAACGAGAGCTCAAAGCTGAGAATGAGTCATATTTGAAAAGATGACCTTCAGAGGAAAGTAATGGAAACAACTCATGAAATGCTCTAGATGGGTGAAAAGAATAATCACAATCGAAAACAATTACGAGAGGATGGCATCAAGCGAGAATCATGAATCTTTGAGAGAACAGATAAGATTTGGAGGAAAACTCTTCTTTGGTCATCAAAATCCGAGAATGACGACGAGAAACACCATCAAGAATTGTTGAGACACTCCGGAATGATTAAAAGAGGAAAGGTTGAGCCAAAGATGAAAAGAATTTGAAAGCGATATTGGAGAAGGAATATGACCGATGATAATTCATTCTTACATCAAACATTGAAAAAGAATTTGAGAATAACTCTAGAAAAATTAGAAGAGTCAAGTAAGATCCTGGGGAAAGACCTGTGGGTTAGGGCCCACTAAAAGGAAGCACCATTGAAAAGATTTCTTGAAAAGAGACATTGCATCGGTTGAATTAAATGGCTTGAATGAGATAAGAACCTCGGAATAGCTTGAACGGATTGAGGAGGGAAGCACGAAACTCCTTAGATATCCTCAGCACTCCGGCAGCAATGAATAGAGAGATGTTAATGATTAAGAGGTGCACCAGCATAAGAAAATATTTGAAATGAGGAAATGATATGACCGACAAAGCTTGAATTGAATCCACCAGAGAAGAAAAGAGAACGAAGAATAATAAACTTGAAGCTCCGTTAGTATCTTCCTGAGAATCACCGGATAAGAACATTGACGGAAAATAATGGAGAGGCTTCCCATCAATAAAAGGATACTTGAATAAGAAATCTGAGTCCTTGAAGAAAAGGGGTGGGAGGGCGGGAAAGAACAAAGACAACTTGGGATGGATGAAACGAACACCATTGCAACGAACTGAGAATTGATCTAGCAAATATTGAAAGTATAGGATTAACTTCAAGAGAAGCACATCGGTTGGAAAAGAATTGGCATGACCATCTCGATGATCAAGAACGATTAGCACTCCCATAGAAATATGAGAACACCGCTTAGGAAAGGTATGGAATCAACACTTGACTTCGAAGCAACTGGAATACCACAAACCAAAACAAAACAAAGGATTGGCTTGCAAAATAAGCCGGAACAAACATATGATAGATCCCATATCGTATCATGTGTCTGTTGGAATGATATCCTACGTGATACTTGAATTCCCACTTATAAACTCCCGAAACTTTCTAGTTATGCAATCAGGTGTTGGGGATACTGGGGAAGCATAATATCTCACCCAAACTAACAATCCCTACATCCAGCTGTTTCCATCCTTCAACACATAACCAACAAAACTTCGGAAATCATGTACCTCAACCTTCGAAAAGAATCCGTTATACGAGTTATGGCAATACTCCCGAACTCCCGACCCAGTACTGGGTGGCGTCGAGGTTATCTCAACAACAACTGCATAAAAGAGATTTTCGATGTCGGCGAACTCAGTTATTCCAGAACTGCAACGATAAAATTGTGACGACAACACCTCGGAGCTCAACTCCCTAGGACACTGCCACAACCACTAAATGTTAGGAGGCACCAAGAACAATGTTCTCGTCACAAGACTATCAGAACGATTCCAAGATACCCGCGTGACCCTAAAAAATCGTGAAATTTGAGGAGAGGAGAGTCAAAACTTCCACGACGGGAGACCTCACTAGAGCGACGTAGGGACTGAGGATTAAAAAGAATCCTACTCTCCGATATATATAATCCTAAGACTAAAAACATTTTGCTCTAGACTCAACAACGTCAGCGATTCGATCAAGCAGGGGGCTCCTAAATCGAGGATGGCTCTGATTACCAACTTGTAACGCCCACGATGCGGCTATATCTCCCACGTGTCGAGGCACGACTTAGAGGCATAACCGCATTGTGGTTTAGTCGCAAGTGGGGTAATCTTCACACAATCCCATCTACTGAATAACAAAGGGATAAAGAGTTGGCTTACAATCGCCACTTCACAAAAATAACAAGTTAAACATACATCATCCAGAATAGAATGAAGGTCCGACTACGGAACCAAAATAAAAGAAGAAAACCCCAAATGCTAGATCCCCGATCGTCACAACTGGGCTCCACTACAGATCAACCGGAAAAGACACATAACAACGATCAAGATCTTCATCGAGCTCCCACTTGAGCTCGGTTGCGTCACCTACACTGGTATCATCGGCACCTGCAACTGTTTGGAAGTATCTATGAGTCACGAGGACTCAACAATCTCACACCCGCGAGATCAATACTATTTAAGCTTATGGATAGGAGAAGGTAGTGAGGTGGAGCTGCAGTAAGCACTAAGCATATATGGTGGCTAACATACGCAAATAAGAGCGAGAAGAGAAGCAACGCAACGGTCGAGAAGCTAGAAGTGATCAAGAAGTGATCCTGAAACTACTTACGTTCAAACATAACGCAAGACCGTGTTCACTTCCCGGACTCCGCCGAAAAGAGACCATCACGCTACACACGCGGTTGATGCATTTTAAATAAGTCAAGTGTCAAGTTCTCTACAGCCGGACATTAACAAATTCCCATCTGCCACATAACCGCGGGCACGGCTCTCGAAAGTTTATACCCTGCAGGGGTGTCCCAACTTAGCCCATCACAAGCTCTCACGGTCAACGAAGAATATTCCTTCTCCCAAAAAACCCCGATCAGTCTCGGAATCCCAGTTACAAGACATTTCGACAATGGTAAAACAAGACCATCAAAGCCGCCCGATGTGCCGACAATCCCGATAGGAGTCGCATGTATCTCGTTCTCAGGGCACACCGGATGAGCACTCTGTACAACTAAATCCAGCCCTCAAATTTCCCCGAGGTGGCGCTGCAAAGGACTCTAGTTCGGACCAACACTTAGAGAAGCACTGGCCCGGGGGGTTAAAATAAAGATGACCCTCAGGTTGGCCGACCCAAGGGAATGGTAATAGGTTGTTAGGAAAATGTAAAACCAAGGTTGGGCCTTGCTAGAGGAGTTTTATTTGAAGCGAACTGTCAAGGGGTTCCCATAACACCCAACCGCGTAAGGAACACAAAATCAAGGAACATCACACCGGTATGACGGAAACTAAGGCGGCAAGAGTGGAACAAAACACCAGGCATAAGGCCGAGACTTCCACCCTTTGCCAAGTATATAGATGCATTAATCAAATAAGAGATGTTGTGATATCCCAACATATCCATGTTCCAACATGGAACAAACTTCAACTTCACCTGCAACTAGCAACGCTATAAGAGGGGTTGAGCAAAAGCGGTAACATAGCCAAACAATGGTTTGCTGGGATTGTGGGTTAGAGGCTTGACATGGCAATATGGGAGGCATGATATAACAAGTGGTAGGTAGCGCGAGATAGCGATAGAGCGAACAACTAGCAAGCAAAGATGGAAGTGATATCGAGGGTATGGTCATCTTGCTTGAAATCCCACAAGGAAGAAGAATGAGTCCATGAAGAAGACAAACGGACGTAGTCGAACGGATCCTCACAAACGCAACGATACCAGAACTAACACGAAGGAGCAACTCCAGAAAGAAGCAAACAACATGGTAAACAACCATCACATAAACATGGCATGATGCACAACCAAGTATGATGCATGTCCAGTTTAAAGAGGCATGGCATGGCAAAGTGCACAAACAAAACTACAAGTTAAGTGGAGCTCAATATGCAACGAGTTGCATATTGACGAAACACCACATGACGTATTTAGTTCTCTCTTGGTTATGTACTCAACAATATTAAATGTTGTTAAACAAGGCAAGAGGTGAAATATAAGGAAACAAACTATCTAGTCAAATTTAAATGAGGTCGGAAATAACAAACACCAATTCCGGAAAATCCCCATATGCATATTATGAATTTGGTATTTTTCTGCCCTAAACATAATTTTAGAGCTGTTAAACATGCAAGATGAGTGCACCATGTTAAACTAGGCATTTTTCTACCCCATTTACATATAAAGTTTATTAAATTTGGAGCTACGGTTATTAAGTTATGAATAAATCATTTTAACATGGCATAAGATCAAATTTAAACAAACAACATTTTAAACATTTTAAACATGGTTGAAAGTTGCAAATTATGAAACTAGATGAAACTCTAAGCAAGTTACATATATAAAACATGTTAAACCGATGCACGGTTGGTGAGTTATTAAATGCATGATGTCTAGGGTCTTTTCTGGAAAACTGCACTCTCTGGAATAATAGCTAAATCGTAGAGGTAGGAAAAAAAAGCAATGGGCCGAAACTGGCAGGCCCAAACATGCACAGGGGAGGCTGCGGTCTGAGGTGGCTCACCATGGGCCAACATCAACTAGGCCGGCTCGGTAGGCTACAACAGGCAGGCTGGATGCAAGGAAGAGCTGGCGCTGGGCCTGGCGAGGTCGGTCCAATGGTGCTAGCGATGCAGGGGGTCGAGGCGCTCGTCCTCCTCGTGCCCGGCGCAGGAGCAAGAGACAAGGACGGCGATGCCCGAAGTCAATGACAGGGTAGCGGTGACTCCAACAGGTAAGGGCGGCGGGGAGGACCGGAGAGGAACTGATCCAGGCAGATCCCGCTGCGGAGGCTCCATTCCCGGCGACGGCAGAGCAGATCGGCAGCAACTCCAAGGCCATGGCGACCTACTACGAAGAACACTGGGAGAGAGAGAGGGTTAGGGAGAGATAAAGGGGAAGAAGGAGAGGATAGGGAGAGAAAAAAGGCGGCCTCGACTCATCTCTGGCGATGGTGGCGGCAGAAGGCTCCGTCCTGTGGGCGGCGGTGAGCGCTCCCGATCCCATCGGGATCGAGCGAGAGGGTGTGAGAAGTGGGAGGAGTGGGGCGGCTCGGTCGCCTGCAGGGTGGCATCGGGCCCGATTCGTCCTGCGGCGGGCTCGCGATGGGCTCTGGCCGGCCCTGCACAGTGGGAGGCTTGGGGAGAACGCAGGGAAGGTGATGTGGAGGCACCCGATTGGCCGGGGCAATCCTCAGGTGGTGGCGCGGCCAGACAGACGGCGCCAAGTGGCGGGACGGCGGCTAGGGAGGAGCTGGCGGCCACAAGTGGCGGCGGCAGAGCGGATAGGCACGGAAATTGAGGAGGGTTGGTGGGTGCAGGTTGGTGGAGACTAGGGGATGCCAAAATAGGAAGGAGGGTGTCCATTTATATGCAGGAGGAGCTAGGGTTGGGGGTTTTGCTCCGTTTCGGAGCCGTTCGATCGCCATCGGACGGTCCGGAGCAGAGGGGTAGGTAGGTGGGCTAGATGGACTGTGTAGAGGGGCTTGGGCTGAGAGGAGAGGAGAGGAAAGAAGGCAACCTGCAACCGTTTCCGGAGATCGAAAACGTCCGACGTTTTGACCAACTATAATGTTGCTATAGTTAACCGTTGGGGCGTCAAACGGACTCCGAATGCGATGAAACTTGGCAGGCGGCCTATCTACACTATAACAACACCGCATGCCAACTTTCAACCCATTTCGAGAACATTTTCCGGCCACTTATGCAAAAAACTATTTCAGACATGCTGCGGGCGCGTGCAAGTGTGTCTGGGCTCAAAATGGACAATGGAGAGAACTGGGGAACTCAGACGGATGCAAGTTTTGAAAACATGCAGATGCAATGCGGATGATGACATGATGACGACAAACAAGAAAAAACATGACAATGATGACAAATAATTGGACGACACCTAACGCAACAGTCTCGGGGCGTTACATGAACCGTGTGCGGAGCAATTGCCAGGTTAAAACAAAAATATCCCATTTTGAATCGGCATGCAAAAAGAAAATTCTCCACAATATTCAATTGAACAAATAAACAAAAATATCCTATTTTGAATCGGCACGCAAAAAGCAAATTCGCCACAATATTCAATTGAACAAATAAACAAAAATATCCCATTTTGAATCGGTGCGCAAAGAGCAAATTCGCCACAATATTCAATTGAACAAATAGTGTCCACAGGAAGAACATTCATTAGATTTCGCAACAATTGCAATTGAACATATGGTAGCTAAATTCCAATGATTTGTCCACACATATATGCATTACATAATTAATCGTAGTGTACGGAATACGAAGACCTCATCAGATGGAAAACAATGGATCCATGTGTGTGTGTGTATGTGTTTAGGGGATAACTCTTACTCAATGTTGCTGGAGAAGGCATGCTGAAATCTTCATTATCACCAGTGGGATTGATGTAGTGATTCAGGAAGAAGTCGCCGGTAAAGCTCTGAACCATCAGCAATTCAGCAGCTGGGAGCAGTTCAGGGGTCCTCGGTTTTAAGATGAGCTGCGGTATTTTTAAGATCAGAATGTGCCATATGAGTGGAGTAGAAGATATTAATTAAGATAGACTTACTAGTTCTAATTCGCGAGGATCATCACAACTATCAGTAGATTTGCAGATGGAGATCATGTCTCTGCAAACATAGTATCCACAAAGGTTGGTCCCTGCTTCTTGCTGAGGACACTAAATTTTTTTGTACAGAATTAGTCATGTATTTGTCTTGTTAGGAACAACCTAGCCGGTGTTAGATGTATTACTTTTTATTTGGACAAAATAGAAAGAGGTTTATTTAGAAGCTTGAACATTTGACTAGCGTAACAAAAGGTATTTGTAGACTGTTGGATAAATTTTCCAAAAATAACGGATTTCGGTGTGTTATCGGAGAAACGATCTTGTGCTGCAGAGGTAGTTCCCTCTTGAACATGTTCCCTGGTTTAGTTTTCCACAATGCGAGCACACTGCAAATGAAGATGAATTTTGACAACATCAATTATTGAACCAGATATGAATGCAAATTAATTTCAACATCATAGAATTCAATACATATCCAGGAATTGCTGAAGATGCGTCAGATCCTGAGCGTTTGTTGACTCTCTGAGAGAATGGATGTAGTAAACAGTGTTCTTGTTTGGAACAATGAATACCAATATCTAGTGATTGCTACATATTAAGAAAGCCATGAACTTACGAATTATTCGAAATCTGAAAGACAATCAGTGTATGCGTGGTTGTTTACTTGACTTACCATTCATGGTATGGCCAGAGAAATTATTCTGCATGGGACGTGTTTTCGGAGAGACGGACGACTGTGTTAACGGCCTAGTCCTGTAGGGCCTTACCATGTATTGTTGTGCCATTTTCTAATTCAGGATCTATGAAATACACACTCTCCCTTTTTCTTCTCTAGGCGTTCAACCCCCTGAGAGGAATAAAATGCAGTTAGTTGTTTATCATTTACAGCCTTGTATGGAGAAGTTTATCAGAGTTTGTTAAGTACTTACAAAATCAGGCATCTAACAAGCGTGGCATCGAGCTCGTTGAAGTTGAAGAAGAGATGTAAATCCTCGAAAATCACATTGATAGAACCAACATTGTGTCAGAAATGATCTTTGTTGTAGTGGACTAGCAAACCATGATGACCTTCTGACATTAGATCCATGCAATACTCATGTAACCTGCGGCAACTGGAGATGCACTCATCAAAGTATTCGCCAACAAGAAATGGCTAGCCATGGACGTAATAGCGTGCTTGAAGTACGTCTGCTTTACTTTTAGCAAGCAACAAACATACTTCTTCATCATCCATGTCGTCAGAAATAATATTACTCCCCGATTCGAACAAGCTGTTGTTAATTTGGTTCCGGGCGATGAGTGATTTAAGTAAGAGGCAATCGTTCTCTCTCCTCTTCTCTTTTCCTACTGTGCTTCCTTGGGGTGTAGCCTTTTTGGCCACTTCCTTCTTGGTACTTGAAGCACTTCTGGCAGAGCGTCTGGTTGCCTGCAAGGTAGACTGCCGAGCAGACGTTGAATCTTGGACGGACTGCTTAGCAGACAGCTTATCTATGCCGGACCGCTGAGCTGGCTGTGCTACTGTGATGGACTGCTGGGCTATAGGAGTAGAGGCATCGAACTGCTGACCATGCGTTGAAGCTATATCGGGTTTCTACGCAGGTGGTGCCAACTTGTCGGTGCGCTGAGGAGGCCGTGCCAACGTGTTGGTTTGCTGAGCAGGAAGTGCTGACACATTGGTATACTGATCACGTGACTGCGAACCGAAGGACTGATGACCTGTCGGTTCTGGCCCTACAGACTGCTTAGCAGGCGATTCCGAAGCATCAGACTGCTTAGCAGTCTGTTCCACCAGGTTGGTCTGCTGAGCATGTGCTGCAGCTGGGTCTCCCCCTGCTACTTCAGCTACCGACATCTGAACCGGTGGTGCGTCTTCAGCATTTGTAGGCCTTGCCACTAGCTGCTTTGGGGCAGAGGATGACATGGCCTGTACGCCACAAAGTCAGGCCGGCTGATCACATGTTGATGCATCAGCCCACGAGAGTTGCTGTGGCAAGGAGAGCATCACCGGTTGCGGGGCAACAGTGGTTGCTCTTGGCGGGGCTTCAGGGATATCATCGATGAACTCTATTTCCTTTTGTGGCCACTGGATGTGATATAACAGTGTTTCTCCCAAGGTCCTTTGCTCATCGAAGTCTCCTAGGACATTCTTCAGGGCAAATTCATCGAATCCAGGCTTTACTTCAGTCGCGTAGCACTTCACACAGTCCGGCTTCAATGGCACATTGTCCAACAAGAGGCCATCATCCAAGAAGGGTGGGCAAACCCAAGCTGTTGCACATTTTAATGTACCTTCATAATGTGTAAGCACGCCCTTCAGTCTGTCTTTCACAGATAGATCAGATATAGCATCATCACGAGCAGCTGCAGTCTCAGTGTCGCTGGGGTCAGCTGATGCACATCTACTCTTGTCCAGTGTTGTTGCGTAATAAGCAGCATCCTCCATGCACGACTCCCCTCCCATCTGTTGACTATCTGTCAGTGTTAGAGTCTTCTGCATCATCATTGACTCCTCAAAATCCTTTCAAATAGTCGGATAAATCTCCTTCCTCAAGCTTTCATACAATGCATTCTACTTCATTTCACTCCTCGTTTTTTTTCATGCCGAGCCTCTCTTCTTTGTTGAGTGTGAAAGCCCTCTTGTGCGGGACATTAACACCTATACCCCTTGCACGGCCAGGGGGGCTCTTTTGTTTGCAGAGCAACAGACAGAATGTCACATGGCCCTGAGTTCCTGTAGAACCTTCCAGGGATCTTGGAAGCCTCTAACATCACTTGATACAGTTCGGCGTCACGTGAGTCTTCAAAGTAATAAGTTCCGTCATCATGCCTCTTTGCACGTGCCCGCAAGTAGTCTCTGGCGCATTGGCCCCTGATTTCACTAAAGGCCGGATTCCCACCTGCAGCTACTGCTTCTTTGTCCTCCTGGTCCCATATCAGTTTCATGTCGTAGTATCCTGCCACACCCATATGGTGGGGGTGTATGTTCTTCTTCTGAAGTTCCGATTGCTTGAAACTCTTCTCAGCAAACTCTTAGTTGCCCTGGCCCTTTTGAATTCTGCCCAGTCTGCCTTTGTAATTTGGGGGTATGCGGGGATTGGGTCCTTGCCTTCACTCAAGTACTTCTTGTACAGCACGTGCTTCCAGTTTCTCCAAGCATCCCTAGCCTTCTTCAGTGCAGCGTGTTCCACCTGCATTCTCCATTGCTCTGGAACGTTGAAGTAATCCATGATCTCCTGGTCTATCCTTCGCCGTGTTTCTGTGTCAGCCTTCTGAAACCCCGGCAGATTAATGTTGAGCCTTGACCTGCCAACAAATCCACACACACTCCTGAACCTCATGTGTGCTTTATCTGGTTTAGTTGGAGCCCAAGACTTTAAATCAATCTCTGTTACCTCATTTACACCTTTAGGCTGGTGTGTGGGCTTCCTTGGAGCGTTCCACTGTGCCCTAACCGGAAGGGTAATTACTGCAGCTCTATCTCGTTCAAGATTACTTGATCCCTTACAATCTGCTGTACACCTAGGGTTGTCTGAATCAGATGAAGATACATCGCCAGAAGCATGAGTGATGTCGCTGCTACTCGACATCTACAGGGAACACATGAGAAACTTAGGAAAGGAGGATAAGCATAAAACTAACAACTTGGTATCAAGCTTTCTAAACATGCCATGCAATAATTTAGAAAATGTACGGCTAATTTGTTAAGTTTGTGTGACTCGGGCGCCCGTGATATGTAAATAGGCAGTAACTTATTGGAACAAATACAGCTTATATGTAGTAAGGAAGGTAGATAATGAACATATATACACTCTCCGTTATTTTATAGCCAATATGGGAACATACGTAATGGAATAGGAAGAGCGATTGCGAGGAAATATGCCTCACCGTGATGGAGGCAGTAACTAACATGCTTCTTAATGCAAACCCAGCAGACCACAGGAGAGGCGAGGGTTACTACATCGATATGCTCGAGAGTGGCTGGTGATACGTCTCCAACGTATCTATATTTTTTATTGTTCCATGCTATATTATATCCTGTTTTTGACATTATTGGGCATTATTATACACTTTTATATTATTTTTGGGACTAACCTATTAACCGGAGGCACAGCCCAGAATTGTTGTTTTTTGCCTATTTCAGAGTTTCGCAGAAAAAGAATATCAAATGGAGTCCAAACGGAATGAAACCTTCGGGAACGTGATTTTCGGAATGAACATGATCCAGAGGACTTGGAACCTACGTCAAGCAATCAACCAGGAAGGCACGAGGTAGGGGAGCGCGCCTACCCCCCCCCCCAGGCGCGCCCTCCACCCTCGTGGGGCCCATGTTGCTCCACCGACATACTCCCTCCTATATATACTTACGTACCCCCAAACTACCAGATACGGAGCCAAAACCCTAATTCCACCACCGTAACTTTCTATATCCACGAGATCCCATCTTGGGGCCTTTACCGGAGCTATCGATCACGGAGGGCTTCTACATCAACACCATAGCCTCTCCGATGAAGCGTGAGTAGTTTACTTCAGACCTACGGGTCCATAGTTATTAGCTAGATGGCTTCTTTTCTCTTTTTGGATCTCAATACAAAGTTCTCCCCCTATCTTGTGGAGATCTATTCGATGTAATCTTCTTTTGCGGTGTGTTTGTTGAGACTGGTGAATTGTGGGTTTATGATCAAGTTTATCTATGAACAATATTTGAAACTTCTCTGAATTCTTTTATGTATGATTGGTTATCTTTGCAAGTCTCTTCGAATTATCAGTTTGGTTTGGCCTACTAGATTGATCTTTCTTGCAATGGGAGAAGTTCTTAGCTTTGGGTTCAATCTTGCGGTGTCCTTTCCCAGTGATAGTAGGGGCAGCAAGGCACGTATTGTATTGTTGCCATCGAGGATAACAAGATGGGGTTTATATCATATTGCATGAGTTTATCCCTCTACATCATGTCATCTTGCTTAAAGCGTTACTCTGTTCTCTTAAACTTAATACTCTAGATGCATGTTGGATAGCAGTCGATGTGTGGAGTAATAGTAGTAGATGCAGGCAGCAGTCGGTCTACTTGTCTCGGACGTGATGCCTATATACATGATCATACCTAGATATTCTCATAACTATGCTCAATTATGTCAATTGCTCAACATTAATTTGTAAACCCATCGTAATACTTATGCTCTAGAGAGAAGCCTCTAGTTAAACCTATGGCCCCCGGGTCTATTTTCCATCATATTAATCTTCCAATACTTAGTTATTTCCTTTGCCATTTATTTTTCTTGCATCTTTATTTCTCTTTATCATAAAAATACCAAAAATATTATCTTATCATATCTATCAGATCTCACTCTTGTAGGTGACCCTGAAGGGATTGACAACCCCTTTATCGCGTTGGTTGCAAGGAGTTTATTCGTTTGTGTAGGTGCGAGGGACTCGTGCGTGGCCTCCTACTGGATTGATACCTTGGTTCTCAAAAACTAAGGGAAATACTTACGCTGCTCTGCTGCATCACCCTTTCCTCTTCAAGGGAAAACCAACGTAGTGCTCAAGAGGTAGCAAGAAGGATTTCTGGCGCTGTTGCCGGGGAGTCTATGCAAAAGTCAACATACCAAGTACCCATCACAAACCCTTATCTCCCGCATTACATTATTTGCCATTTGCCTCTCGTTTTCCTCTCCCCCACTTCACCCTTGCCGTTTTATTCGCCCTTCTTCTGTTCGTCTTTCCATTTGCTTTGATGTCCTACTTGGCTCGTTTGCTCATTTGGTTGGAATAGTTGTTTATTTATTACTAAACAGAGAACCTAAACATCTATGGATCCTCATCCGCTTGCTAATCTTTTTCAGAGATCAAATTATGATGAACCAATTGCTAGTGAGTCTTGTGCACTAGATTATCTTTATGAAGTTTTGCTTAAAATTCGTGAATCTAAAAATTGTGATAAAGTACTTTATGGAATGATTCACGATGAATCTTTGAATAAAAATCATGATTGCAATGATGATAGTATAAATTCTATTAATGTCAATTGTGCTTATAATATGCAAAACCCTAAGCTTGGGGATGCTAGTTTTTCTATGTCTACTACTTGTTGCAATGATCATGATTGGGGTGATTCTTCTTTTGATCTTGAAAATTTATTTAAGACCCATGATGAATATGAGATTGATAATAGTGTTTGAAATGTTATTGAAAGTGGGTTTGGAAGAGTGTCAACTTTAGATCCCACATATGTGGAGAATGTTCAATCTTATGAAAATTTTGATAAAAGTGGGTTTGGAGAAGTCATGACTTTAGTTAATGTTAATCCCACTATTTTGGAAGAGTCAACTTTGCATGCATGTGGATCGTGTTGAAAATATTTTATGTGATAGCTATTTTGTTGAATTTGCTTATGATCCTACATGTAATTTTTATGAGAGAGGAAGATATGGTGGTAGAAATTTTCATGTTACTAAATTACATCTTGTTATGTTGAGATTGCTATTGTTTCTTTCCGCTTCCTTGCATATGCTAGTTTTTGCTTGCCTTGATAATTTGTTTGCCTATAAGATGCCTATGCATAGGAAGTATGTTAGACTTATATGTGTTTGTCACGTGTTTTATGATGCTCTCTTTGCGCTTCAATTCTTGTCTTTCATGTGAGCATCATTAAAATTATCAATGCCTAGCTATAAGGCTTTAAAGAAAAGCGCTTGTTGGGAGGAAACCCAATATTTTTACTTGCTGTTATTCAATAAATAATTTATCTAGCCTCTGTTTTTGTTGTATATTTTGTGTTTAATTAGTGTTTGAACCAAGTAGAACTGTTGGGAAGACTTGGGGAAAGTCTTTTTAATCTTTCTGTAAAAACAGAAACTTTAGCGCTCACGAGAACTGCTTCCATTTTTATTTGGAAAGTGATATTTAGTTAATTATTTTTTCAGATGATTAATAGATAAATTCCTCACGTCCAGAAATTTATTTTAGAATTTTTGGTGTTCCATATCTTGCGTTAGCTACAGATTACTACAGACTGTTCTGTTTTTGACAGATTCTGTTTTTCGTGTGTTGTTTGCTTATTTTGATGAATCTATGGCTAGTAAAATAGTTTATAAACCATAGAGAAGTTGGAATACATTAGGTTTAACACCAATATAAATAAATAATGAGTTCATTATACCTTGAAGTGGTGTTTTGTTTTCTTTCACAAACGGAGCTCACGAGATTTTCTACTTTAAGTTTTGTGTTGTGAAGTTTTCAAGTTTTGGGTAAAATATTTGATGGATTATGGAACAAGGAGTGGAAAGAGCCTAAGCTTGGGGATGCCCATGGCACCCCAAGATAATCTAAAGACACCTAAAAGCCAAAGATTGGGGATGCCCCGGAAGGCATCCCCTCTTTCGTCTACTCCTATCGGTAAGCTATATTTTTATTTACCACATGATATGTGTTTTGCTTGGAGCGTCTTGTATTATTTGAGTCTTTATTTTTTAGTTTTCCACAATCATCATTGCTGCACACACCTTTTTGAGAGAGACACTCATGATTCAGAAATTGTTAGAATACTCTATGTGCTTCACTTATATCTTTTGAGTTATATAGTTTTTGCTCTAGTGCTTCACTTATATCTTTTAGATCACGTTGGTAGATTTGTTTTATAGAAACCATTGTTCTCTCATGCTTCACTTATATTATTTTTAGAGTCCTACAAAACAGCATGGTAATTTGCTTCAATTATGTTAGGCATTCAATATTAATAATAAAATTTTCTTATGAGTGTGTTGAATGCTATGAGAAGTTTGAAGTTTGAAACTTGATAATTGTTTTTAGATATGGAGATGGTGATATTAGAGTCGTGCTAGTTGAGTAGTTGTGAATTTGAGAAATGCTTGTGTTGAAGTTTGTGATTCCCATAGCATGCACGTATGGTGAACCGTTGTGTTAAGAAGTCGGAGCATGGTGTATTTATTGATTGTCCTCCTTATGAGTGGCAGTCGGGGATGAGCGATGGTCTTTTCCTACCAATCTATCCCCCTAGGAGCATGCGCGTAGTACTTTTCTTCGATAACTAATAGATTTTTGCAATAAGTATGTGAGTTCTTTATGACTAATGTTGAGTCCATGGATTATACGCACTCTCACCCTTCCACCATTGCTAGCCTCTGTAATACCGTGCACCTTTCGCCGGTATCATACACCCACCATATACCTTCCTCAAAAATCCCACCATACCTACCTATCATGGCATTTCCATAGCCATTCCGAGATATATTTCCATGCAACTTTCCACCGTTCCGTTTACTATGACACGCTCCATCATTATCATATTGCTTCGCATGATCATGTAGTTGACATTTTAGTTGTCGCAAAGCCACCGTTCATAATTTTTTTCATATAAGTCACTCATGCATCATTGCTATCCCGGTATACTGCCGGAGGCATTCATGTAGAGTCATACTTTGTTCTAGTATCGAGTTGTAATCATTGAGTTGTAAATAAATAGAAGTGTGATGATCATCATTCATAGAGTATTGTCCCAATAAAAAAAGAGAAAGGCCAAATAAAAAAGGCCCAAAAAAGAGTAAATAAATAAAAAGGGAAAATACTACTATCCTTTTTTCCACACTTGTGCTTCAAAGTAGCACCATGATCTTCATGATAGAGAGTCTCCTATGCTTTCACTTTCATATACTAGTGGAATTTTTCATTATAGAACTTGGCTTGTATATTCCAATGATGGGCTTCCTCAAAATGCCCTAGGTATTCGTGAGCAAGCAAGTTGGATGCACACCCACTTAATTCTTTTTGTTGAGCTTTCATATACTTATAGCTCTAGTGCATCCGTTGCATGGCAATCCCTACTCGCTCACATTGATATATATTAATGGGCATCTCCATAGCCCGTTGATACGCCTAGTTGATGTGAGACTATCTTCTCCCTTTTTGTCTTCCCCACAACCACCATTCTATTTCACATAGTGCTATGTCCATGGCTCACGCTCATGTATTGTGTGAAGATTGAAAAAGTTTGAGAACACCAAAAGTATGAAACAATTGCTTGGCTTGTCATCGGGGTTGTGCATGATTTGAATACTTTGTGTGGTGAAGATGGAGCATAGCCAGACTATATGATTTTGTAGGGATAACTTTCTTTGGCCATGTTATTTTGAAGAGACATAATTTCTTAGTTAGTATGCTCGAAGTATTATTATTTCTATGTCAATATTGAACTTTTGTCTTGAATCCTTCGGATCTGAATTTTCATACCACAATTAAGAGAATTACATTCAAATTATGCCAAGTAGCATTCCACATCAAAAATTCTGTTTTTATCATTTACCTACTCGAGGATGAGTAGGAATTAAGCTTGGGGATGCTTGATACGTCTCCAACATATCTATAATTTTTTATTGTTCCATGCTATATTATATCCTGTTTTGGACATTATTGGGCTTTATTATACACTTTTATATTATTTTTGGGACTAACCTATTAACTGGAGGCCCAGCCCAGAATTGCTGTTTTTTGCCTATTTCAGATTTTCGCAGAAAAAGAATATCAAATGGAGTCCAAACAGAATGAAACCTTCAGGAACGTGATTTTTGGAACGAACATGATCTAGAGGACTTGGACCCTACGTCAAGCAATCAACCAGGAAGGAACGAGGTAGGGGGCGCGCCTACCCCCCCCCCCAGGCGCGCCCTCAACCCTCATGAGGCCCACGTAGCTCCACCGACATACTCCATCCTCCTATATATGCCTACGTACCCCCAAACTACCAGATACGGAGCCAAAACCCTAATTCCACCGCCGTAACTTTCTGTATCCACGAGATCCCATCTTGGGGCCTTTACCGGAGCTCCGCCGGAGGGGGTATCGATCATGGAGGGCTTCTACATCAACACCATAGCCTCTCCGATGAAGCGTGAGTAGTTTACTTCAGACCTATGGGTCCATAGTTATTATCTAGATGGCTTCTTCTCTCTTTTTGGATCTCAATACAAAGTTCTCCCCCTCTCTTGTGGAGATCTATTCGATGTAATCTTCTTTTGCGGTGTGTTTGTTGAGACCGATGAATTGTGGGTTTATGATCAAGTTTATCTATGAACAATATTTGTAACTTCTGTGAGTTCTTTTATGTATGATTGGTTATCTTTGGAAGTCTCTTCGAATTATCAGTTTGGTTTGTCCTACTAGATTGATCTTTCTTGCAATGGGAGAAGTGCTTATCTTTGGGTTCAATCTTGCGGTGTCCTTTCCCAGTGACAGTAGGGGCAGCAAGGCACGTATTGTATTGTTGCCATCGAGGATAACAAGATGGGGTTTATATCATATTCCATGAGTTTATCCCTCAACATCATGTCATCTTGCTTAAAGCGTTACGCTGTTCTCTTGAACTTAATACTCTAGATGCATGCTGGATAGCGGTCGATGTGTGGAGTAATAGTAGTAGATGCAGGCAGGAGTCGGTCTACTTGTCTCGGACGTGATGCCTATATACATGATCATACCTAGATATTCTCATAACTATGCTCAATTCTGTCAATTGCTCAACAGTAATTTGTTCACCCACCGTAATACTTATGCTCTCGAGAGAAGCCTCTAGTGAAACATATGGCCCCCGGGTCTATTTTCCATCATATTAATCTTCCAATACTTAGTTATTTCCATTGCCATTTATTTTACTTGCATCTTTATTTCTCTTTATCATAAAAATACCAAAAATATTATCTTATCATATCTATCAGATCTCACTCTCGTAGGTGACCGTGAAGGGATTGACAACCCCTTTATCGCGTTGGTTGCGAGGAGTTTATTTGTTTGTGTAGGTGCGAGGGACTCATGTGTGGCCTCCTATTGGATTGATACCTTGGTTCTCAAAAACTGAGGGAAATACTTATGCTGCTCTGCTGCATCACCCTTTCCTCTTCAAGGGAAAACCAATGCAGTGCTCAAGAGGTAGCAGCTAGCGAGCAAACGAAGACGGCGAGGTGCGGGTCATTGCGTGTTGGGAATGGCAGTTGAGGTAGGCTTGATGCCGAAGAGCGGGCACACGGCCGGGGTGAGCACGGGGGCGCCGGAGAGGGTTCTGCTATGGATCTGGGAAAGGGGAGCTGGCGATGGAGATTGGGTGGACTAGTTGAGTGAAACGCGGGCGGATGGTGGGGGGTGTTGGTGGCATAGGTGAAAAGGGTTAAAAATATCCCCGATCGCTGCACGCACAGAAAGGCCTATGCAAACGGTAGCCTCTAAGAGCTCGTGTGCATGAACAGAATAATTTCATTTGAAATGATGACATACTAATTTTGAAATGAAGACGTGAGTTCATCGTTTCGCCTCTAAATTTTTCCCATGTAAAGCAATCACAATTATACGATGGGTTTGATTTGCTGGTGCATTTCAGGTCTCGTGTGCTATATGTAAGACAATTTTGGCATTTACCGTGCATTTTGGCATATAAATCAATTCCTAGCCGGACTACATTTCCTGTTGAAAGGGATGAGGATTGTCATTTGATCTAGAAGCATCCAACGGTGCAGAGGTACGATCCGTGGGGTTTGGGTTCTGGCCAATCAGAATGCACGACTCAGATCACGTGCGCAGCAAAGGGGGGCATCTGCCACGGTTTGGTAGGCACACGACTTTCATGAGTGAACCGTGTGATATTTGGAAAAAAAACTGCGAGGGGCTATTTGAAAACATTTACATGTGCTATCGAAAGGGATGAGGATCGCCGTTCGATCAAGGAGAATCCAACGGTGCAGACGTACGATCCGTGGGGTTTGGGTTCTGGCCAATCAGAACGCATGACTCGGATCACGCGCGTGGCAGATTGGGGCATCGGCCACGGTTTAGTGGATACACGGCTTTCGTGAGTGAACCATGTGCTATTTGAAAACATTTACATTACCTAACATCATATTTTTGTTTGAATGAAAACATGAGTTCATCGTTTCGTCTCCAATTTTTTTCCACGGTAAGGAATCACGATTGTACCCTATGGTTTGATTTTCTGATACATTTTACTAGGCGGCAGGCCTCGCTACCAATCTCAAACTTTGAATATGCAAAAAAAGAGATCTCGTTTGTATGTATATATATAGTCGCAAGTACACATGCGTGTTAGCAAGATCATTCGTGTGTCGTTTTGCGAGTTCTCATTCATTGTGCAAAAATGGGAAAAAACTTCAAAAAGTTCGGCCACAGGGTGCGGCCAGAGGCGTAGGCCTTGTTGGTATTTTAATTTCACGAAATGCTTATAGAGTCCAGAAAAAATGAAAATCATTGTGTCACTGTCGCGTGCTCTCACAATCGCATGGAAAAAATTTGGTAAAGTTTGGCACAAGTTTTGGTGCTCATGCCTTCCATACCGGAGCATCTCACAAGAAGGATCATAGTTTCCTAAAGGAGATGCGGCACTTCGGACTACAAATCGTCAGTTACTAGCTAGCTACATCATTCCGGCCCATTTCAGGTTGTCTGCTATGTTTAAGTCATTCTTTGCACTTACCTTGCATTGCATTTTAGTGCATATACTTAATTAAAGTCAAAAACCCTACTATACAACTACATGTGGGTGTTGTAGTTAGGCTATATATACTTAGGCTACTCATAGTGGAGAGTGTCATATACTAGTATATATATATGTGTGTGTGTGTGTGTGTGTGATACTAGTGTATGATACTACCTTTAATTAATTATAGTGCATAGTATAATACATAGAGTATAGTATCATAGATCATATTTATTGCCATGCATGACACAAATTAGCATCGCATTTAACATGATACGGTATCTACCTATATGTTACTCTAACCCTCTCTATATATATTTAATTCTTTGCCACATCAGCATACTTGCTATTAACGAGTGCATGACATCGTCGGCTATGATAACACCACTATGGCCAGCCTTATATAGTGGGGAGTATCATATACTATATATAGTATCATGCATATGATACTAGTGGATGATACTACATACGTACCTTCATAGTTCATATATAGTATCATAGAGTAGTATATATCATAGATGACCATATTTATGAACATGCATATGACACAAAGTAGTATAGCATTTATTATATATGTTATGGTATCTACCTATGTTACTACTTTGTCACATCATCATATTTGCTATTCCCGAGTGCATGATACCGGCTATGTTACCCCCACTATGGCCACCCTAAGGCTGGTCGTAATATGGGAGTATCAAGTGGTATTATGCATGCCAACTAGACTTTTTGGATGACGTGGCACACAGTTAAATGAGGAAAGAGAGGGTTTGGTATCATATCATGATACCGTATCATATAAAATGGTGTGCTACTTTGTGTCATCCATGGAAATTAATAAGGCAACCTAAGATACTAACTTATGATACTATGCATGTGTGCATTATGGAGGTATTACCAATGATATATTAGTATCATGCATATATACTCCCTCCTTTCCGGTTTATGGGCTTATCTCAAAATTTTAGTTTTTCCATTTTATAAGGCTCAATTTCGTTGTTCCCACATCACATGTTCAGACTCCAAGGTGCATTAAATCATTGCATGCAAGTATTAAGAGAAAATTGACCAATGCATGTACTTTATGCATGCATGTATTGCAATTAATACATTGGTAAACATAATTTTTTGAGGAAAACAAAAGCATTAATTGGGTGTTTTTTCAAATTACAAAAAGTATTCCACCACTCACCATCTACCTTGGTTGGTGAGATTTTTGAATTGAGCCCTATAAACCGGAAAGGAGGGAGTATGATACTAGCTAGCTACCTCACTAAGAGCATGGTTAATAATACAGCCAACGGTCGGCTATAAGAAG
The DNA here is from genome assembly GCF_056163025.1 of Triticum urartu. Taxonomy (NCBI): domain Eukaryota; kingdom Viridiplantae; phylum Streptophyta; class Magnoliopsida; order Poales; family Poaceae; genus Triticum; species Triticum urartu. The sequence continues at coordinate 154,139,240 of NC_141876.1, forward strand.
TTTCCATGTCATATACAGCCAACGTCTTAGCCAGCATGTACAATAATAAGTTTTAAATACATACTGGTTTATCAATATTTGGCCCACCTTACATCCTCACAAAGTATCTTGGGTCTCCTGTTGCAGCTGGCTCTACTAACCAAGAGCTCGTTTCTCTTCTCTCTCCTCTTCTCTTTCCTCCAATTGATAAGCACATATATGTTATTCTATTCCTTGTAGCCTGCTTATTTCACTCTATTGTACTCGCTCTAAGACTAGCCACAATGGAGAGTAACATACACTAGTAACATACACATATCCCTAGACTATGTTACTACCTTTCATAGTGGGTAGTACTCCCTCCGTTTCTTTTTAGCCTACATATAAGATTTGGTCAAAGTCAAAGTTTGTAAAGTTTGACCAACTTAATAGAAAAAATATCGACATCTACAATACTAAATATATATGGTGTGAAAATTAATTTCATGATGCATCTTACAATATTGATTTCATATTATGAATCTTGATATTTTTTCTATAAACTTAGTCAAAGTTAACAAAGTTTGACTTTGACCAAATCTTATGTGCAAACTAAAAAGAAACGGAGGGAATAACATAAATATGGTAACATGCAAAGCCTCATTTATTAGGTTATTCATATTGCATTGGGACATGTGATGTTACAGTAACTAGCTAGGTTACTCAAACTACCTCTCTCCTCATTAACTCATTGCCACATAAGCAAATTTGTTGAGTTGGACTCGATGTTAGTGCTGAAGTTACTCCCACTGTGGCTAGTCTAATGCATAGTATCATATATTAGTATCACATGTAGTACTTTATTTATTGTCATGCAGGACACATAGTGGCATAGCATTTATTATGATACGGTTTCATGATATGATACTTAACCCTCTCTTTCTTCATTTAATTCTATGACAGCTCATCAAAATTGCCTAGTTGGCATGCATGATACTAGCTATGATACGCCCTTACTATCAGCCTAGAAAAGAAGGTGTACAGATCATTTGTGCATCACTTTGTGAGTTTTCATCCGTTTGTTCGAGAAGCGGGGAGAAGTTTCAAACATTTCAGCCGAGAGGTGTAGCCACTGGTGTAGGCCTAGTTGGTATTTTAATTACAGGAAATTCAGATGGAGTTCGGACATAATCAAAATCGATGTGTGCCCGTGGCGTGCTCTCACGACCCCATGGGAAAAATTGGTAAAGTTTGGTACAAGTTTTGATGACCTCTCCTTCCAAACCAGAGCATCTCACATGAAGGATCATGGTTTCCAAAAGGAGACGTGTCAATTCAAACTCCTGTGGCTGGTGACTTCATCGTTTCGCCTCATAAAACTTTCCACGGTACGCAATCACCATTACACCACGGGTTTGATTTTCTGGTGCATTTCAGGTATCGTTAGCTATATTTAAGACATTGTTTGAGATTAACGTGCATTTTGTGCATAAAAATAAAATTACAACTGAAACTGCATGTGATGTCGAAAGGGGTGGGGATCGTCATACGATCTGGGAGCATCCAACAGTGCAGACGTACGATCCGTGGGGTTTGGGTTCTGGCCAATCAGAAAGCACGACTCAGATCGTGGGCGGGGTTTGGTCGGCACACGACTTTCATCAACGAACCATGTGCTATTCGCAAACCAGATTGCATATTTTTGTTCACACATACTGTAGTGAGATCAATTGAGTGTGCTACCTCTATGATATAATAATAATAACAAAAAACAGTTCATATTCATTGCCTGAGCTGACAGCATATCAAGGTCAACATATTAAAGGTTCTTACATCAACAGAAAACCGGGCATAACTCACAAATTCAGTACATGTGACAATTCTAAATTGGACAAATTAAGTTGTGGGGTAGGCATAAAGACTAGTCTTATGGCTTAATTCCCATGTACATGGGGGAACTGGGATCATTAAGTTGACCCCGAATGAACTTGGATTTTATGATGATTTTACGCTTCTTTGTTACACGGGTGCGTGATCCCTTGGCTGGCAACTCATCAAATTCATTATACTCCTCCTCATCGGCAACATTGTCGACACCCAGTACCCTTCTCTTCCCATGCATCACTACATGGCAGTTCTTATGCAAGGGGTCTTCCACAAAGAAAATTTGGGTAGCATCACTGGCAAGAATGAATGGGTCCGCGTGATATGACATCGTTGTCCTATTAACACATGTCTTCCTGTACTCATCAATCCTTACCTGACCAAGAGGGATCCATGCGCACATGAATAATGCCACCTCAACTTTCATATAGTCAAGCTCCCAAATCTCTTTGATGGTTCCATAGTTTACCCTTTTATCAGCTTCATTTACAGTCATGCATTCAATTCAAACAGAGTTGTTCTAATATGAGGTCTTCTAATCACGTTCGTCGGTGTAGAACGTGTATCCATTTATGTCATATGCTTGGTACATCAACACCGTAGGTGATGGCTTTTGTGCCAACCACGTAGCAATGTCATCGATGGATCCTTGTGCCAAACGATTCTTCAGCCATTCGGCGTAGTTCTTAGTGGGCTCCTTCATCTCCACATCTGATGAAGGAACCATTGGTAAGAAGCTTTGCCGTATCTCCGCCAAGTGTTCTTCGGCATAAGCACTGAGAACTAGGCTGTTAAGTAGTACCATCAAATGGGCTTTCTCTGCCAATTCTCTGGGTGCAGCCATTTGCGTGCCAGCAAGGACCGGCTTACCTTTCAGCCTTCCCTCGTGGCGAGAGAGGGGCAAACCTATAGGTCTTTGTTTCATGTATTCAGTGCAGAACTCAACCACCTCCTCCGCGGTATAACCTTGTAGGATGCTTGCCTCTGGATGGTTTCGGTTCTGACAAAAGCGCTTCAATATTCCCATGGACCGCTCGGAGGGATACATTTGCAAAGAAACACAGGACCACAATACTTTATCTCGTCGACAAGGTGCACGGTGAGATGGACCATGACATCAAGGAATGACGGTGGGACAAACATCTCTAGGTTTGACAATATTCTTGCAATGTCATCTTGCATATGATCCAACTCTTCAGGATCTACAACTTTCTGCCGTAGTTGGTTGAAGAAATCACAGAGGTCAATGAGTGTGTTTCTTATATCTTTGTCCATCAGATTCCTAATGGCCACCGGGAGGATTTGTGTCAACATTACATGGCAATCATGTGACTTCATGTGTCCCAACTTCATTTTACATGAGCTCACATCCATGAGACTTCTGATGTTTGGCAGTAGGAAGAGGGTGTCTTAACTAACAAAAAATAGGTGAAGAACTGTGTTGCTTCTTTTGTACTGAAATTGTAACTCTGGCGAGCTTTGATGAATTTGTCATCATCTTCTGCTTCATTCTTGCATTTTGATTGATCAGCAAGCATATCGAGTTGTGAACCGTCACCATCCTTTCTTTTACCTTTAATCTTGAGCAGAGTACCAAGGATGCTTTCACATACATTCTTCTCTACGTGCATGACATCGATGCAGTGACGTACACGTAGAATCTCCCAGTAAGGTAATTTCCAGAACACCGATTTCTTCTTAAACACTTGACCCTTGGGTGTTTGTTTCACCATCAAAGGGTGGTTCTTGCCAAGCACAACATTAATTTTTTTAGACATGTTGTGGACCACCTCCCCTTCATAGGGTCTTGGGCCCACACCTACCTTTGTCGTACCATCAAATTCAGCTTTCATCTTTCGGTATGCGTGAGTTTTCCGTAAGAACCTACGATGACGCAAATACACGGTTTTGTGCAAGTTGCGAAGTCTTCTGCTAGCTGTCCTATCCATGCATGTTACACACCCTACTTCTCCCTTTGTTTTATGCCCCGATGTGTGGCCTAATGCCGGCATATCTTTAATGGTGTGCACCAGCATCGCATGTAGATCGAAAATCTCCTCTCTGTAAGCATCATAACATTTTACAGCAGGCGCATCTATCCACACTGTCAGCAGTTCTTCTACCAGTAGGTGAAAGGAAATGTCAATGTCATTTCCAGGTTGCTTCGGGCCTTGGATAATCATTGACATCATAATGTATTTTTTTCATACACAACCAAGGAGCTAGGTTATATATGCACAGAAGCACCGGCCATATCTGCTGCGATTGGTGCTCATATCGCCAAAAGGATTCATCCCGTAAGTACACTCCCCGAGCCTTATACTTCTAGGATCCTTGGAAAAAAATTCAAACTTCTTGTCGATTAATTCCCACTGAGCCCCATCTTACGGGTGCCTCATAAACTTATCCGCAATTCGCTCATCATGATGCCACCGCAGCCTCTTTGCCTCTCTAGGGTTTGCAAACAAATGCCTCAACCTTGGAATTAAAGGCAAGTACCAAACAACCTTGAATGGGATTCATGTCTTGATCTCGTTGTCCAATTTATACTTGTCCTTTACTCTCCTGCGCTTGTATCATGCATGCTTGCATGTGGGCATGCACGCAAATCTTTGTACTCACCATGGTACAATATACAATCATTCACACAAGCATGTACCTTCTGTACTTCAAGTTCCAATGGGCAAACAATTTTCTTTGCTTCATTCATGCTTCTAGGGAGAACACTATCTTCCGGAAGAATTTCTTTGAAAAGACCTAACATCTCTGTGAAGCCCTTGTTTGATAGACCGTTTGTTGCATTAAATCTGAGAATCGTCGGGGTGGCATTCAACTTGGAATATTTCTTTTTGCAACATGGATACAATTCTTTCTTGGAGTCCGCATCAATGGTTGGCAGATCCTTGTACCAAATCATATCCTTTTTCGCGCCCTCGAAATCTACAATCATAGCAGCAAAATCTGGGATATCAAGATCGTCGTCATCAGTGTCGACGTCTTGGTTTTCCAGTGGGAATTTCGGCTTTCCGGTGTTCCATTGGTAGCTTGACGCCTCTGCCCCGATGTTAGATTCAACATCCATGTGACACTGATCGGGGTTTAGCATCACACTGCCCTGGGTATCTTCATCCATGACCTCCTCTTCACCATGTCTCGTCCAATGTGTATATCGATCCATGAATCCCCTAGAGACTAACTGCGACTGGATATCTGCAACTTCATGTGACTCTGTATTGGCACAATCAATACATGGACACAAGATGTAATCCGCATCACCAATTCTCCTCTTTATACTTTCAGCCAAATTCATGAACTCTGTCACACCACTGATAAAATCTGCGGTTTTCCGATTCTTCATCCATCGAGATCGTTCCATCTACACCACATGGATGGTAATTAAAAACAAAACAACAACATTAATACACGGATTAACTGCTACCCAAAGATGCGTGCATAAATCACAAGGTTTTATTTTCATAATTACTGAGGGCGCTCCATGTTGTTATCCAGATGTGCAATGACAAAAATTAAAGGCCACTCAATTTACATGCAGAGTACTAGTACAACACTACCCTTAGGAATTGAATACCTTAATTAACCCACTCACGAAAATAATACCTTAATTAATTATCCGCGTGGCGACCTCCACCCAGCAGATAGAGAAGCGTGATGCGGTGGAATGCCGAGACAGCAGGGTCGAGGAGCAAAGCTTAGTGCGACTGCCGCCTGAAGTTCGACCTCCACTATCCCGCCATCGACCGCGATGGATGTGCTTGAATCACGCCGCCACCGACCTCGAGGTTGAGCTCCTCCTATCTCCCGCCGCAGACCGAGGATTGACCTCCTATGACGCCGCCACCGCCCACCGACCGAGGATTGACGTCTTCTCTGGTAGCCACTGCCTAAGCCACCGCCGCCATCTCTATATGCAGAGCGGCTGTTTTTTTATGGATATCCGCAGAGCGGCTGTTTACACGGTATCACTGTAACTTAATTATATGGACATGGTAGTACATCACATAGGTTATGTAACAGCAACCGTATCTAACCTACGTTGTCTTCTCACATGGTTTGGTGCAAAAATGATGTGTGACGTTGTAATACCTAACACAAACGACATGTATAAATAGTGTGCCGTATACAACATATAGTGCCATAAGTAGTTCCCGACTGTTAGCTTATCCCCACAGTTTCCCCATTTCCCCCAAAATACCTACATAGCCTCCAAATTCCCTCACGTGGCACTGACATTGGGGGAATGCGGACGAGTGGTGCTGATGGTTTCAGTGCGGCTGCTCCTGCTCGTATCGCCGCCACGACGGCGGTTGCCACGGAGCACTTGCCTAAGGTCATTAGAAGGTAGGTGTACTATGGATCCGAATCGTCCTGTCAGGTTCCAATCTATCCCGATATTTTTTAGCATGTCCAAAGTATAGCTCCTTGCCGAATCCGTCCTGAATGACATCCCTCCCCCCAAGAAAGCGATCTGCCGCCGGATCCGGATCATGAATCCAGACTCCCGCAACACGAGTTTGACTCCGAGTTTTGCTCCACGCAGAAGTACCAAAAGCTGAGTTGTGTGCACGAGCACACTCCCGCTCGACATGTATGCATGGAGGGATTTGATATTGGCAGGAGGTTTCTCAGTTGCCCCTTACAGGTTAGTGCTAAGCTCATCATTTTACTTCATTTATTGCCACCACTCATCCTGAATACTATTTAACATTGGCAGGGATATGAGGCTTGTGCCTTTGTTAACTAGCTGGATGAAGAATGGCATGGCAGGGCTCGGAGTGTTATCACCAAGCTCGGAGAAGATAACGTAAAGCTGAAGAAAAAACTGGCTGATCTGGAATGTACAATCAGTATGATGAAGCAAGAAAGAATCAATCACATGCAATAGATGAAAGCAAGAGACAAGAAGGAACTAGCATGTGTAGTTTTGGTTATCGCATTAGCCATGTTCTATGCGCTGTTTGCAATGATGATTAGGGGTTTTGTTTGACAGTATTGCTAAAGCACATCTAGATGTGCTCTAAGTAATGCACATCTAGGTCCTACGCCATTGATGTTGCGCAAAGATTCGTGCAAATATTTTCCTTTGTAGATCATTACTGGCTTTATCAATAAGAATAGCTCAATGTATTGCTTTCCAACTGTCCTACTCCATTCGTACCGGTACCGGTGCATAATCCCAAAACTCGCTCCTTCTTTTTGTCCTGAAAAAATAAACCAGCCAATAGGAGTCCTGCACAACCCCGGGAATTTGGGGCGACTGGGTACAAATAATTGCGGTTGATTATATCAGCGGTTAGATAATACGTCAACCCCCGCTTCAATAGGCATTCCTCTTCTCTGCATACCCCGCTTAAGTGCCCACCATCTTCATCGTCCCCGGCAGGCCACGCTACACACTGGCACACACTCTGCAGCCATGTCGAGCGACAGTGAGGACGAAAATTCGGCCAGTAGTTTGGCGCCCAATGATAGGTCAACATCGGAATCATCCCACTCGTCTTCCATGAGTCTGGCGTCAAGCCCAGACCTCGATTATATCCGGATCATGGAAGGGATAATACGTATCCAACGTATCTATAATTTTTTTTGTTCCATGCTGTTATATTATCAATCTTGGATGTTTTATAATCATTTTATAGTCATTTTATATCATTTTTTGATACTAACCTATTGGCATAGTGCCAAGTGCCACTTCCTGTTTTTTACATCACAGAAAATCAATATCAGACGGAGTTCAAATGCCATGAAACTTTACGGAGAAATTTTATGAGCCAGAAGGAACACAATAGGCCCTGGCTGCGCCTGGGGGTTGCCCCGAGGGGGCACAACCCACCAGTGCGCTCCAAGAGGCCCAGGCGTGACCTGGTGGGTTGTGCCCACCACGAGTGCCCCCGGACCGCCTCTTTGCTCTATAAATACCCCAAAAATCCCAGAACCCTAGGGGAGTCGACGAAATATTCATCCAGCCGCCGCAGAGTCCAGAACCACCAGATCCAATCTAGACACCATCTCGGATGGGGTTCACCACCTCCATTGGTGCCTCTCCGATGATGCATGAGTAGTTCTTTGTAGACCTTTGGGTCCTTAGTTAGTAGCTAGATGGCTTCATCTCTCTCTTGTGATTCTCAATACAATGGTCTCTTGGAGATCCATATGATGTAACTATTTTGCGGTGTGTTTGTTGGGATCGATGAACTTTGAGTTTATGATCAGATCTATCTTTTTATATCCATGAAAGTATTTGAGTTTCTTTGATCTGTTTTATGCATGATTACTTATAGCCTCGTATTTCTTCTCCGATATTTGGGGTTTTTTTGGCCAACTTGATCTATTTATCTTGCAATGGGAAGATGTGCTTTGTAGTGGGTTCGATCTTACGGTGTTTGATCCTAGTGACAGAAAGGGAAACGACATGTATGTATCGTTGCTAATAAGGATAAAATGATGGGGTCTATCTCTACATAGATAGATCTTGTCTACATCATGTCATCATTCTTATTGCATTACTCTGTTTTCCATGAACTTAATACACTAGATGCATGCTGGGTAGCGGTCGATGTGTGGAGTAATAGTAGTAGATGCACGAAGGAGTCGGTCTACTAATCTTGGACGTGATGCCTATGTAATGATCATTGCCTGGATATCTTCATGAGTATTTGAAGTTCTATCAATTGCCCAACAGTCATTTGTTTACCCATCGTCTGCTATTTTTCTCGAGAGAAGCCACTAATGAAACCTACGGCCCCCGGGTCTTCTTTCTCATATATTTTCCTTTGCGATCTATTTTTCTCTTGCATTTATTTTCAGATCTATTAATCCAAAAACCCAAAAATACATTGCTGCAATTTATCCTTATTTTTTTTCTCATTCGATCTATCAATCTACTACAAATTTACCTCATGTTTGTTCGCCTATCTTATGGCGTCGTACCCCGGAAGGGATTGACAACCCCGTTAACACGTCGGGTTGCGAGGATTTGTTATCTGTGTGCAGGGGTTGTTTACATTGTGTTGCTTGGTTCTCCTACTGGTTCGATAACCTTGGTTTCATGTATGAGGGAAATACCTACCGTCGCTGTGCTGCATCATCCCTTCCTCTTTGGGGAAATACCAATGTAGCTTCAAGCACATCAAAATGAATTTCTGGCACCGTTGCCGGGGAGGATCTTCAACGTATACTAGGTTCCTAATCACAAATATCATGTCCTTGCAATTTACATTATTTGCCATTTGCCTCTCATTTTCCTCTCCCCCACTTCACAAAAATTTGCCGTTTTATTCGCCTCTCTTTTTCGTTCGCCGTTTTCTTGCCTTCTAGTTTTGATGGCTAGCGTCCCTACTCCTCCTTTGTCACCAGATTTTGAAGTCTTATGCTTCAAGCAAAGACAAGGAGAAAATTTAAAAGATGCCTAGTATAGGCTTATGGAATCGTATCATATTTCCAACTTAAAGGGGGACGCTAAGGTTTTGCTTCGTAATGTTTACATAGGATTGGCCTTACATCATAGACAACTCCTAGATTTTGCCGCTAAAGGAAATTTTATTGAGCTTGATGTCATTGCTGCCTATGAAATTTTAGAAAGAATTTTGGGAATTCCACCTCAAAAGAAGGGGTTTTCTTTTACACCTGAAGGAGTTCGAATGCTGGAAAAACTTGGTGATTTGCATAAACATATGGTTGAAATATAGAAGTATAATGAACCCCTCAAACATCTCAATGGTAGTATCAATCGCATGAATACCCTGATTACTCTTTGCAACAAGCGATTGGATATTTTGGATCTTAAGATGGTTTATTTTCCAGATAATTTAGGGAAGCGTAAAGAGCCTCCCGGGTTTGAGAAAACCCTTACAAAAGTTTCCAAAACTTCAAAAGACAAAACTTAGATCCTTGCTTTATGCCTAGCTAAGGGCGTAAAACTATAGCGCTTGTTGGGAGGTAATCCAATGAATAAAATTTATTTTTGCTTTTTGTTTCCTGTTTTTGTGTGTTAGCACAATTATGCTACTGTTATGATTGTGTTTTTTGTGTTTTTATTAGTGTTTGTGCCAAGTAAAACCTTTAGGATCTTCTAGGGTGATAGTTGTTTGATCTTGCTAAAAAACAGAAAGTTTTGCGCTCATGAAAATATTTATCATTCTTAACCAGAGAGCGATAAAATACCCATTCCAATTGCAGTAGATCAGTATACAAATTAATCAGGTCTTCCTAATTTTTCAGAATTTTTGGAGTTATAGAAGTATTCGAAAAAGTCTGATTGCTATAGACTGTTCAGTTTTGACAGATTCTGTTTTCTTTGTGTTGTGTGCTTATTTTGATGGCCCTATGGTTTTCTTTGATGAGTTTTTGCCATAGAAAAGTTGGAATACAGTAGATATAATATAAAAACAAAATATGAATTGGTTTGATACAACACTTATAGTAGTGATTTATTTTGCTTACACTAACGGATCTCACAAAGGTTTTGTTGAGTTTTGTGTGATTGAAGTTTTCAAGTTTTGGGTTATCTTACGATGGATGAAGGAAGTATAGAAGAGCCTAAGCTTGGGGATGCCCCAGCATCCCAAGCTATTACCCAAAAATGAGCAACCAACTAAGCTTGGGGATGCCCCCGAGTAGCATCCCCGCTTTCTTCCAACGACTATCGGTATTTTACTTGAAGCTATATTTTTATTCGTCACGTGATATGTGTTTTGCTTGGAGCATATTCTATGATATGAGTCTTTTCTTGTTTTATTTTGTGTTTTAAGTCATAAATCCTTGCTGGACGCACTTATTTGAGCGAGCCAAAAATATTTCATGACTTGTTAGAATTGTTCTCTATGCTTCACTTAAATTTTTTATGAGCTATGGACTTGCTCTAGTGCTTCACTTATATCTTTTTGAGCATGGTGTGCTTAGTATTTTTGAAGAAATGCTCTATTGCTTCACTTAGATTTATTTGAGAGTTAGTAAAATTTTCAAGAAATTCTGTCTTGCTTCACTAAAATTATTTTGACAGAAAGAAGAAAAATTATGCTCATGATCTTCACTTATATTTGTTTGAGCTCATGAAAAGCAACACATGAAAATTAGTCCCAAAGTGATAGATATCCAAGAAGGATATAATAAGAACTTTCATGAATATCACTACACAAAATAAACCTGATTCTTAGTAATAGTTTTGAGATATGATGATGTGATATGTGAGTTATGTTGATGAGTAATTATGCTTTAGTAAGAATATTGGTGTTAAGGTTTGTGATTCCCTATGCAAGTATGAAAGTCAATAGTCATGCAATGAAATTATAACCTACGTGTGGTGCATTATTCAGTGTTATTTATGCTTCATGCTTGCTTATGAGATTATCCGTTTCTTGGTTGGTTGCTTCTCAATCTTTTGTTGGCCTTCATTTTGCACCAAGTATGATCTCTACTTGTGCACCCAAAATCCTTTAAACCAGTTTTGCCACATGAGTCCACTATATCTACCTATATGTGGTATTCTTTTGCCGTTCTAAGCAAATTTGCATGTGCAATCTCTAATTTTCAAAATAAACTTCTCTTTTGTGTGTTTGTTTCGCTCGCGGAGCGGTGAGGGGTGGCTAATATTTTCCATGTTGGATGTGTTATTCTCAAGATGAGTGTTTGTTCACTTGTCATTGCACGAGAGTAAGGCAAAGGTATTAGGGATGCCCAGTCCTGAAATGGAAAAAAATGAATTTACTTTATGTTTTCAAATAATAAATTCCTTGGAAAGTGTTGGCATGGAGGGCACCCGTGGATACGGTTAGCCATGGAAAGTGAAAGTATGGTGGAAAAAGGAATAAACTTTATTTTCTGTTTGGGAACCGCCTATGGCATATCTAGCATGGAAAGTGTTGGGAACTCTAAGTCGTTTTCGTTGGTGGGATGGATACACCTCTCAAAATGGTTTTATCTCTAATTTTTCGGTTTGAGCTCTGGCACCTCTACAAATCCCTACTTCCCTCTGTGAAGGGCCTTTCTTTTACTCTATGCAATTTTTATTTTGAATTTGAGTCTCCATCTTCTCTTACTAAAGCACCAACTAGGAGGCAATATGATCGTACTTAAGTATTGGGTGTAGCTAATATTCGAGTGTGTTTCATGAAAGGATAAATGGTTGAGCATGATTGGCTAGGGATAACTTATTTTAGCGTTGATATTTTGAAAGACATGGTTGCTTGTAGATATGCTTGAGTATCTAAATTATTATGTCAAAACTAGACTATTACTTTGAATCACATAAAAGTCCAATTGTCCATGCTATAAAGAAAAGAATATGATATGACATGATAGGCAACATTCCACATCAAAAATTCTGTTTTTTATCACTTACCTACTCGAGGACGAGTAGCAGTTAAGCTTGGGGATGCTGATACTTCTCCAATGTATCTATAATTTTTTATTGTTCCATGATGTTATATTATCAATCTTGGATCTTTTATAATCATTTTATAGTCATTTTATATCATTCTTTGGTACTAACCTATTGACATAGTGCCAAGTGCCAATTCCTATTTTTTTTGTGTTTTTTACATCGCAGAAAATCAACATCAGATGGAGTCCAAATGCCACGAAATTTGACGGAGAATTTTTATGGGCCAGAAGGAACACAATGGGCGCTTGCTGCACCTGGTGGCGCCCCGAGGGGGCACAACCCACCAGGGCGTGCGAGGAGGCCCAGGCGCGCCCTAGCGGGTTGTGCCCACCTCGAGTGCCCCCATACCGCCTCTTTGCTCTATAAATACCCCAAAAATCCCAGAACCCTAGGGGAGTCGACGAAATATTCATCCAGCCGCCGCAGAGTCCAGAACCACCAGATCCAATCTAGACACCATCTTGGATGGGGTTCACCACCTCCATTGGTGCCTCTCCGATGATGTGTGAGTAGTTCTTTGTAGACCTTCGGGTCCGTAGTTAGTAGCTAGATGGCTTCATCTCTCTCTCTTGATTCTCAATACAATGGTCTCTTGGAGATCCATATGATGTAACTCTTTTGCGGTGTGTTTGTTGGGATCGATGAACTTTGAGTTTATGATCATATCTATCTTTTTATATCCATGAAAGTATTTGAGTTTCTTTGATCTCTTTTATGCATGATTACTTATAGCCTCGTATTTCTTCTCCGATATTTGGGTTTTGTTTGGCCAACTTGATCTATTTATCTTGCAATGGGAAGAGCTGCTTTGTAGTGGGTTCGATCTTACGGTGCTTGATCCAAGTGACAGAAAGGGAAACGCCACGTATGTATCGTTGATACTAAGGATATAAAATGGTAGGGTCTATCTCTACATAGATAGATCTTGTCTACATCATGCCATCATTCTTATTGCATTACTCTGTTTTTTCATGAACTTAATACACTAGATGCATGCTGGATAGCGCTCGATGTGTGGAGTAATAGTAGTAGATGCAGGCAGGAGTCGGTCTACTAATCTTGGACGTGATGCCTATGTCATGATCATTGCCTTGATATCTTCATGAGTATTTGAAGTTCTATAAATTGCCCAACAGTAATTTGTTTACCCACCATCTGCTATTTTTCTCGAGAGAAACCACTAGTGAAACCTACGGCCCCCGGGTCTTCTTTCTCATATATTTGCCTTTGCGATCTATTTTTCTCTTGCATTTATTTTCATATCTATTAATCAAAAACCAAAAAAATACCTTGTGGCAATTTATCCTTATTTATTTTGTTTGCGTTCGATCTATCAATCTACTACAAATTTACCTCACGTATGTTTGCTTATCTTCAGGCGTCGTACCCCGGAAGGGATTGACAACCCCTTTAACATGTCGGGTTGTGAGATTTTGTTATCGGTGTGCAGGGGCTATTTACGTTGTGTTGATTGGTTCTCCTACTAGTTCGATAACCTTGGTTTCATATCTGAAGGAAATACCTACCGACGCTGTGCAGCATCATCCCTTCCTCTTTGGGGAAACACCGACGTAGCTTCAAGCGACATCAAGGGACGCCGCCTCCGGAGTCGTCAGACGACAACCAGACGGACGAGGAGCCATCGGAGGACGGAGAAGAGGACGACAATGATGATGAGGAGGAATGGTCGAACAAGGAGGAGGAGGACAATGATAGCAACAATGATGACGATGGTGGCGGCGATGAAAAGCCAACTGTCAGTGGCAAGAAGCGTCCTCGCCAAGACGATGTTGCGGGGCCATCCAACAACAACAACAAAAAGAAGGACTAAATTAAGAAGACTGTACATATCTCTGTTTCCGTTCACTCATATTAATTTGTTATCTCTGTTTATCCTGTCAATCTCATCGCAGACGGTTAGTAATAAGTATTCAACAGAAATCTTCTACATTATCGCCCACAGGTTGGTTTGTTGAACTGTGTGCCCTGTTGAGCACACAAGTCACAAAAAAAGTCCGTATGGGATGTTTATAATGATCGCACACAATTCTGATTACCGACCTGTTTGCCAGGTATCACACACATCTTGTTACGCCGAATCATTTGTGTTCACCTCGATCATCATGAACAATTCATCAGAGCGAACTGTATGCCGTATATCGCACACACATTGATATGGCTGCCCATTTCTGTTGTTCTATCTAATCGCAAACAGTTCGTATGGATCAACTGTATGCTCAGCATCACACACGCAACTAAATTCTGACTGTGTTTGATGTTCCCACCATCGCAAACGGTTTGCACCTTTTTTGATGGTTATTTTAAACCGCAGTTTGCGATTATTGCATCACACACAGTTTCGTCGAAGGGTCTCTGATCATAGTGTCGCGTTAGCAGCATCCTGCAGTAGTGATATCCATGTTCTAGATCCGATCTTGCAAGTTATAGTCACCTACTACGTGTTATGATCCGGCAACCCCAGAGTGACAATAGTCGGGACCACTCCCGGTGATGACCGTAGTTTGAGGAGTTCATGTATTCACTGTGTGTTAGTGCTTTGTTCTGGTTCTCTATTAAAGGGAGGCCTTAATATCCCTTAGTTTCCAATTGGATCCCACTGCCATGGGAGGGTAGGACAAAAGATGTCATGCAAGTTCTTTCCATAAGCATGTATGACTATTTACGGAATACATGCCTACATTATATTTATGTACTAGAGCTAGTGCCGTATCACCCTAGGTTATGACTGTCACATGATGAATATCATCCAACAAATCACTGATCCAATGCCTACGAATTTATCTTATATTGTTCTTGCTAAGTTACTACTGCTATCGTTACTGTTGCACTTGCTACAAAACTATTGCTGTCACTGTTACCGTTACCATTGTTGTTGCTACTATTATCAAAACTATCATATTACTTTGCTACTGATCACATTGCTACAAATAATTAATCTCCAGGTGTGGTTGAATTGACAACTCAGCTGCTAATACCTTCAAATATTCTTTGGCTCCCCTTGTGTCGAATCTATAAATTTGGGTTGAATACTCTACCCTCGAAAACTGTTGCGATCCCCTATGCTTGTGGGTTATCAACCTTCTACCACAGATCCGAAGGCAAGATCTTTGTTGCCAAGAATGGTAACTTTCTAGAGAAGGAGTTTCTCTCGAAATAAGTGAATGGGAGGAAAGTAGAACTTGATGAGGTAATTATACCTTCTCTCGAATTGGAAAGTAGCTCATCATAGAAAACCGTTCCCGTGATGCCTACACCAACTAGAGACGAAGCTAAGGATGATGATCATGAAACTTCAGATCAAGTTACTACCCAACCTTGTAGGTCGAACAGAGCACGTTTCGCACCAGAGTGGTACGGTAATCCTGTTCTGGAAGTCATGTTACTAGACCATGACGAACCTACGAACTATGAAGAAGCTATGATGAGCTCAGATTCCGATAATGGAACCATGTATGAGATCAAAGTGTGGACTTTGGTTGACTTGCCCCATGATCAGCGAGCCATAGAGAATAAATGGATCTTCAAGAAGAAGACTGATGCTAATGGTAATGTTACTGTCTACAAAGCTTGACTTGTCGTGAAAGGTTTTCGACAAGTTCAAGGAGTTGACTACGATGAGACTTTGTCACCCGTAGAGATGCTTAAGTCTGTCTGAATCATGTTAGCAATTGCCGCATTTTATGATTACGAAATCTGGCAAATGGACGCCAAAACTGCATTCCTTAATGGATTTCTAAAACAAGAGTTGTATATGATGCAAAGAGAAGGTTTTTTCAATCCTAAAGGTGCTAACAAAGTGTGCAAGCTCCGGCGATCCATCTATGGTCTGGTGCAAGCATCTCGGAGTTGGAATATACGCTTTGATGAGGTGATCAAAGCATATGGTTTTATACAGACTTTCAGAGAAGCTTGTATTTACAAGAAAGTGAGTGGGAGCTCTATAGCGTTTCTAATATTATATGTGGAAGACATATTGTTGATTAGAAACGATATAGAATTTCTGGATAGCATAAAAGGATACTTGAATAAAAGTCTTTCAATGAAAGACCTCGGTGAAGCTGCATATATATTAGGCATCAAGATATATAGAGATTGATCAAGACGCTTAATAGGACTTTCACAAAGCACATACCTTGATAAAGTTTTGAAGAAGTTCAAAATGGATCAGTCAAAGAAAGGGTTCTTGCATGTGTTACAAGGTGTGAAGTTGAGTCAAACTCAATTACTGACCACTTCAGATGATAGAGAGAAAATGGAAGGCATTCCCTATGCCTCAGCCATAGGTTCTATCATGTATGCTATGCTGTGTACCAGACTTGATGTGTGCCTTGCTATAATTTTAGCAAGGAGGTACCAAAGTAATCTAGGAGTGGATCACTGGACAGTGGTCAAGAACATCCTAAAGTACATGAAAAGGACTGAGGATATGTTTCTCGTTTATGTAGGTGAAAAACAGCTCGTCGTAAATGGTTACGTAGATACTAGCTTTGACACTGATCCGGATGACTCTAAGTCACAAACCGGATACATATTTATATTGAATGGTGGAGCTGTCAATTGGTGCAGTTCCAAGCAGAGCGTCATGGCGGGATCTACGTGTGAAGCGGAGTACATAGTTGCTTCAGAAGCAGCAAATGAAGGAGTCAGGATGAAGGAGTTCATATCCAATCTAGGTGTAAGACCTCGTGCATCGGGTCCAATGAAAATCTTTTGTGACAATACTGGAGCAATTGCCTTAGCGAAGGAATCCAGATTTCACAAAAGAACCAAACACATCAAGAGATGCTTCAACTCCATCTGTGATCAAGTCAAGGAGGGAGACATAGAGATTTGCAAAATACATCGGATCTGAATGCAGCATACCCGTTGACTAAGCCTCTTCCACAAGCAAAACATGATCATCACCAAGACTCCATGGGTGTTAGAATCATTACAATGTAATCTAGATTATTGACTCTACTGCAAGTGGGAGACTGAAGGAATATTCCCTAGAGGCAATAATAAAGTTGTTATTTATATTTCCTTATTCATAATAAATGTTTATTATTCATGCTAGAATTGTATTGATCGGAAACCTTAATACATGTGTGAATACATAGACAAACATTGCGTCCCTAGTAAGTCTCTACTTGACTATCTCGTTGATCAAAGATGGTTAAGGTTTCCTAACCATGGACATGAGTTGTCATTTGATAATGGGATCACATCATTAGGAGCATGATGTGATGGACATGACCCATATGTTGGCTTAGCATATTGATCGTTCAGTTTTATTGCTATTGCTTTCTTCATGTCAAATACATATTCCTTTGATTATGAGATTATGCAACTTCCATATACCGGAGGAATACCTTGTGTGCTATCGAACATCACAACGTAACTAGGTGATTATAAAGATGCTCTACAGGTATCTCCGAAGGTGTTTGTTGGGTTGGCATAGATCTAGATTAGGATTTGTCACTCCAAGTATCGGAGAGGTATCACTGGGCCCTTGATACGTCCATTTTGCATCATGCTTTTATATCGATATTTATTGCATTATGGGCTGTTATTACACATTATGTCACAATACTTATGCATATTCTCTCTTATTTTACAAGGTTTACATGAAGAGGGAGAATGCCGGCAGCTGGAATTCTGGGCTGGAAAAGGAGCAAAAATTAGAGACCTATTCTGCACATCTCCAAAAGTCCTGAAACTTCACGGGAGCATGTTTCAGAATATATAAAAAATATTGGGCGAAAGAAGTACCAGAGGGGGGCCACCCACCATCCATGAGGGTAGGGGCGCCCTACCCCCCTAGGCATGCCCCCCTGCCTCGTGGGCCCCCTGTCAGCCCTATGATGCCCATCTTTGGCTATATGGAGTCTTTCGTCGAGGAAAAAAATCATAAGCAAGCTCACAGGACGAAACTCCGCCGCCACGAGGCGGAACCAATCTAGGGCTCCGGCGGAGTTGTTCTGCCGGGGAAACTTCCCTCCGGGAGGGGGAAATCATCACCATCGATCCTCTCATCGGGAGGGGGTCTATCTCCATCAACATCTTCACCAGCACCATCTCATCTCAAACCCTAGTTCATCTCTTGTATCCAATCTTTGTCTCAAAACCTCAGATTGGTACCTGTGGGTTGCTAGTAGTGTTGATTACTCCTTGTAGTTGATGCTAGTTGGTTTACTTGGTGGACGATCATATGTTCAGATCCATTATGCATATTAATACCCCTCTGATTATGAACATGAATATGATTTGTGAGTAGTTACGTTTGTTCCTGAGGACATGGGAGAAGTCTTGCTATAAGTAGTCATGTGAATTTGGTATTCGTTCGATATTTTGATGAGATGTATGCTGTCTTTCCTCTAGTAGTGTCATGTGAACGTCGACTACATGACACTTCACCATTGTTTGGGCCAGAGGAAGGCATTGGGAAGTAATAAGTAGATGATGGGTTGCTACAGTGACAGAAGCTTAAACCCTAGTTTATGTGTTGCTTCGTAATGAGCTGATTTGGATCCATATGTTTCATGCTATGGTTAGGTTTACCTTAATACTTCTGTTGTAGTTGCGGGTGCTTGGAATAGGGGTTAATCATAAGTGGGATGCTTGTCCAAGGAAGGATAGTACCCAAGCACCAGTCCACCCACATCTCAAATTATCAAAGTACCGAACGCGGATCATATGAACGTGATGAAAACTAGCTTGACGATAAGAGTTTGTGCAGGCTTGTCCTTTGCTGCAAAAAGGATTGGGCCATCTTTCTGCACCTTATTTACTTTTATTACTTGTTACCCGTTGCAAATTACCTTATCACAAAACTATCCGTTACCGATAATTTCAGTGCTTGTAGAGAATACCTTACTGAAAATTGCTTATCATTTCCTTCTGCCCCTCATTTGGTTCGACACTCTTACTTATCGAAAGGACTGCGATAGATCCCCTACACTTGTGGGTCATCAAGACTCTTTTCTAGCGCCATTGCCCGGGAGTGAAGCACCTTTGGTAGGTGGAATTTGGTAAGGAAAATTTTATATAGTGTGCTGAAATTTACTGTCATTTGTTACTATGGAACATAATCCTTTGAGGGGCTTTCTCGGGGTATCTTCACCCGGACCAGTAGAGAAAAGAGTTGCTCCTCAACCTACTAAACCTACTGAAAATGTTTACTTTGAAATTCCTTCGGGTATGATAGAGAAACTGCTAGCTAATCCTTTCACGGGTGATGGAACATTACATCCCGATTTGCACCTAATCTATGTGGATGAAGTATGTGGATTATTTAAGCTTGCAAGTATGCCCGAGGATGTTATCAAGAAGAAGGTCTTCCCTTTATATTTTAAGGGAAAGGCATTGACATGGTTTAGGCTATGTGATGATATGGGATCATGGAACTACAATCAATTGAAATTGGAATTTCATCAGAAGTTTTATCCTATGCATCTTGTTCATCGTGATCGTAATTATATATATAATTTTTGGCCTTGCGGAGGAGAAAGCATTGCTCAAGCTTGGGGGAGGCTTAATTCAATGTTATATTCATGCCCCATATCATGAGCTCTCAAGAGAAATTAATATTCAAAAAATTTATGCTCGGCTTTCTCTCGATAATCGCTCCATGCTCGATACTTCTTGCACTGGTTCTTTTATGATGAAGACTATTGAATTCAAATGGGATTTATTAGCAAGAATTAAATGCAACTCTGAATATTGGGACCTCGGCGAAGGTAAGGATTCAGGTATAACACCTAAGTTTGATTGTGTTAATCTTTTTTGGATACCGATGCTTTCCATGAATTTAACACTAAATATGGACTTGACTCTGAGATAGTAGCTTCTTTTTGTGAATCCTTTGCTACTCATGTTGATCTCCCTAAGGAGAAGTGGTTTAAATATAATCCTCCCATTGAAGTAAAAGTAGTTGCACCTATTAAAGTTGAAGAAAAGGCTATCACTTATAATGATCCTATTGTTCCTACTACTTATATTGAGAAACCACCTTTCCTTGTTAGAATAAAGGATCATGCTAAAGCTTCAACTGTGGTTCATAAGTGTAATACTAGAACACCTACACCCTCTTAGCAAATTAAAGTTGAACCTAGTATTGCTATGGTTAAAGATCTCTTGGCTGATAATATTGATGGGCATGTTATTTACTTCTGTGATGAAGCTGCTAGAATTGCTAGACCTGATACTAAAAATAAACATAGACCTGTTGTAGGCATGCCTGTTATTTCTGTTAAAATAGGAGATCGTTGCTATCATGGCTTATGTGTTATGGGTGCAAGTGCAAGTGCAATACCTCATTCTCTATATAAAGAAATTATGCATGATATTTCACCTGCTGAGATAGAAGAGATAGATGTTACAATTAAGCTTGCTAATAGAGATACTATTTCACCCATTGGGATTGTTAGAGATGTTGAAGTCTTGTGTGGGAAAGTTAAATATCCTGCTGATTTTCTTGTTCTTGGTTCCCCACAAGATGACTTTTGTCCCATTATATTTGGTAGACCCTTCTTGAATACTGTTAATGCTAAGATAGACTACAATAAGGATATTGTTTCTATTGGTTTAGGGGATATGTCTCATGAATTTAATTTTGCTAAATTTCGTAGACAACCCCATTGTAAAGAATTGCCTAGTAAATATGAAATTATTGGTCTTGCTTCTATTGCGTGCCTCCTAGTGATCCTTTAGAACAATATTTGCTAGACCATGAAAATGATATGTTTATGAATGAAAGAAGGGAAATAGATGAAATATTCTTTAAACAGGGACCTATTTTGAAACACAACTTGCCTGTTGAAATCCTAGGGGATCCTCCTCCACCCAAGGGTGATCCCATGTTCAAGCTTAAACCTTTACCAGATACTCTTAAATATGCTTATCTTGATGAGAAAGAGATATATCCTGTTATTATTAGTGCTAACCTTTCAGAGCATGAAGAAAAGAAATTATTGAAAACTCTGAAGAAGCACCGTGCTGCTATTGGATATAATCTTGATGATCTTAAGGGCATTAGTCCCACTCTATGCCAGCACAAAATAAAATTGGAGAAAGACGCGAAACCAGTTGTCGATCACCAACCACGGTTAAATCCTAAGATGAAAGAAGTGGTTAGAAAAGAAATACTAAAGTTTCTGGAGGCAGGTATAATTTATCCTGTTGCTGATAGTCAATGGGTAAGTCATGCCCATTGTGTCCCTAAGAAGGGAGGTATTACTGTTGTTCCTAATGATAAAGATGAATTGATCCCACAAAGAATTGTTACAGGTTATAGAATGGTCATTGATTTCCGCAGATTAAATAAAGCTACTAAAAAGGATCATTACCCTTTACCTTTTATTGATCAAATGCTAGAAAGATTATCCAAACATACACATTTTTGCTTTCTAGATGGTTATTCTGGTTTCTCTCAAATACATGTGTCAAAAGAGGATCAAGAAAAGACAACTTTCACTTTCCCTTTCGGTACCTTTGCTTATAGACGTACGCCTTTTGGTTTATGCAATGCACTTGCTACTTTTCAAAGATGTATGATTGCTATATTCTCTGACTTTTGTGAAAATATTGTTGAGGTTTTCATGGATGATTTCTCCATTTACGGAACTTCTTTTGATGATTTCTTAAGCAACCTTGATCGAGTTTTGCAGAGATGTGAAGAAACTAATCTTATCTTGAATTGGGAGAAGTGCCACTTTATGGTTAATGAAGGTATTGTCTTGGGGCATAAAATTTCTGAAAGAGGTATTGAAGTTGATAAAGCTAAAGTTGATGCTACTGAAAAGATGTCGTGTCCTAAGGACATTAAAGGTATAAGAAGTTTTCTTGGTCATGCCGGTTTTTATAGGAGGTTCATTAAGGACTTCTCTAAAATTTCTAGGCCTCTGACTAATCTCTTACAAAAGGATGTTCCTTTTGTCTTTGATGATGATTGTGTAGAAGCATTTGAAATACTTAAGAAAGCTTTGATTTCTGCACCTATTGTTCAGCCTCCTAATTGTAATCTACCATTTGAAATTATGTGTGATGCTAGTGATTATGATGTAGGGGCTATTGTAGGACAAAGAGTTGATAAGAATTTAAATGTTATCCAATATGCTAGTAAAACTCTAGATAATTCCCAAAGAAATTATGCTACTACTAAAAAAGAATTTTTAGCAGTTGTATTTGCTTGTGATAAGTTTAGACCTTACATTGTTGATTCTAAAGTAACTATTCACACTGATCATGCTGCTATTAAATATCTTATGGAAAAGAAAGATGCTAAACCTAGACTTATTAGATGGGTTCTCCTACTAGAAGAATTTTATTTGCATATTATTTATAGAAAGGGAGCTAAGAACCCCGTTGCAGACAACTTGTCTAGGTTAGAGAATGTTCTTCATGACCCACTACCTATTGATGATAGCTTTCCTGATGAACAATTAGCTGTGATAAATGCTTCTCGTACTGCTCCATGGTATGTTAATTCTGCGAATTATATTGTTGCTAAGTTTATACCACCTAGTTTCACATACCAGCAAAAGAAAAAGTTCTTCTATGATTTAAGACATTACTTCTGGGATGACCCACATCTTAATAAAGAAGGAGTAGATGGTGTTATTAGACGTTCTATACCTAAGCATGTACAGGAACAGATCCTACGCAAGTGTCACTCCGAGGCTTATGGAGGACACCATGCTGGAGATAGAACTGCACATAAGGTATTGCAATCCGGTTTTTATTGGCCTACTCTCTTCAAGGATGCCCGTAAGTTTGTCTTGTCTTGTGATGAATGTCAAAGAATTGGTAATATTAGTAGACGTCAATAAATGCCTATGAATTATTCACTTGTTATTGAACCATTTGATGTTTGGGGCTTTGATTATATGGGACTATTTCCTTCCTCTAATGGGTATACACATATTTTAGTTACTGTTGATTACGTTACTAAGTGGGTAGAAGCTATTCCAACTAGTAGTGATGATCATAACACCTCTATTAAGATGCTTATATAAATTTTTTTTCGATGTTTGGAGTCCCTAGTTATTTAATGACTAATGGTGGTTCACATTTTATTCATGGTGCTTTTCGTAAAATGCTTGCCAAGTATGATGTTAATCATAGAATTGCATCTCCGTATCATCCACAGTCTAGTGGTCAAGTAGAATTGAGTAATAGAGAGCTTAAATTAATTATGCAAAAGACTGTTAATAGATCTAGAAAGAATTGGTCCAAAAAACTTGATGATGCATTATGGGCCTATAGAACTGCATATAAGAATCCTATGGTTATGTCTCCGTATAAAATGTTTATGGTAAGGCATGTGACTTACCTCTTGAACTAGAACATAAGGCATATTGGGCCATTAAAGAGCTCAACTATGACTTCAAACTTGCCGGTGAGAAGAGGCTTTTTGATATTAGCTCACTTGATGATGGAGAACCCAGGCTTATGAAAATGCCAAACTGTTTAAAGAAAAAGTTAAAATATGGCATGACAAAAGGATACAAAAACGTGAGTTTAACGTAGGTGATTATGTATTGTTATACAACTCACGTTTAAGATTTTTTGTAGGCAAACTCCTCTCTAAATGGGAAGGTCCTTACGTCATCGAGGAGGTCTATCATTCCGGTGCCATAAAAATCAACAACTTCGAAGGCACAAATCCGAGGGTGGTGAACGGTCAAAGAATCAAACATTATATCTCAGGTAATCCCATAAACGTTGAAACTAATGTTATTGAAACCGTAACCCTGGAGGAATACATAAGGGACACTTTCCAGAACGTTTTAGACTCCGAAAAGGAATAGGTACGTGGTACGGTAAGTAAACCGACTCCAAAACAGTTCTAATGGAAATTTTTCTCCGTTCTGGAATATTTAAGAAAATAGGAAAATAAGAAGTAGTCCGGAAAGGAGACGAGGCTTCCACAAGGGTGGAGGGCGCGCCCTACCCCCTGGGCACGCCCCCCTGCCTCGTGGGCACCTCGTGTGCTCTCCGGACTCCGTTTTCTTGCACGATACTTCTTTTGGTCGGTAAAAATTCATTATATAATCTCCCGAAGGTTTTGACCACCGTATCACGCAAATATCTCATATTTTTGTTTTGAGCTGTTTTCTGCCAGGGTTGTCATGGCCAGGCATCATGTCGTCTCCCTCCTCCTCCAACAATGAGGGCAATGATGCTTGGCTAATGAAGATAGAGCTGAAGAGAGAAGAGCCCAGAGAGATCAACAAGGACGATGGGATCAAGAAGGCCATGGGGGATCAAGTTCCGGCAGTAGTAGAAGAAGACATCCTTCAACCTCACCACAATCTCTTTACCCCAACGGAGATTGAAGCTTTCAAGATGATTGAGTTAGCTTGCATTCAAAACAAGTATCTCACAAGTGAAAATATTTTGTTGAAGGAGCATATCACCGCACTCAAGGGCATTATCCGCAAATTAGAGGATCTCCTACGCTCGATGTGCGACTATCCATCATCACCAACACCTTCTTCACCAACAAAGAAGAACTCAGTATCGAGTATGGGCACTCCCCTTGGCAATTGCCAAGCTTGGGGGAGTGCCCCGGTATCGTATCACCATCGCACTTTTATCGTTACCGTTTTTCTTAGTTCGATCCTTTTGGTAATATCTTGATCTAGTAGAATAAAGCTTTAGCATCATCTAGTTTTGAGTTTTGCTTTATGATCCGTCTATGTAATCGAGTCCGTGGGCTATATATAATAAAGATTAGTGTTGAGTCAAGGGCTTGGTTATCTTGCTATGATCTTGAGGGAATAAAATAAAAGAATAAAGAATAAAAAGAAATAAATAGATCATGTGGATCTTATGGAGAGTAATGACTTCACATATAAAGAGTATGATGAATAAAAGTTGTTGAGAGTTGACAAACATAGTTTCAGTCACGGTTGCAATTAATAGGAAGTAATAAAGAAAGAGAGGTTTTCACATATAAATATACTATCTTGGACATCTTTTATGATTGTGGGCACTCATTAAAATATGACATGCTAAAGAGTTGACGTTGGACAAGGAAGACAACGTAATGGGTTATGCTTACCTACATCTAAAATAAATTATATTGCCATGGATCATCCAACATGTTGAGCTTGCCTTTCCCTCTCATGCTAGCCAAATTCTTTGCACCAAGTAGAAATACTACTTGTGCTTCCAAATATCCTTAAACCCAGTTTTGCCATGAGAGTCCACCATACCTACCTATAGATTGAGTAAGATCCTTCAAGTAAGTTGTCATCGTTGCAAGCAATAAAAATTGCTCTCTAAATATGTCTGATTTATTAGTGTGGAGAAAATAAGCTTTATACGATCTTGTGATGTGGAAGAAATAAAAGCAACGAACTGCATAATAAAGGTCCATATCACAAGTGGCAATATAAAGTGACATTCTTTCGCATTAAGATTTTGTGCATCCAACCATAAAAGCACATGAAAACCTCTGCTTTCCTCTGCGAAGGGCCTATCTTTTATTCTTGCCTTATACTTCATACAAGAGTCATGGTGATCTTCACCTTTCCTTTTCACATTTTATCCTTTGGCAAGCACAATGTGTTGGAAAGATCCTGATATATATAGCTAATTGGATGTAAGTTTTCATGAACTATTATTGTTGACATTAGCCTTGAGGTAAAAGGTTGGGAGGCAAAACTATAAGCCCCTACTCTATGTCTGGTTAAAACTTCAAACCCATAAATATTGCGTGAGTGTTAGCAATTGTGAAAGACTAAATGATAGTTGAGTATGTGGACTTGCTGAAAAGCTCTTATATTGACTCTTTCCGATGTTATGATAAATTGCAATTGCTTCAATGACTGAGATTATAGTTTGTTATTTTTCAATGAAATTTCTGATTCATACTTGAAATTGTGAATGAATTGTTACTTTAGCATAAGAGATCATATGACAATATATATATAGAAGCACTATTCTGATCCTGGGATCAGAATAGTTATTCGGATCACAGCTCACCCTATAAGGAGGCGCGTAGATCTTTCTGAACTCCACGAACTACCCCACCAGTCCCGGCGAAAAAAAACCGGCCACGAGGCCACAACCACGACCCCCACAACCTCCCCCCGATCCCATCGCCGCCGATCTCGCCATGGATCCACTCGCCCCGGCCTGGACTCTCCGTCGCCGGAGCCCCACTCGCCGCCGGCCCCGCCAACCGCGCGAGCCGCCCCCCTTAGCCCGGCCGTCACACCCCGATGTCGACCCAGACGCATCTCCTGCCCCCTTGATCCATCCCCTTCCCCCTGACTCCCTCCCCTCCATAGCACCGCCGACCTCCCTCCACTGCGCCGCCAGGCTTCCTCCACTGCACCACCGGCCTGCCTCCACCGCGCCCCCAGCTTTCCCGAGCCAAACGCGGCACCCACCACCACCAGGCGACCCCGTCGCCGCTCCTCCCTCAGCCATTGACACCGCCGCCGCCCATCCCCAAGCAGGCGCCTCCGCGTCCGGCCCGGCCCTAGCCACAGACGCGCTGCAACCCCGACCCCAACCGGCGACACACCACACCCCGCCTCCAACAGATCGGGAGACATCGCCGCACCACCTCCCGGAGCACGTCAGGGGTCGTCGGATCTGGCAAGATCCTTCACCGCCCTTTACTCGCCGGTGACCACTTTCCATTTTTTGGAATTGAAGTTCAGGTACAACAGAGGAAGAAAACTTCAGATAGTTCTTGCATATAAATTCAGAAGAATGTTGTTCATACAGTGATTGACTTTCCATTATAAATGTACGTACATGTTTATGCCTACGCACCACCGCTGCCTGCAACCCTGCTGACGCAGCCGCTCAAATTTCCCATCGCTGGCGGTCGCAGCGTCAATTTCGGCTGGATGGAGATGCAAAAATGGTCGTACACACTAAAACAAATCCTCCCGACAGTCTGTCAGTAGCATAGGGTAATTCAGTTACTTGTTCTTGCAGATGCTAGAGTAATTTCCTTCGGTCCACACTGAGCAGAGGTCATGGCATCTATTTCTTATTTTTTCTATATGAAAAATTATGAAAAGGAAGGAATGGTCTGGCTGGATAAGCAGTCCTAGTTGAGTTCTCCCTACGGATACTTAGAATTATATTTCCAAATATTAAGTTCCCTTTGATATTTGATTAGTACTCCACCTTACAAGCAAGGATGCTCTAAAAATCGAACACATGATGCTTGATACACCGCGACTCAAGTTCTCTGTTATTTCCTGTTGAAGGTCAGCAGCAGGGCACAAGGCACATCAGGACGGTTGCCCGGACCTGGCCTGTATCCATTCTGCCTCTGTCAGAACTGTGACGGCCATGTGTCCGTCGAGCGTCGACTTTGTCTGTCCGTGAGCACCTCTTCCACACAATCAACCGCAGATACACAGATACACATGTACTCGTATACTTGTACTTCATAGCTTCTGACCTCTCTGAATTTGTGTGCATGTTTTTGGTGCATGTCATTGCATAGCTCCACCACTGAATTTGGAATTTCAGTCAATGCTTAAACTTGATAAAAAAAGAGCAAGAAACAATGACAAATGATGTGTGTTTTTCAGGGAAGTGAGCTGAGAATTTAGATGTTCCTTTCACAATATTGAGGGCATCGATCAAGCTAGTATATGGTCGTTAAAAACTAGTATGATGTTATGTATTTATGGTTGTAGGAAAGATGGTTTCTACATCAAAAGTATGTGGTAGTTGTGTGTGTGTGCCCGCGCGCGTGTTTTTCTGTGTGTGGTTGTGTGATGGGTGTGTCCTTCTATTTTATTCATATGTAAAAAGGAAAAAAGTCTCATATATGAGATAAGCAATTAGTTAAAAAATGTAATAATGAAAAAATGTTATCCATGAAAATTCTCATATTCTTAAAATAAAGACCAAGAAATTCAAGTAAAAAAAGAAGAATTTGATGTCTATTTAAAAATTGTGATTTTTCACGTGTCAAAAAGATTTTCAACCAAGAAGTTCAAAATATAATAATCAAGGAGTTCAATGTTTATAGAAAAATTGAACGACCTTGCTTCTTAAAAAACAGGAACTTCAAATTAAAAATAGCAAAACAAGAAGTCCAAATTAACAAGATGGAGCTATTCAATGATTATAGGAAACTTGGATTTTTCTTGTTATTAAAGAATGGAAACAAGAGGTTCAAAAATTTAAATAACGTAGTAGTTTGATCTATAAAAAATAGAAAAATCCAAATCTGCTAAAGGGAAGATCATAAGAAGTTCAAACAGAAAAATACAGAAGTTCAAAAGATAACAATGCACTTTGAAGTGAATATTTCACCGTTTCTAAAATAAAAAACAAGAAGTTCAAATTCTAAAAATAGAGCTGTTGAAAAATCATAAAAAAGGATTTTCATCGTTTCTAAATAAAAAATGGCACTTCGTTATTTATGAACAAGCCCTCCCACCCCCGTTGTGGCCATGCTTGACCCACGGCTTCTGGCCATCATCGCGGTCAATCCTCTGCCTTTAATATTTCTTCAAGACACGCATTTTGAAAAAATGGAACCTGAAGATACTGGTTCTTCCGTCGGCCGAGCGGTGGATGCAACACACTCCATCACTGTCTAAAAATGGGTGCTCCCAGATACATAAATTTTCTCTTGCGTACGTGTGTTTCTCTCGGGCAGAAAGAGAGAAGTTCATCCTAGCTACTGGGGGTCGTTCAATGTGTATACTAAAAGAAGGGGGGAACAACATGTGAGCATCAGTGTGTGGGTGTTGTTCTATTATGTCTCTCTATGTGTGTGTAACTTTTGCACAAAAATAAACTCTAGAAGTTCACAAAACCCCGAAAAGCCTACAAGTTAAAAGACAAAACATAGACAAATTTTTCCGTCTCTGAAACTAAACCAAGAAGTTCAAATTTAAGATACATAGCAGGGTCAATGTTTATAAGAAAATTAGAATTTTTTATATCTAAAGAAAAGCAAGAAGTTCAAAATAACATAACACATGACTTTGATGCTTATGTTTTTTATAAAAAGAACATTGTTTTACGGTTTCAAAAAATGGAAAAATAAAGTATTTCAAATAAACCAAGAAGTTCAAATTATAAAAAACAAGTTCAATATTTATAAAAAAACATAGGTTTCCTTTGTTATTAAAGAATAAAATTAAAGAAGTTCAAATTAAAATAAAAAGAGTAGTTTGATGTTTACAGAAAACTCAAATTCTTTCCATTTCTAGGAAAAAAGTATGAGGTTCAGTTTAAAAAAAGTGTTTGATGTTTATTTGAAAACATATATTTCGCAAGAATAAGATTAAGAAGTTCAATTCGAAATAACATAGAACTTCGAAGAATATAAAAAACTCAGATTTGTTGCAAAAAGTTTACTTGCACCCCCATGCACGGTTCATAATTTATATCGTGGCATGTCCAACCTCCAATTACATGTTTTAAAAATGACAAAAAATGACGTCGGACTTTCAATTGTATGTAATTCGACGTACACACAAAAATGTGACAGAAGTTCGTAGTGAAAACAGCGAGAAGTTCAAATACTGCAAGCAATGCATTTCAGGTGAGAATAGAAGTATAGAAAAATAAAGGCTTAAAAATTTTGTTGACAGAAGTTCAAGTGCTCTGTCCGGGGAAGTTTAAAAATTCTGCGAGAGAGGTTCACCATGTATTTCCATGCTTTAATCAAAATATAAAAAGGTGAAGTTCGGAGTTTATTAAAACCTAGGATTTACCTGTTCAAGACATAAAAAACACAACGCCATTTTTTGCATTTTTCAAAACAACTCATAAACGAAAAAATGGTTGCTAGAAGTTCAAGTGCTCGGCGAAGAAAATTTCAAAAAATTCTTGTGAGAGAGGCTCACCTTGTATTTAGATGTCCAAAATACGTAAAAAAATATGTTGTTTTTTGGGTTTTAAAATAATTCTCTCAAACCAGAGAGAAGTTCAAAATGATAATAACCAGAAGTTCACGTACTGCATGGTGTGTGTTTCGTATAATAAAAATACAATAAAGTAAAACAGAGTGCAGTTCAAACAGACATGCCCCAGAAGTTCAACTACTTCACACAATGCAAAAAACAGCACGTCAAAAACAGAGTGAGGTTCAAACAGACATGCCCGTGAAGTTCAACTACTTCACGCAGTGCATTTCCGTTCACGATGAACGCAGAAATCATGATCTCGCCATTTTCTAATTTACCTAAAAACTACAGGAATATCATTTGTATAAGTTTCAAGTCCTCAGTCGGAGAAAGTTAAAAAAATTATTGTGAGAGGGGTTTGTACAGAAGGAATATCATTTGTGTAACACTAACGATGGATGAGAAAATTACAAATGAAAATACATCACAGAAGTTCAACTGAAACTACAGGAAGTTCAATTACTACAATGGATGAATTTCGAATGAAAAACTTTTCAAATTGTCGCGAATATTAAAAAGCGATCAACACAGGAAAGTTAACTGCTTACAACAGCTTTCCATTGGTATATCACTTGCTCAATTTCGGTGAGTGATGGAGAGTTAGGAGCAGTGGATGGAGACCTACGAGCAAAAAAATCACGTGAAAAACAGAGTGAAGTTCAGGTACACGCGCCGAGAAGTTCAGGTTCTTCACGCGGTGCATTTTCGAAGAATCTGTTTCACGATATAGGCAGAACGCATGATCCCGCCGTTTTCGAAATTACTTGAAAACGGCTAGGAATCAGAAAAAACCATCAACATGAAAAAGTTTCACATTTTCCATAGCTTTTCAGCGGTATATTAGTTGCCCCATTCCGATAAAGTTTGTAGAAATTACGGCGAAAATACGTTTTTCACCATTTTTGAAACTGACTTAAAACCATAAAGAATTGGGTGAAACAATACATACCAAAAAGTTTCGCACTTGTTCAAGCTTTCCAACGCCATATCATTTGCTGCATTCGGACGAACGGTTAAAAAATTAGCTTGAAAATACGAACTCGGTAGGACTTGGACCATTTTCCAAATTACTCTTAAACCATTCAAAATTAGAAAAAAAAACTTTCAAGATGAAAAAGTAGCGCATTTTCATAAGCTTTCCAACGCCGTATCATATGCCTTCATTTGATTAGCCGTTTAGAAATGACATCGAAAAAACAAACTCAGTTGTTCGGTTTACAAAATTTTACATTTTTTCAAATTACTCTTTAACCATAGGGAATTAGAGAAAACTTTCAACATGTGGAAGGAGCGGTTTTGCAGCAGCTTTCCAACGCCATATTATATGCCTCATTCCGATAAACGGTTTAGAAATGTGATCGAAAATATGATTCACGTTTTTTGTGCGAAGAAAAAATGGTTTTCAAAACTGCTCTTAAACCACTTATATTTTGCCAAAAATTTAAGTTGGGTCATGATACTGATGTCCATAGCTTTCCAACGGTATATGGCAAGCCCCATTTCAGCAATGTTAGCGGAAGTTCAACCTAGTTCACAGGGAAGTTCAACGTACTACTAGCGGGGCAGGTCAGGTTGTGATCAGAATATTATTCTGATCCCGTGATCAGGATAGTGTTTATGTATATATATATATATAGGACAACACTATTCTAATCCCAGGATTAGAATAGTTATTTGGATCACGATGGTCCTATATAGGAGCCGATAGCTCCTCCCGAACTCCCTGAAAAAGAAAAAAAAGCCCGATCCCCCACTCCCCGCACAGCCCACGCACCCACCTCCAAACGGGCGACGCGCCACCACCCCGCCCCCAACCGGCGATCGGCCCGAGGCGCCGCTGCGACCCCGCCAGCAACCGCCGCCGCCACCAAGCGCCCACTCCCAGATCCAACCACGCCGCGACGCCCCCTCTCCTCCTCCCTTGCCAGCACGCGCCACCACAGCCTGCAACCGCTGCCTGCCCGGTCACCGGAGACGCCGCTGCCCCGCCCCCAACTGTCGCATGCCCTGTCGCCGGAGACTCCGCCGCCACGCCCCGCCCCCAACCGCCGCCTGCCCCATCCTCAACCGGAGACACCGCCGCGTTAGCAAGATTCCGCGTGCACGAACTAGCTCGAATCGCACACACAAAAGTAGTATCTGGCTCCATGATCTCGCGCCGCTTAGAAAAAGCAGGAAGGCCCCGTGCTGCTTGCCCGGCGCAGGACTCGGGGGAGGGGGCGGGCTGGAGCTTGCCGGCTCGTGCTCGATTTGAAGGCCGTTGGGACGGAGAAGCTGGTGGTAGTACTGCTCCTCCTGCGCGCGCGCGCCGGGACACGGGCGGCCCATGCCGAAGCCGGCAGCGAGAGCGACTCGCTCAATCAGCAACACACACGCACGCGGTGCGCCGGCGAAAACCGGGAAGATGCGGGCGGAAGCAGGGGCACACCAACCGGACAGTCAGCGCCGCCCACCACCCCGACCTCCTCCGCAGGCACCGCCCGACAACCCCCTCCGCCCCGACCAGCTCCACCTCTGTCGCCGCCCTCCTGCCCAACCACCTATGTAGCCACCTGTCCACAACCCATCACTACGGCGTGACCTGATAAACTGGACGGCTGTTCCTGAAGGATTTGACCTTCTCTGAACTATCTCTTCTAAAGGAATTGACCTTCTCTGTACTTTTGTTTTTGTGTTTGTCCTCTGAAAATACTGCACTTGGACGCACTTTAATGTATCTGATGGATGAATTGGTTTGAGGTTTGAGCATTGTTGAAACTGCACTTTGAGCAAAAAAACTGCACTTTGAAAAAAAACGTGTGAGTTTAGAAGCTGTGTGTGTTCTGTTAAAACCAATGAAAAATGGCCTAGGCAACCTCTCTCTTTGGTTCAGACTTTACATATCTTCTACTACATCTTTAGAGATGTGCAAAAATGCTAGTGCTAGTGGAGATGATTAGGAAGTTATACTATATCTACATGCCATATTTCAAGATTTTAAAAGATGTATGTTGTTTCCAAGCTTGTTGATGTGTTGGTCATCCATGTGGCACACGCAGTGTATGTGTATTGTTGTGTGTAATTTCCTTGAATTTCAATAGCACGTGAAGTTCATGTTTCAGAAATTCCGAAGTTCACGTGTACCATGTACAAAAGAAAAATCATCAAATGAAAACAGGACCGCCTAGGCCATTTCACCGAAAAGCAAAAAATGCATAAAAATGTCACGATAAAATTCTATAAGAAGTTCAAATTTAAAAACCGAAGCAGGTCAACGTTAAAAAAATGAAGTTGTTAATATCTAAAAGACGAATTTGGAAGTTCAAAAAAATTGAGCAAGAAGTTAAAAAAAGTAGTTAAAAAATATGTATAACGTATTTTTCCCATTTGTAAAAAACAGAGAAGTTCAAATTAAAAAGAGGAGCATTTCAAAAAGATTGTATAAAAACTGATTTTCCCCATTCTATAAAAACTAGAAGTTCAAATTAAAATAACGGTGATGTATCGTTGTTCATATAAAAAAGCATTTTCCCCATTACTAACCAATAGAACTAAGAAGTTCATATTTAAAATATGGTGAAGTTCGATGTCTATAAAAAAATCGGATTTTTCACATTATTAAAAAATAAAATCAAGAAGTTCAAAATTTCAAAACAAAGAAGTTCAAAAAACTCGATTTTCCTTGTTACTAAATAATAAAACTAAGAAGTTCAAATTAAAATAATAGATAAGTTCAAATTTTATAATAACCCGAGATTCTCATTCTAAAGAATGACCAATAAGTTCAAATTAAAATAAGGGAACAACAAAAAAGTTATAAAAATGATTTTCCCCATTTTAAAAAAAATTAGGAAGTTTAATTTTAAAAAATAGAGTAATTCAATGTACATGAGAAACACATTTTTTCTTGTTACTGAAGAATAAAACCAAGAAGTTCAATTTAAAAAAGGGGAGAAGTTTGGTGTTTAATTAAGAAATATAAAAGATGGAAAAAATAAAATTAGGAAGTCCATATTAAAAAGATGGAGAAGTTCGATGATTATAGAAACTCGGATTTTCCTCATTATTAAAGAATGGAAACAAGAGGTTCAAAATAAAATAACAAAGAAGTTCAACTTTTAAAAATATACCGCTTCAAAATTTCATCAAAAAAGATTAAGAAATAAAACCAGGAAGGCCATATTAAAAAGATGAAGAAGTTCGATTATTATAGAAAACTCAGATTTTCCTTGTTATTAAAGAATGGAAACAAGAAGTCCAAAAATAAAATAATAAGAAGTTCAACTATTAAAAATAGAGCGCTTCAAAATTCAAAAAAAGATTAAGAAAAATCAGATGAAAAATTCATTAAAAAACTCAAATATTTTCACATAACCGAGAGAGGTTCAGGTTGCTAACTGCCAGAAGTTCATGTAGTACACGGTGTGCATGTTGTATTAAAAAAATAAAAAAACAAACACTAAAAGTTTTGTTGTTACAAGTTCAAGTCCTTCGTCACAGAAAGTTAAAAAAATTATTGTGAGAGAGATTTGTACAAAAGAAATATCATTTGTGTAACACTGATGATGTATGAGAAAATTACAAACGAAAATACGTCACAGAAGTTCAACTGAAAACAGCAGGAAGTTCAATTACTACAGTGGATGAATTTTAGATGAAATTTTTTAAAATCGCCGCGAGTATGAAAAAACGATCAACACGGAAAACTTGCATGTTTACAGCAGCTTTCCAACGGTATGTCATTTGCTCAATTCCGGTGAGTGGATGGAGAACTACAAGCAGTGGATGGAGAGCTACGAGCAAAAAAATCACGTGAAAAACAGAGTGAAGTTCAGGTACATTCGTTGAGAAGTTCAGTTTCTTCACGCGGTGCATTTTTGAAGAATCTGTTTCGCGATAAAGGCAGAACGAATGATCTCGCCATTTTCAAAATTACTTGAAAACGGCTAGGAATCAGAGAAAACCATCAACATGAAAAAGTTTCGCATTTTCCTTAGCTTTTCAGCGGTATATTATTTGCCTCATTCCGATAAAGTTTGTAAAAATTACGGCGAAAATACATTTATAGCCATTTTCAAAACTGACATTAAACCGTAATGAATTAGGAGAAACAATATATATAGAAAAGTTTCGCATTTGTTCAAGCTTTCCAACGCCATATCATTGGCTGCATTCGGACGCACGGTTAAAAAATTAGCTCAAAAATACGAACTCGGTAGGACTTGGATCATTTTCTAAATTACTCTTAAACCATTCAAGTTAGAAAAAAACTTTCAAGATTAAAAAGTAGCACATTTTCATAAGCTTTCCAACGCCATATCATATGCCTCCATTGGATTAGCCATTTAGAAATGACATCGAAAAAATGAACTCAGCTGTTCGGTTTACGAAATTTTACGTTTTTTCCAAATTACTCTTTAATCATAGGGATTTAGAAAAAACTTTCAACATGTGGAAGGAGCGGTTTTGCAGCAGCTTTCCAATGCCATATTATATGCCTCATTCCGATAAACGGTTTAGAAATGCGATCGAAAATACGATTCACGTTTTTTGTGCGAAGAAAAAACGGTTTTCAACACTGCTCTTAAACCGCTTATATTTTGCCAAAAATGTAAGTTGGGTCATGATATTGGGGTCCATAGCTTTCCAACGGTATATCGCAAGTCCCATTTGGGCAATGTTGGCGGAAGTTCAACCTAGTTCACAGGGAAGTTCAACGTACTACTAGCGGGGCAGGTCAGGTTGTGATCAGAATATTATTCTGATCCCGTGATCAGAATACTGTTTATGTATGTATATATATATATATATGTTTATGTTCTAAGAATGATCATGATGCCCTCATGTCCGTATTTTATTTTATTGACACCTCTATCTCTAAACATGTGGACATATTTTTCGATATCGGCTTTCGCTTGAGGACAAGCGAGGTCTAAGCTTGGGGGAGTTGATAAGTCCATTTTGCATCATGCTTTTATATTGATATTTATTGCATTATGGGCTGTTATTACACATTATGTCACAATACTTATGCCTATTCTCTCTTATTTTACAAGGTTTACATGAAGAGGGAGAATGCCGGCAGCTGGAATCCTGGGCTGGAAAAGGAGCAAAAATTAGAGACATATTCTGCACATCTCCAAAAGTCCTGAAACTTCATGGGAGCACGTTCCAGAATATATAAAAAATATTGGGCGAAAGAAGTACCAGAGGGGGGCACCCACCGTCCACGAGGGTGGGGGGCGCGCCCTACCCCCTGGGCGCGCCCCCTGCCTCCTGGGCCCCCTGGCAGCCCTCTGATGCCCATCTTTGGCTATATGGAGTCTTTTGTAGAGGACAAACTCATAAGAAAGCTCACGGGACGAAACTCCGCCGTCACGAGGCGGAACCAATCTAGGGCTCCAGCGGAGCTGTTCTGCTGGGGAAACTTCCCTCCGGGAGGGGGAAATCATCACCATCGATCCTCTCATCGGGAGGGGGTCTATCTCCATCAACATCTTCACCAGCACCAT
This sequence comes from Triticum urartu, assembly GCF_056163025.1. NCBI lineage: Eukaryota > Viridiplantae > Streptophyta > Magnoliopsida > Poales > Poaceae > Triticum > Triticum urartu. The sequence continues at coordinate 154,175,881 of NC_141876.1, forward strand.
CTCATCTCAAACCCTAGTTCATCTCTTGTATCCAATCTTTGTCTCAAAACCTCATATTGGTACCTGTGGGTTGCTAGTAGTGTTGATTACTCCCTGTAGTTGATGCTAGTTGGTTTACTTGGTGGAAGATCATATGTTCAGATCCATTTTGCATATTAATACCCCTCTGATTATGAACATGAATATGATTTGTCAGTAGTTATGTTTATTCCATAGGACATGGGAGAAGTCTTGCTATAAGTAGTCATGTCAATTTGGTATTCGTTCGATATTTTGATGAGATGTATGTTGTCTTTCCTCTAGTGGTGTCATGTGAACATCGACTACATGACACTTCACCATTGTTTGGGCCTAGAGGAGGGCATTGGGAAGTAATAAGTAGGTGATGGGTTGCTAAAGTGACACAAGCTTAAACCCTAGTTTATGCGTTGGTTCGTAAGGGGCTGATTTGGATCCATATGTTTCATGCTATGGTTAGGTTTACCTTAATACTTCTGTTGTAGTTGTGAATGCTTGCAATAGGGGCTAATCATAAGTGGGATGCTTGTCCAAGGAAGGACAGTACCCAAGCACCGGTCCACCCGCATATCAAATTATCAAAGTACCGAACGCGAATCATATGAACGTGATGAAAACTAGCTTGACGATAATTCCCATGTGTTCTCGGGAGCGCTTTCCTTTATATAAGAGTTTGTCCAGGCTTGTCCTTTGCTGCAAAAAGGATTGGGCCATCTTGTTGCACCTTATTTACTTTTATTACTTGTTACCCGTTACAAATTACCTTATCAAAAAACTATCTGTTACCGATAATTTCAGTGCTTCCATAGAATACCTTACTGAAAACTGCTTATCATTTCCTTCTGCTCCTCGTTGGGTTCAACACTCTTACTTATCGAAAGGACTACGATAGATCCCCTACACTTGTGGGTCATCAGCCCTCTCGGTAAGCACATGATAAGAAGCCTTGCAAGCAAAGTGACTAATGAGTTAGTTACAAGATGATGTATTACGGAATGAGTAAAGATACTTGCCGGTAACGAGATTGAACTAGGTATGTGGATACTGACGATCAAATATTGGGCAAGTAACATGCCGATGACAATGGGAATTACGTATGTTGTCATAATGGTTTGACCGATAAAGATCTTCATAGAATATGTAGGAGCCAATATGAGCATCCAGGTTCCTCTATTGGTTATTCACCAGAGAGGTGTCTCGGTCATGTCTACATAGTTCTCGAACCCGTAGGGTCCGCACGCTTAACGTTTGATGAAGATTTAGTATTATATGAGTTATGTGATTTGGTGACCGAATGTTGTTTGGAGTCCCAGATGAGATCACGGACATAACGAGGAGTCTCGAATTGGTCAAGAAGTAAAGATTGATATAAAGGATGATAGTATTTGGACATCAGAACTGTTCCGGAGTGTATCGGGTATTTATCAAAGTACCAGGGGGGTTACCGGAACCCCCCGGGGAAAGATATGGGTCATATCGGCCATCACTACTGCAGGATGCTGCTAACGTGACACTACGATTAGAGACCCTTCAACGAAATTGTGTGCAACGCCATAATCGCAAACGGTGGTTTAAAAAAACGTCAAAAAAGGTGCAAAGCATTTGCGATGGAGGATGCATCAAACACGGTTCAGATTTTAGTTGTGTGTGCGATGCAGGGCATACGGTTCAGTTCAATTAACTGTTTGCGATGAGGAGGAACAAAAGAAACGAGCAACCAGATGGAGGTGTGTGCGATATGCGGCATACGGTTCACTCGGATGAACTATTTGTGATTAGGCAACACAAAAGAAAAGGTCAGCCAGATGAAGGTGTGTGCGATATACGGCAGGCGGTTCACTTGGATGAACTGTTTGCGTTGAGACATGAGAACAGAAACGGTTCAACTTAACCAGATGTGTGTGATACGCGGCAAATAGGTCTGTAATCAGAAAAGTGTGTGAAAACCGATAATAACACAGACGGTTGCTTCTAATAAGATGTGTGTGTTGTGCGAGGGGATTGCATACAGAACAACAACATGTATACACACACACTTATAAGGGCATGCTTGCATAACCAAATTAAACATCCACTTACATAGGTGGCTACTACAACCATGGCATTTGCACACACCAAAGTAAACTATTACATGCATAATTACATAGGTGGCTACTGCACACATGACATTTCCACACACCAATAAAGTAAACTATATATTACATGCATGATTAACTAGCATAAACGATCATCTGATCATCATCTACTTCTTGTGATGCTTGCTCTGCTTGTGGCTCGATCCGGGCTCGTCGATTTTGGTAACAAGGAACTTCCGCATGTCAATGATCTGCCTGTGCATCTCGTAGCATGTGTACACGCTCTTGCCCGTGAACCTGAGGTGAGGTTCATCCAGTTGCCGCATCCAGGCCCTATGCCAGGATAGGGGGTTTGATCTCTGGGCATCCCGCTTCATCTTTTCGTAGTAGGGTTCGATGATGGCCGAGGCGAGTTCGACCAGGGAGTCCTTCTTCGTGCTGCCCCAGACCCTGCAGTGGTCACGGATTTCAACAAGGTTCTTGCAGGCCAAGCCCGTAACACCGAGCGCATTTACATCGTTGGTGGTTTCCACTGTGGCGAACTTGTGGTCGGTGCTGTTGACAAACCTGTTGAAACGGTCGCAAGGCTCTGTGGCCATGTAATAGTGGTAGATGAGGACATGATGGCCCACGCACAACTGGGCGACGGCAACCTTCTGATCTATGCCGGGATGACCAGTGGTGTACTGGAGGTCGATGCCGACCACCTTGTACTTGTCTCGAGCAAGCAACTGCTCAACAATTAAAGCGGAAGCCGGATGGCCAGGAATATCGGCAGGCCCTGATGGCAGTTCTAATTTGTAGCGCGTAACTCCATCGTGCCGCACATAACTGCATTACGTGGCAACGCGCGTGGCGCAAACACATGCATATGGGGTCCCCAACGTGATCGTGCGCACGCCCAACTGCTGGCAGAGCGCGCGCGGAAGGATGCGAGCAGAGCGCTCCGCGGTCGCCTCAACAGCGAGCAACCATATATATATATGCATGTAGCAGTTGAACATGCAAGGAAAAGCTGTCCACAAGCCGAGCGTGCCAACGGACGCGAGCAGAGCGTGTCACGGCGCCTAACGGCAAACAGAGCTTGCCGAGGGATGCAAGCAAAGGCCGGCACTGTCATACGTGGCAAATAAGACGAAATGTGCGAGTGATATCAGAGACATCAAGTACGAATCATATTAGAGTTGCGTGTGCGATACGTGGCATATAGTTGATCCATCCGAGCTGTTTGTGATGGAATAAGCCGTGTGTGTTGCGGGCAAACGCTTGCTGGTATATAACCTTAAATTTAACCAAAAAAGTGTTAATGCATGTTACAAAAATTGTATAGCTAGAAACTATGTTCAAATACGACTACAACGATATAATCTTTGGCAACATGCATTCGTATTTTACTAGTTAAATCCTACTTATAAACTAGTACGGAGTATAGTAGGTAATTAAATCGCAAACATTTTTTTGTATTAACCATATGTGTACATGCCCTTTCGGCCTCCTGTCGCACGTCTTGTCACCCCGCTGTCGCAGACGGCTTACAACGCAGGCTTGCGCATCGCGTGGGGGTGTTCTTTTGGCCAAACGGTGGCACCAATGAATCATCGGTGAGCCCGTTCCCACGCAACCTCGCAGGTTCCCACGCAAGCTTCCCGCCCGACTCGTGAAATCCCCCAAAATCCCAATGCTTACCGGCCTGCTATATAAACCCTCACGGCCGGCGAGTCATGCATTGCATTTTCCCCTCCCTCCCTGTAGCTTATCTCGTGTGCTTCTCCCACAATCGCCAATGGCACCGGTCTGTCGTCGTCGATCAGCCACTCCGCTGTCATCAGAGGATAGCTCCAGCTGGGAGGCTACACCGCGACGGCGGCACAGTCCCTGTCGTACTGTAGTGCGCGTGGAGTCCCTGTTGGGTGTGCGCGGAACACCCACCACACGCTCCGCTGCCGCTGCCCGTTGGCAACTATTGCCGGCCGCCGTTGCCGCCACACCACCGTCGAAAGCTAGGGGCATCTCCCGCTCTACCGCCGCGGCCCGAACAGCTGCTTAGTCTATGAATGAAATCTATGCTTAATTACTGAATTTTAGTTGCAAAAATTAGATAGTGCTAGTGATTTCTTGTTGCATATTTTGACAAATCGCAGTGTTAGAAGGATTGACAAATGGCAACGTTACTAGATCAACACATGTCAATCTTTCCATTTTGACAAATGGCAACATATCCAATATGACAGATGCAAATCTTACAAAATTGTTTGTATGTGGTTGCACACGGGTCATCCTAAACAACCGTTTGCGTTGAAGGGATGCACAAATCCTGCGTTGCGGATTTTCCCTCGAATTAAGGGGGAAGACCATAGCTCTCACTTTGCAGAGTAAAGTCTATTTTGAACCCTGAATTTGTAGAGACGGTTCAAATCAGACCCTAAACTCCGAATCCCTGAAGCTGACACCCTATATTCAGTGATCCCGGCCAATTCAAACCCTGAACCTATTTGCCGCACCAGGAAAAGGACAATCCCGACCAGGATAACCTACTTCTCTCACTGACTATTCGGACCCACACGTCATATCCATCTTCTTTCCCTTTTATTTCCATCTCTCTCACCTCACGACAGATCTGTCAAAAAAGCCTGACTACATAACGGGCATGGCCAACGAGTGCACGCTTGCTCGGGTCCGGCACCGACCGCGGTAGCTAGCAAGGTGGCTCGGCGGGAGCCATTGTGCGGCTCTTACTAGAGAAGAACGTCGACAAAGAAAGGAGAGGAGCACCAATGAGGTGCGGCGTGGCTGCAAATTGCGCCTGTGTCCTGAGTGGAACGCAGGGGCATGGAGTGCAGGTCTATCTCGTCGTTGACGACACGGTCGACTGGGCCCTACGGAGGTGAGCAGGCCGGCACTGGAGCGCTGAACAGGTCCTGGAGCATGGCGGTCGGCGCTAGTAAGTCGTCGTTGGTGTACGTATCAGCTTTCACGGCTAGGTCCTGGAGTACGCGAGCGCTTGAGCTTTGCTGTTCGGTCGATTTCCTCGCTACATATACATAAAAACTACCCATAGTGCCTAAGCAGCTGGATCGATTTCCTAGGTACGCAACGCATGCACTCGTACGTAGCTAGCTTTGCATTAGCCAGCTACACGCGCATACACGCCTGGGCGCACTTCAGTTGACCTCGCCGGAACACACACGACACAGACAACATTGTCGCTATTTGTCTTTCCACGGGTGTGTTGCAGAGATGTGGGCCAACATAGTCAGCTAGAGTAGTGTGTGATCCCGACCAGGATCGTCTTTTTCCCTATGTGCCAAACAACATCGAACAGGTTTGGGGTTGAGATTGGCCGGGATCACTGAATACAGGGTGTGGACTTTAGGGATTTAGAGTTCAGAGTTTGATTCCGACGGGCTCTACAAATTCAAGGTTTAAAATAGACTTCACTCCACTTTGCATACGGGTGTTCTATCTAAAACATTTGCGATCAAGAGCTGCAGAAATCCTGCTCGGCACATTTTCTCTTGGTTTCCTGGGGAAGCTGCCGGCACGCCTTCCGTTTAGTCAAGCACTCAAGCACCTGTCCGCACGGCACCTCCTAGCCATTAAAAGAGTGAGGTGTGGCATCACGTGAATGGTTAACAGAACACACACAATTTAAATTATACAAAACGTTTGAGATGTTACAGTGGAAGCTATTTGTGTCAAAATGCCTTTGTTGGTTGTTATTCGAGTGCGCCTTCTCTCAAAATGGACACGAAAAATGCCATAGCATGTTGGGTGCCATTCCATTATAGCATGCCAAGTTTCATGAATTTCAGACGAGTTTTGGATTTACTAGAATTTAAAAACAAAGTATCTCAACGTTTTGCTGGCAATCAATAGTGACCTGGTTTTTGAAATTCATTTCCATTTCTTGCATGGGACCTAAGTATGCCCCGAAGGACACATATTTGATTTTTTTCAACCAATTTATATGCACTGGAGCTTGTGCATGTAGTTCAAATTTGAATTATGCACATGAAATGCCTATAAAACCCACTTAATGTATAAAAAATGTCCAAACGAACCCCGAAAAATTCCAAAAGTAAACACAACACTCCTGTTGTTCTATGTTGACAATATAAAATTTTTGAAAGTAATAAGAGGCAACAGATATCGTTTCGTCCCCAAAAGTGGCACGTTCCCTATCAAAACCATCACGCTTGTTGTGAGAAGCTAAGGTTTGTGAGAAGCTTCTACCCAAACCTGCCTCAAATGGGACAAAAAAATTACCAGGGCATCTTGATGTCGCTCCATGATAGCATGCCAAGTTTCATGAATTTCAGACGAGTTTTGGATTTACTAGAATTTAAAAATCAGGTATATCAATGTTTTTCCGGCAATCAACACTGCCCTGGTGTTTGAAATTCATTCCATTTCTTGCATGGGACCTAAGTATGCCCCGAAGGACACAGATTTGATGTTTCAACCAATTTATATGCACTGGAGTTTGTGCATGTAGGTCAAAATTTGAATTATGCACATGAAATGCCTAGAAAATCCAGTTGATGTATAATAATGTCCAAACGAACCCCGAAAAATTCCAAAACTAAAACACAACACTCCTGTTGTTCTATGTTGACACTAGAAAAAATTTGAAAGCAATAAGAGGCAATGGATATCGTTACGTCCCCAAAGGTGGCACGTTCCCTACCGAACCATCACGCTTGTTGTGAGAAGGTAAGGTTTGTGAGAAGCTTATACCCAAACCTGCCCCAAATGGGACAATTTTTTTACCATGGCATGTTGATGCTGCTCCATGATAGCATGCCAAGTTTCATGAATTTCAGACGAGTTTTCGATTTACTAGAATTTAAAAACCAGGCATCTCAATGTTTGCGGCCGAGTGACGATGGCAGGGTGTTTGAAATTCATTCCCATTTCTTGCATGGGACCTAAGCATGCAACCAAGGACACATATTTGATTTTTCAACCAGTTTATATGCACTGGAGAATGTGCATGTAGTTCAAATTTGAATTATGCACATAAAATGTCTGGAAAACCCAGTTAATGTATAAAAATGTCCAAACAAACCCCGGAAAATTCCAAACTTGAATACAACACTCATGTTGTTCTATGTTGACACTCGAATTTTTTTAAAGCAATAAGAGGCAACGGATATCGTTTCATCCCCAAAGGTGGCACGTTCCCTACCGAAACCATCACGCTTGTTGTGAGAAGCTAAGGTTTGTGAGAAGCTTATACCCAAACTTGCCCCAAATGCGACACAATTTTTACCACGGCATGTTGATGCCGCTCCATGATAGCATGCCAAGTTTCATGAATTTCAGACGAGTTTTGGATTTACTAGAATTTAAAAACATGGTATCTCAATGTCTGCGGCCGAGTGGCGGTGGCAGGGTGTTTGAAATTCATTCCCATTTCTTGCATGGGACCTAAGCATGCAACCAAGGACACATATTTGATTTTTCAACCAGTTTATATGCACTGGAGAATGTGCATGTAGTCCAAATTTGAATTATGCGCATAAAATGCGTGGGAAACCCAGTTAATGTATAAAAATGTCGAAACGAACCCCGAAAAATTCCAAAATTAAACACAACATTCCTGTTGTTCTATGTTGACACTCGAAATTTTTTGAAAGCAATAAGAGGCAACGGACATCGTTTCGTCCCCAAAGGTGGCACGTTCCTTACCGAAACCATCAGGCTTGTTGTGAGAAGCTCTGGTTTGTGAGAAGCTTATACCCAAACCTGCCCCAAATGGGACAAAAATTTTACCCGGATGTTGATGCCGCTCCATGATAGGATGCCAAGTTTCATGAATTTCAGACGAGTTTTCGATTTACTAGAATTTAAAAACCAGGTATCTCAATGTTTGCGGCCGAGTGGCGGTGGCAGGGTGTTTGAAATTCATTCCCATTCCTTGCATGGGACCTAAGCATGCAGCCAAGGACACATATTTGATTTTTCAACTAGTTTATATGGACTGGAGAATGTGCATGTAGTTCAAATTTCAATTACGCACATAAAATGTCTAGAAAACCCAGTTAATGTATAAAAATGTCCAAACGAACATTGAAAAATTCCAAAATTGAACACAACACTCCTATTGTTCTATGTTGACACTCGAAATTTTTTGAAAGCAATAAGAGGCAACGGATATCGTTTCGTCCCCAAAGGTGGCACGTTCCCTACCCAAACCATCATGCTTGTTGTGAGAAGCTAAGGTTTGTGAGAAGCTTCTACCCAAACCTGCCCCAAATGGGACAAAAATATTACCACGGTATCTTGATGCCGCTCCATGATAGCATGCCAAGTTTCATGAATTTCGGACGAGGTTTGGATTTACTAGAATTTAAAAATCAGGTATCTCAATGTTTTGCTGGCAATCACACTACTAGGAAAAGGGCTATAGATGGAATTGACACTAATGGCGCACCTGACACGTGGTGCGCCACTACAATATAGCAGTGGCGCACCATGTGCAGGTGCGCCATTAGTGTGGAAGACACTAATGGCGCACTAGATACATGGTGCGCCACTAGTAACAAATTTTTTTCATTTTTCCAAACATACTAATGGCGCATCATGTAGATAGTGCGCCATTACTAGTAAAAACTAGTAATGGCGCACTGTTCACAGGTGCGCCATTACTAAGTTTTTCTCCCTAGCTAATGGCGCACCGCCAGTGGGTGCGCCATTAGTAATCTTCCCCCTAATTCGCCCGATCCCTTCGTCCCTCCCTCCACTTCCCCCTCGCTCCACACCCGGCTGCTCCGACGACCCCCGCGCCCCGCCTCGCCGTCTTGGGCCTCGCCGCCGACCCACTGCACCCCCGCCCCACCTACTGCGCCGTCGCCCCACCCACTGCGCCGCTGCCCGGTCTCCTCCGCCCGTAAGCCCCCCTCCTCCTCCACCCATCCGTCGCCTTCGGCCGCGTGCCCCACCTGCCACCGCCCTCCTCCATTTCACTGCCGATGTTAGGGTTTTGGCCGCCGACGCCGCCTGCCCTCCCCCTTTTGGCCGCCGACGCTGCGCTCCGACCTGCTCTCATCCCCCTCTGACTCCCTCGCCGGTGTCTCAGTCGGGTCCTGCCCCGCTACCCCCTCGGTCTTGGTGAACGACGACGGCGGCACCGCCACTGACGCTGGGCTATGGACCTTCCCCCTCCGCCGCTCACGTCCCCGCGCCCTGACGGCGGCATGACCCGAAGGCGCCGCTCATCGGCAACGACAAGGGTAAGTCCTCCTCCTCGTCTGCCTCCCGTTAACTGTATTTTATCTTCAATTCAGCAGCCTCCATGTGTGGATTTTGGGCAGTAAGATCGCCAGCCACATTAATTGTGTTTTTCTTGCTTTTGGAAGCAGGTCCCCTCCTCCAAAGAGGTTGAGAGATCCTCCGGGAAGATCACCACCCCTCCTCCTCGCCGCCCTCTCCACTGTCGTCCCAGATTAGTTCCTCCTCTCCACTACCACCCCTCCTCAAGCTTCCCGAATGATGTTTGAGGTAATGCCATTCTGCCTTGTCAACCTTACAAAGGACAGATTTGAGGTGACTATAGTTTGGCATCTTCAGAATTTCACAAAGGTGGATAACCTTCTAATGGCCATAATGTGCCCTACTGTCAAAAAATTCAGTTAGGTACAGTTAGCATCATGTAAGAAAATGGCCATAATGTGCCTTGATAATGATGTATTTTGTCATAAAAATATATAGTGGACTGCCATGATAATGACATGCTGCTAGTAGTTACTTCCATGAGTTGTTTTATTGACATCGCACATTTGCAATGGAGTTTTATACATCTTTAGCCACTGTTCATTAACAGCAAGTCAGTTTTGTTTATAGTTGAAAGTAAGTGTGTGGTTTGAAATTTTGATCTGATTATGACATCTAGAATTATGTCAGTTTTGTTTTGTAACTAGAAGACCAAAGTGCGTTACTTGTGATCTTCTGATGATGCTACTTGTGATGATGTTGTACTTGTGATGATGCTACTTGTGATCTTTTGAAATGACCCATTGGCAACTTCATTACGCGGGGATAATGATTTTGCAGGTACCCCGAGAGGCCCTTGAATTTGCTGGAATGTCGATTAACTTCCGTTCCGGAAAATTCGGGTACTCCATATGTCCTATTTTCAGCAAAGGTCGGGCTGAAATTTTCCGTGAATTTTAGCATGACTTTGCTAAAAATAGGACATATGGGGTACTTGCGACTAATGCATGGGCCGGGGTATCTTAGTACTTAATTAAGTAGGATCAACCGCCCGTTTATTTTTCCTGCATTAAACCATAGGTTTTAGGGTGCCTCGGTGTCGATAAGAACCTAAATGATGAAAGCTTAGGCTTTTAGGGTGCCTCGGCATCGACAAACCCTAAATGATAAAACCTTGGCTTTTAGGGTGCCTCGGTGTCGATAAGAACCTAAATGATGAAAGCTTAGGCTTTTAGGGTGCCTCAGCGTCGACAAACCCTAAATGATAAAAGCTTAGCTTTTAGGATGCCTCGGTGTCGACAAACCCTAAATGATGTAGTTTTGAATTATGAATGTAGGATATGTCGTCATCGTCATCGGACGATGGAAGTATCCCGAGGGAGTGCGACTGGTGCCACGACGATCGAGGTCTGTGCGACATGCCTCACTTGGACGATGATCGGCGCTTCAGCATTAAGCTCGAGGAGACCTTCGAAGTTGAAACGGTACACAACGACGACAAGTGTTATTTTCATAATTAAGCATGACTTCAACTATTTCAACGTGTAATTTTCATCTTTTACAATTCGAGTATAGCTTATCCCATGCCATGCAAGACGCTATGTCTTGGGAGAGGATGGATTTTGAAGACCATGAAATTTCTGAAACAAAGAAAATTCACCTAAGGACTCATCACGATGTGGACTTTGAAGTAAATTTGCATAATTCTGAGAGCGTAACCCATTTTGGTTGCAAAAATTGGGAAGCATTTTGCAAGATGTATGGTTTTGATGAGGGTATGCTTATCACCATGGATCTTGGTAATCCTGACATCGACCAAGACAATATGGACATTTGGGCCCTTGTTGATACGCCTCCAATTCTACCGCTATGTGAGTTTCTCAAACATAGTTATTAGCTAATTTATATTGTTTATTTCAAAATAGTTGACAGCTTATTTTTATTGTTCAAAGAATGTGTGGGAGATGGTAGACAAAACCCACTACACCGATGGCTCCGAATTAACAACTTACAAGGAGAAAAATCATCTGGTCGGATTTTGTACTGACATTGAGAATTACAATATCCACAATCAAACTCCTCAACATTATGGTAAATACGTGCCACTAGTGCATGTGTTCAACTACGGTAACTACCATGGAGATACCCTGGTAAGATTTTTACTATTACGACATCCGTGCATCTTTTGCATACTTCTAAAACTAGTACATCATTGCTAACTATGAAGTTATTACTATGTTTTTCAACAGATAATCCCAGAGAATTGTGTGCCTCATTTGATGTATCAGAAAGGTAGTCTTAATGTTTTGAACATACAGCCAGGTCATCCTACGAATCTCAACTGTCCATACGAGATTTCTAAAAGAAATGGAGACATGAAAATCAAAGGATGGAAAAAATGTATGGACAGTCGTAAGGAGGTTCTTGGAAGCAAAAGGAAGTGAAGCGCAAGAATTGGAGACAGGATGATCTCCATTCTCCATAATGGAGAGTCAGGGTCTATATTGTTTTATGCTATTTTACCTTAAATAGGGTATTTAGGTCCTGCCTAATACTGATGATCATGTGCTAGGAACAATTACTTCTGACAAACTCGCTACTCGCGGTCTCGAGACTTGTAATGTTCTATATTGTTTTATGCTATTTTACCTTAAATGGTTCGAGACTTGTAATGTTCTATCTTAGTATTACTTCCGACAAACTCGCTACTCGCGGTCTCGAGACTTGTAATGTTCTATCTTTGTTCAGTCTTTTGAATTCGGAGACTAATATGATGAATTGTATTCGGAGACTAATCTTCTATTGTATTCGATGAATCTGCTCTTGCTGTGGGGTGCTGACTATATTCTGTCCAATAATATATTTTGTAACCTGTACAAAATTCAGAAAAGTAAAAAAACCTAATATTCATACTAATGGCGCATCACCCCACAGTGCGCCATTAGTATGCCAAATACTAATGGCGCATGGTGGCCTATACTAATGGCGCACGGCGTGGTGCGCCATTAGTATACCAGATACCAATGGCGCACCAGTGGTGCGCCATTAGTAAAAATACTAGTGGCGTGGTACTAGTGGCGCACTAGTAGTGCGCCATTACTAGGCAAAACTGGTGCGCCACTAGTAGGCCTTTTCCTAGTAGTGTCAACAGTGCACTGGTGTTTGAAATTCATTCCCATTTCTTGCATGGGACCTAAGTATGCCCTGAAGGACACAAATTTGATGTTTCAACCAATTTATATGCACTGGAGTTTCTGCATGTAGTTCAAATTTGAATTATGCACATGAAATGCCTAGAAAATCCAGTTGACGTATAATAATGCCCAAACGAACCCCGAAAAATTCCAAAAGTAAAACACAACACTCATGTTGTTCTATGTTGACACTAGAAAAAATTTGAAAGCAATAAGAGGCAACGTATATCGTTTCGTCCCCAAAGGTGGCACGTTCCCTACTGAACCATCACGCTTGTTGTGAGAAGCTAAGGTTTGTGAGAGGCTTATACCCAAACCTGCCCCAAATGGGACAAAATTTTTACCACGGCATGTTGATGCCGCTCTATGATAGCATGCCAAGTTTCATGAATTTCAGACGAGTTTTCGATTTACTAAAATTTAAAAACCAGGTATCTCAATGTTTGCGGCCGAGTGACGGTGGCAAGGTGTTTGAAATTCATTCCCATTTCTTGCATGGGACCTAAGCATGCAACCAAGGACACATATTTGATTTTTCAACCTGTTTATATGCACTGGAGAATGTGTATGTAGTTCAAATTTTAATTATGCACATAAAATGTCTGGAAAACCCAGTTAATGTATAAAAATGTCCAAACGAACCCCGGAAAATTCCAAAATTGAACACAACACTCCTGTTGTTCTATGTTGACACTCGGATTTTTTTCGAAAGCAATAAGAGGCAACGGATATCGTTTCATCCCCAAAGGTGGCACGTTCCCTACCGAAACCATCACGCTTGTTGTGAGAAGCTAAGGTTTGTGAGAAGCTTATACCAAACCTGCCCCAAATGCGACACAATTTTTACGATGGCATATTGATGCCGCTCCATGATAGCATGCCAAGTTTCATGAATTTCAGACGAGTTTTGGATTTACTAGAACTTAAAAACCTGGTATCTCAAAGTCTGCGGCCGAGTGACGGTGGCAGGGTGTTTGAAATTCATTCCCATTTCTTGCATGGGACCTAAGCATGCAACCAAGGACACATATTTGATTTTTCAACCAGTTTATATGCACTGGAGAATGTGCATGTAGTCCAAATTTGAAATATGCGCATAAAATGCCTGGGAAACCCAGTTAATGTATAAAAATGTCCAAACGAACCCCGAAAAATTCGAAAATTAAACACAACACTCATGTTGTTCTATGTTGACACTCAAAAAATTTTGAAAGCAATAAGAGGCAACGAACATCGTTTCGTCCCCAAAGGTGGCACGTTCCCTACCGAAACCATCACGCTTGTTGTGAGAAGCTCTGGTTTGTGAGAAGCTTATACCCAAACCTGCCCCAAATGGGACAAAAATTTTACCCGCATGTTGATGCCGCTCCATAATAGCATGCCAAGTTTCATGAATTTTAGACTAGTTTTCAATTTACTAGAATTTAAAAACCAGGTATCTCAATGTTTGCGGCCAAGTGACGGTGGCAGGGTGTTTGAAATTCATTCTCATTTCTTGCATGGGACCTAAGCATGCTACCAAGGACACATATTTGATTTTTCAACTAGTTTATATGCAATGGAGAATGTGCATGTAGTTCAAATTTCAATTATGCACATAAAATGTCTAGAAAACCCAGTTAGTGTATAAAAATGTCCAAACAAACCCTGAAAAATTCCAAAATTGAACACAACACTCCTGCTTTTCTATGTTGACACTTGACATTTTTTGAAAGCAATAAGAGGCAACGGATATCGTTTCGTCCCCAAAGGTGGCACGTTCCCTATCGAAACCATCACGCTTGTTGTGAGAAGCTAAGGTTTGTGAGAAGCTTATACCCAAACCTGCCCTAAATGGGACAAATTTTTTACCACGGCATGTTGATGCTGCTCCATGATAGCATCCCAAGTTTCATGAATTTCATATGAGTTTTGGATTTACTTGAATTTAAAAACCAGGTATCTCAATGTTTGCAGCCGAGTGACGGTGGCAGGGTGTTTGAAATTCATTCTCATTTCTTGCATGGGACCTAAGCATGCAACCAAGGACACATATTTGATTTTTCAACCAGTTTATATGCACTGGAGAATGTGCATGTAGTTCAAATTTGAATTATGCGAATAAAATGCCGGGGAAACCCAGTTAATGTATAAAATGTCCAAACGACCCCTGAAAAATTCCGACATTAAACATAACACTCCTGTTGTTCTATGTTGACACTCCAAATTTTTTGAAAGCAATAAGAGGCAATGGATATCGTTTCATCCCCAAAAGTGCCACGTTCCCTACCGAAACCATCACGCTTGTTGTGAGAAGCTCTGGTTTGTGAGAAGCTTATACCCAAACCTGCCCCAAATGGGACAAAATTTTTACCATGACATGTTGATGCCACTCCATGATAACATGCAAAGTTTCATGAATTTCAAACTAGTTTTGGATTTACTAGAATTTAAAAACCAGGTATATCAATATTCGCGGTCGAGTGACGGTTGCAGGGTGTGTGACATTCATTCCCATTTCTTGCATGGGACCTAAGCATGCAACTGATGACCCACAAGTATAGGGGTTCTATCGTAGTCCTTTCGATAAGTAAGAGTGTCGAACCCAACGAGGAGCAGAAGGAAATGATAAGCGGTTTCCAGCAAGGTATTCTCTGCAAGTACTGAAATAAGTGGTAAAGATAGTTTTGTGATAAGATACTTTGTAACGAGCAACAAGTAACAAAAGTAGATAAAGTGCAGCAAGGTGTCCAAATCCTTTTTGTAGCAAAGTACAAGCCTGGACAAACTCTTATATGATGTAAAGCGCTCCCAAGGACACATGGGAATATCGTCAAGCTAGTTTTCATCATGTTCATATGATACGCGTTTGGTACTTTGATAATTTGGTATGTGGGTGGACCGGTGCTTGGGTACTGTCCTTACTTGGACAAACATCCCACTTATGATTAACCTCTATTGCAAGCATTCGCAACTACAACAAAAGTATTAAGGTAAACCTAACCATCGCATGAAACATATGGATCCAAATCAGCCTCTTACGAAGCAACACATAAACTAGGGTTTAAGCTTCTGTCACTCTAGAAACCCATCATCTACTTATTACTTCCCAATGCCTTCCTATAGGCCCAAATAATGGTGAAGTGTCATGTAGTCGACGTTCACATAACACCACTAGAGGAGAGACAACATACATCTGATCAAAATATCGAACGAATACCAAATTCACATGACTACTAATAGCAAGAGTTCTCCCATGTCCTCAGGAACAAAAGTAACTACTCACAAAGCATAAACATGTTCATAGTCAGAGGGGTATTAATATGCATATAGGATCTGAACATATGATCTTCCACCAATTGAACCAACTAGCATCAACTACAAGGAGTAATTAACACTACTAGCAACCTACTAGCACCAATCCCGGACTTAGAGACAAGAATTGGATACAAGAGATGAACTAGGGTTTTGAGATGAGATGGTGCTAATGAAGATGTTGATGGAGATTGCCCTCTCCCGATGAGAGGAGCGTTGGTGATGACGATGGCAATGATTTCCCCCTCCGGGAGGGAAGTTTCCCGGCAGAACAACTCCGCCAGAGCCCTAGATTGGTTCCGCCTCGTGGCGGCGGAGTTTCGTCCGAGAAGATGGCTTATGATTGTTTTCCCATCGAAAGACTCCATATAGCAGAAGATGGCCACCGGAGGGCCACCAGGGGGCCCACGAGGTAGTGGGCGTGCCCAGGGGGTAGGGCGCACCCCCCACCCTCGTGGGCAGGGTGTGGCCACCCTGGTGAAGTTCTTGCTCTCAGTATTTTTTTATATATTTGGAAAACATCTTCCGTGAAGTTTCAAGACTTTTGGAGCTGTGCAGAATAGGTCTCTAATATTTGCTCCTTTTCCAGCCCAGAATCCCAGTTGCCGGCATTCTCCCTCTTTATGTAAACCTTGTAAAATAAGAGAGAATAGGCATAAGTATTGTGACATAATGTGTAATAACAGCCCATAATGCAATAAATATTGATATAAAAGCATGATGCAAAATGGACGTATCAACTCCGCCAAGCTTAGACCCTGCTTGTCCTCAAGCGAAAAGCTGAAATTGAAAAATATGTCCACATGTTTAGAGATAGAGGTGTCGATAAAAATAAAATACGGACATGAGGGCATCATGATCATTCTTAGAATAGCAACTCATATAATTCTTTTTCATATAATCTCTAATGCTAGAGTAATAATTCAATCACAATATCAAGTATGAATTGTAAACTTCATTGAAAACTAACAAACTACAATCTCAGTCATTGAAGCAATTGCAATTTATCATAACATAGGAAAGAGTCAATGTATAAGAGCTTTTCAGCAAGTCCACATACTCAACTATCATATAATCTTTCACAATTGCTGACACTCACGCAATACTTATGGGTATGGAGTTTTAATCGGACACAGAGAAAGATAGGGGCTTATAGTTTTGCCTCCCAACGTTTTACCTCAAGGGTAATGTCAACAGTAATAGTTCATGAAAACTCACATCCAATTAGCCATATATACCGGGATCTTTCCAACATACTGTGCTTGCCAAAGGATCAAATGTAAAAGGAAGGGTGAAGATCACCATGACTCTTGTGCAATGTAGGAGATAAAAGTAAAAGGTAGGCCCTTCGCAGAGGGAAGCAGAGGTTGTCATGCGCTTTTATGGTTGGATGCACAAAATCTTAATGCGAAAGAACATCACTTTATATTTCCACTTGTGATATGGACCTTCATTATACAGTCTGTCGCTTTTATTACTTCCATATCACACGATCGTATAAAGCTTATTTCCTCCACACCAATCAATCATACATATTTAGAGAGCAATTTTTATTGCTTGCACCGATGACAACTTACTTGATGGATCTTACTCAATCCATAGGTAGATATGGTGGACTCTTATGGCAAGACTGGTTTAAGGGTATTTGGAAGCACAAGTAGTATCTCTACTTGGTGCAATGAATTTGGCAAGCATGAGGGGGAAAGGCAAGCTCATCATGTTGGAAGATCCAAGACAATATAATTTATCTCAGATGTAAGAAAACATAACCCATTACGTTGTCTTTCTTGTCCAATATCAACTCTTTAGCTTGTCATATTTTAATGAGTGCTCACAATCATAAAAGATGTCCAAGATAGTATACTTATATGTGAAGACCTCTCTTTCTTTATTACTTCCTATTAATTGCAACGATGACCAAAACTGTGTTTGTCAACCCTCAATAACTTTTATTCATCATACTCTTTCTATGTGAGCTCATTACTCTCCATAAGACTCACATGATCTCTTTGTTTCTTTTTATTTCTTTCTCCTTTCTTTTATTCCCTTAGGATCATGGCAAAATAATCAAGCCCTTGACTCAACACTAATCTTTATTATATAGCTCACGGACTCGATTACATAGAAGGATAATAAAGCAAAACTCAAAACTAGATCATACTAAGAACTTTTATTCTACTAGATCAAGATATTACCAAAAGGATCGGACTAAGAAAAACGGTAAAGATAAAAGTGATGGTGATACGATACCGGGGCACTCCCCCAAGCTTGGCAGTTGCCAAGTGGAGTGCCCATACCAGATACTCAATTCTTCTTTGTTGGTGGAGACGGTGGTGATTTTGTTGATGGCGTAAGCTTCTTCCTTAATTTGTGCTTGAGGACAAAATTTTGGTCCCTTAGGTCCTCGATCTCTTGCTCCAAGCTCAGTATCTTTTTGCATAGTTCTTGCTTGTTCTCCTGCAAGAGGCGAAAAGGGATAAACTCGATCTTAGGTTTCTTTACCCTATCCGGGAGGCTTGACTTTTTGAACTCCACATGCATGTCCCCAGGTTGAGGTAGTGGGACTTCATCTTCATCTGAGCTCGTCTCCTCCTTTCCCTTTGGTTCATAGTCCTCTTCTTCTTCCGTAGTCCAACCGCAATGCTCCACATCCCCATAGACCTTAGGATCTGCAAGGTAATCAGCCACGTAGATTTCTCCTTCCGAATCCTGGGACGACATGTTGCTCTGTCTGCAGCAGGACAGCTCAAAACAAAGACAAGAGATATTTGCGTGATACGTGAGTCAAAACCCCCAGAAGATTATATAATGAATTTTTATCGACCAAAATATGTGTCGTGTACGAAAACGGAGTCCAGCGAGCACACGAGGTGCCCACGAGGTAGGGGGCGCGCCCAGTAGGGTAGGGCGTGCCCTCCACCCTCGTGGAGCCCTCGTGTCCTTCCTGGACTGCTGCTTATTTTTCTATTTTTCTAAATATTCCAAAATTGAGAAATATTGCCATAAAAACTGTTTTGGAGTCGGTTTACTTACCGTACCACATACCTATTCCTTTTCGGAGTCTGAAACATTCCGGAAAGTGTCCCTTATGTATTCCTCCAGGGTTATGGTTTCAATAACATTGGTTTCAACATTTATGGGATTACCTGAGATATAGTGTTTGATTCTTTGACCGTTCACCACCTTCGGATTGGTTCCTTCAAAGTTGTTGATTTTTATGGCACCGGAACGGTAGGCCTCCTCGATAACGTATGGACCTTCCCATTTAGATAGAAGTTTTCCTGCAAAAAATCTTAAACGAGAGTTGTATAGCAATACATAATCACCTACATTAAACTCACGCTTTTGTATCCTTTTATCATGCCATCTTTTAACTTTTTCTTTAAACAACTTGGCATTCGTAGGCTTGGGTTCTCCATTCATCAAGTGAGCTAATATCAAATAACCTCTTCTCACCGGCAAGTTTAAAATCATAATTAAGTTCTTTAATAGCCCAATAAGCCTTATGTTCTAGTTCGAGAGGTAAGTGACATGCTTTTCCATAGACCATTTTATACGGAGACATACCCATAGGATTTTTATATGCAGTTCTATAGGCCCATAATGCATCATCAAGTTTCTTGGACCAATTCTTTCTAGACCTATTAACAGTCTTTTGCAAAATTAATTTGAGTTCTCTATTACTCAATTCTACTTGACCACTAGACTGAGGGTGATAAGGAGATGCAATTATATGATTAGCATCATATTTAGCAAGCATTTTACGGAAAGCACCATGAATAAAATGTGAACCACCATCAGTCATTAAATATCTAGGGACTCCAAATCTTGGAAAAATAAGTTCTTTAAGCATTTTAATAGAAGTGTTATGATCAGCACTACTAGTTGGAATAGCTTCTACCCACTTAGTAACGTAATCAACAGCAACTAAAATATGTGTATAACCATTAGAGGAAGGAAAAGGTCCCATATAGTCAAAGCCCCAAACATCAAATGCTTCAATAACAAGAGAATGATTCATAGGCATTTCTTGACGTCTACTAATATTACCAATTCTTTGACATTCATCACAAGATAAGACAAACTTACGGGCATCCTTGAAGAGAGTAGGCCAATAAAAACCAGATTGCAGTACCTTATGTGCAGCCCTATGTCCAGCATGGTGTCCTCCATAAGCTTCGGAGTGACACTTGCATAGGATCTGTTCCTGTTCATGCTCAGGTACACAACGTCTAATAACACCATCTACTCCTTCTCTATAAAGATGTGGGTCATCCCAAAAGTAATGCCTCAAATCATAGAAGAACTTTTTCTTTTGCTGGTATGTGAAACTAGGTGGTATAAAATTAGCAACAATGTAATTAGCATAATCAGCATACCATGGAGCAGTATGAGAAGCATTTATGACATTTAATTGCTCAATGTGACGTCCGGATAATTAGGCTACAGTAATCTCACGATAATGATGCCACGTCACCATGGTTACTATTTTTAATCTTGCGGTGTATCACGTCCCTTTCGAATTCTAACTTAAAATAAAGTTAAACGATAAAAGTTTTCTAAAGTCAAATCTAAAATGTTCAAAGTGTAGCAAATAAATCATATATGATCAGGGTGGTGAACCCAAAATTTTATAAAATGCTTAGATGCACTAAATGATAGAAACAATAGCTAAATTATTTATTTAATCGTCACTTAAATGATTAAATTATTGAAAACTACTTTTAATAAATAAAAGGATAATTGTGGCAGTAATATAATTACTACCACTAATTTAGGTGCTAGAATTATATTTCATAAAACAAAATTAGTATGAATTAAAACCGTAAAAGAAAAATGTTATAAACAGTTAAACAAAAAAAAATAGAAGATCCCCCCCCCCCGCTGGACCATGGCCCAGCAGGCCATAGGGCCACCAGGCCGGCCCACCCCACTCCCCTTAACCCCCCGTCGACCGAACCCTAACCACCCCCGTCCCCCCACTCGCTCGATCCCCACGCCGCCCGCTCCTCCTCGATCTGAATCGGGATCGCCCCGATCCCGCCCCGCCCGCGACCTCGACGACGGCGCCCGTCGCCGGCGCCGCCCTGCTGCCGCCCTCCTCATCTCCACCTCGCCATTCGCCGCCCTCCGCCTCAACCTCCCCCGCGCGTCTCCCTCGCCCCTCCCCGATCTAGATGGAGGGAGACGGCGCCTCGGCCCCGCCGCCTCACCCCTGCGCCCGATGCAAGACGGCGTCGGCGCCGCCCCTCCCGGACTCCTCGCCCCTCCTCTCCCTCGCGCGGCGCCCAGCTGAAGCCGCCGCCTCGCCTCGTCGTCGACCCGACGCCATTCGCCGTCGCTGCCACCTCGCCCCCGTCGTCGATCTACCTCGTTGGACCACCCCGAGCCCGCTGTCCGTCCCTACAGCATCGCTGTGAGCTCCGCCACACCCCCCTGTGCCTTCCCGAGCTCGGATACGAGCTCCTGCATGTCCTCCCCACCACCCGTAACTCCGGCCACCGCTCCCCTCGCAGCCTCCGCCGCGTTTGTCACCGTCCCCTGCCCGGCGCCACTCCGGCCTCCTCACGGCCCGTCGCGTCGCTGCTCTGGCCGCGGCCACGAGCCACGCGCCGCCCCCCCCTTCTTCCTCCCCTCTCGCTGGCCGCATCGGGCGCCGACGCCCGCACCTTCCCGGTCCGGCGCCGTGGACGCTGCAGCGCCGCCGGCCACGCCCTGCCGTGGCCCGCCTCCCCTCTCGCCTGCAGCCGGCGCCCAGCCCGCCTCGCCGGTGCTGGCCCGCGCGCCTGCAGCGGCCGCCCGAGTTCGCCCGTTAACGGGTGGCGCCCGCGGCCTGCACCCAACGCCCGCAAGGCCCCCCCTAGGCCAATGACGTGTGGGGCCTAGCCCCCACAGAACGTTTCTGTTAAAAAAAAAGAGATAAAAATATATATATATTAATAATATTAATATTAAAATTAATTAATTAAATAATTAATTTAATTAACTATGATTAATTTAACTAATTAAGTATAATTAACCTAATGACTAATTAACCTAGTGAACTACTGATTATTAACTAAACAGTGAATGACAGGTGGGTCCCACTGGACCCACACAGTAGGTTGACCAGGTCAACGGTCAACGTTGACTGCTGACGTCATGCTGACGTCAGCATACACTATTCTGGATAATGTTAGAGTTAAATAATTAAATAAATTCTAAAAATGATTAAATCTTTTAAAATTAATATAAAATAAACCGTAGCTCAGATGGAAAAACTTTGTACATGAAAGTTGCTCAGAACGACGAGACGAATTTGAATACGCAGCCCGTTTATCCGCCACGCATCCCTAGCATAGCGAACACGCAACTTTCCCCCTCTGTTTCATCTGTCCGAAAACGCGAAACACCGGGGATACTTTCCCGGATGTTTTCCCCCCTTCACCGTTATCGCCTCATACCGCGATAGGGCACCCCTAGCACCGATACTTGTCATGTCATGCATCGCTATGCATCTGTTCGCTTAAATATTTATTGTTTCTCCCCCCTCTTCTCTCGCTAGACACCGGGACCGACGCCGCTGCTACCCAGTACGACTACGGAGTTGACGACCCCTCTCTCTTGCCAGAGCAACCAGGCAAGCCCCCCCTTTGATCACCAGATATCGCCTACTCTTCTCTATACTGCTTGCATTAGAGTAGTGTAGCATGTTACTGCTTCCCGTTAATCCTATCCTGATGCATAGCCTATCCTTGCTACTACTGTTGATACCTTTACCTGCAATCCTAATGCTTAGTATAGGATGCTAGTTTATCATCAGTGGCCCTACATCCTTGTCCGTCTGCCATGCTATACTATCGGGCCGTGATCACTCGGGAGTTGATCACGGGTATATACTATATACTTTATACATGATACATGTGGTGACTAAAGACGGGTCGGCTTGAGGAGCACCCGCGAGTGGATCTTTGAGGCGGAGCGACAGGGCAGGTTCCGACCACCCAGGAGAGAGGTGGGCCTGGCCCTGGTCGACGTTCGCGGATACTTAACACGCTTAACGAGATCTGGGTATTTGATCTGAGTCTGGCCATTTGGTCTATACGCACTAACCATCTACGCGGGAGTAGTTATGGGTATCCCGGCGTCGTGGTATCAGCCGAAGCCTTCGTGACGTCAGCGACTGAGTGGCGCGCGCCGGATTGGAACGTAAGCCTGCTCTTGTATTAAGGGGGCTAGTTCTGCTTCCGGCCGCGTACGCAACGTGCAGGTGTGCTAAGGGCGATGGGCCCAGACCCCTGTGCGCTTAGGTTTAGACCGGCGTGCTGACCTCTCTGTTGTGCCTAGGTGGGGCTGCGACGTGTTGATCTTCCGAGGCCGGGCATGACCCAGGAAAGTGTGTCCGGCCAAATGGGATCGAGCGTGTTGGGGTATGTGGTGCACCCCTGCAGGGAAGTTAATCTATTCGAATAGCCGTGATCTTCGGTAACAGGACGACTTGGAGTTGTACCTTGACCTTATGACAACTAGAACCGGATACTTAATAAAACACACCCTTCCAAGTGCCAGATACAACCGGTGGTCGCTCTCTCTCAGGGATGCGAGGAGGGGATCGCCGGGTAGGATTATTGCTATGTGATGTTACTTGGAGGACTTCAGTCTACTCCCTTCTACATGCTGCAAGACGGAGGCTGCCAGAAGCGTAGTCTTCGAAAGGATTAGCTATCCCCCTCTTATTCTGGCTTTCTGCAGTTCAGTCCACCGATATGGCCTTTTACACATTTACCCATGCATATGTAGTGTAGCTTCTTGCTTGCGAGTACTTTGGATGAGTACTCACGGTTGCTTTCTCCTCCTTTTCCCCCTTTCCTTTCCTTCTGGTTGTCGCAACCAGATGTTGGAGCCCAGGAGCCAGACGCCACCGTCGTTGACGACTCCTTCACCGGAGGTGCCTACTACTACGTGCTGCCCGCTGACTACGACCAGGAGTAGTTTAGGAGGATCCCAGGTAGGAGGCCTGCGCCTCTTTCGATCTGTATCCCAGTTTGTGCTAGCCTTCTTAAGGCAGACTTGTTTAACTTATGTCTGTACTCAGATATTGTTGCTTCCGCTGACTCGTCTATGATCGAGCTCTTGTATTCGAGCCCCCGAGGCCCCTGGCTTGTAATATGATGCTTGTATGACTTATTTTTATTTGTAGAGTTGTGTTGTGATATCTTCCCGTGAGTCCCTGATCTTGATCGTACACGTTTGCGTGTATGATTAGTGTACGATTGAATCGGGGGCGTCACAAGTTGGTATCAGAGCCGACTGCCTGTAGGAATCCCCCTTTCCAACTCCTTGGCCGAAGTTGAGTCTAGTCGATGAAAACTATTTTACTAACATGGCTGTGTGGCCCATGGGCCCACGTCGCCATTGGGTGGTAGTAGTATCTTTTATTCCTCGACCTATACTCTGGGACTCCGACCTCTCTTCTATTCGGGTTTAAATGATTTTGCTAAATCTAACATTAAGATCTTGTTATCACTTTCACCCGGAGAGCCCCTTGTTATTGAGGATCGTCTGCTGCACCAGAAGACCCTGAAGATATTCTCCGCTATTAACCCGAGAACGTGTGTTCATCGCATTTACAATTTCTCTTCTACCGTCAACCCTTATGATAACTACTTGCAGTTGTCATTCGTACATTCATCCCCAGTTGGTCTTGTTATTACAAGATACCCCGAAATACTCGTCGTTGTTTCGATAATCCTTTGACCTTAGTGCCTTGCTGTTCATTGTCACTTGAATACCCAAACGGATAATTCTCGCACTTATCGAGTATCCGCTCATCCCCAGATATTCATGCAGTTCACAAAATTCTTCGAAATACCATTCGGTCTTCCGAAGATCCTCAGCAACCTATTGCTCCTGAAATTCTTGCTTGCTTGCATTATGGTTAATCCCATAAGTATAGCAATCTTATTGGCAACCTTTGTCAATATCATTTTGAGTCCATTGACTCAATATGTTGCGAATGCTCGCAATCCTCACTCAGATCATAAAATTCATCCTTCCAGCTCAGATGTCATTTAAAACGTGAGCTGGTCCTCGGCCAATCAGATTGCCATCGATTGTACCCCTAAGTCTATTCAACTTGTCCGTCCTTGATCAAAGCGTTTGCTCCTGATCCCTTGATTTGAAAATCATAATTCCTTTGTTATTTAAACGTTGAATTATTCAGATATTCTGTAAAACGATGCATTTGCATTCTTTCTTCCTCTGATTGGGTATCGATACTCACATCAGCTCCATTGTGGGTCACCATATCCACTGTTGGATTATTATCCGACAATGTCATTCGTAATTAATCACCTTGTGAGTTCTTTCTCCGATACATAATGCCTTTGGTAATTTGTATCCTCTCCTTTTGCCAACCATGCTCTGCTTTCGAGCTGGTAATATTTACTCATGAAACTTGTGGTATATGTTTCTAAGAAGCCCCTATGGGTTGAACATATGCCTTCTCTAAAACTGTGTGAACCCAAAAGATTTCACGGGTCATACTTATATGGTATTGCACCAGGTAAAAACTT
Organism: Triticum urartu; assembly: GCF_056163025.1. Classification (NCBI taxonomy): domain Eukaryota; kingdom Viridiplantae; phylum Streptophyta; class Magnoliopsida; order Poales; family Poaceae; genus Triticum; species Triticum urartu. The sequence goes on from NC_141876.1 coordinate 154,201,231, forward strand.
TCAACAAGTAATGTCATTTTTGAAATACGAGAGGTGAATGAAAAGTTATGCATTGAAGAAGTGGGAGTCGACCTTAAACCTTGCGTTCATGCCCATGGACACGATGTAGATCTTATCATTAAAGCTTCTCTTAATTAATTATTCCTTTGGTATAAGTTCATCTTGTATCTGGGATCTAGCCTTTTGCAATCGTGGTTCCGACCATGTTCTTCTTTAAATACAATTTCTCGTGCAAGTTTAAGCACTTGTCTTCTGCGGAGTAATACCCCAGACCAACCTCTACTTTCATTTGTCGTCGAGTATTACCCCCTAGTATCTCAAGATTATCACGGAACTGCATAACCTCTTATGAGTTCTTCATCAAGTGCTACATTCTCATTGATTCAAATTTTTCATGAGCTCTGAGTAATTTAACACTCAAAGACATCGATAACTGAATCGAGTCCGCACTGCGATTCAACAACTCTTAGTAACCTTCAATGCATACGAGTTTGTACTCGATCGTGTCATTCCCAGCTGATTGACCACATCATCATCGTCAGGCTGACTGCTTGACCATTCTACCTATGTCCTTCATCCTCGAGACACAATCCCGACAATGCTCTAAGCTTACATCGAACTTTCACCATCATATTGGTTGTCTTGAGAGACAACTCTGAATTCTGAGATGGCATCTTATCTATGGTTATAATAACCTTTTGCTTCACCATTCCCTTGGCTTGATGTCATCGCCAAGCGATTGCATCCTCATGGAGCCTCTCGGCAAAATTTGTTGTGATCATCATCATAATTTTAACTCTTTCCAGGATACCAATCGAATTCATGACGAGAAATACCATCCTTGCCCTCGATGATTTGTGTTATCATCGACCATTTATTGCCTTCCCACCAACACAAGCGTGTTCGTGTTTGGTGTTATACCTTCAGTTCCTTGCTATCCAGCAATTGGTTTTCTTTACCTTGGAACATTACCTTCTATTATGTCATCAATGTTGTGAGAATTTCACCACCTCTTAAGAATTCGTGATACAGTGATGCTTCTCGCCATCACCATTCCTTACTTGGTCCCCGTGTTGAGTGAACTCCGTTGTGCAAATCTAATATCACTAGCAACCCTATTGCTTCAGAGTTATTGGACAATGATTCCAATTTGGTGTGTTGGTTGCCCAATCGCCATTCCGACGTTGGTCGTGCAACCCAACCCATATTTCGGGTGCACCTTTCAACCAATGTTTAATTGTGTATGGTTCCCTCCAGCATACATCATTAAGTCATTTGATTTGACTAAGGTTATCTCCTTGTTCACTTAATTGTGGAAATCCATCTTTTGGAAAACTCTTTGAATTGTCGCTGAGTTCATCAGCCACCTCCTCATTATCTCCTTGATTTAATGATGAACTCTTGTTTCGGAACTCGCTTCCATAGTTCAATTCCCGAGAATCTTACAATGTCATCTCGGCAATTTGTGTTGCACCTTTCTTCTCAGGCATCCTGAGTCTGAGTTATCCTGACACCAATCAGATCTGAATCTTGGTCAGATATGATGGTTAGGACTTATTTCCAAGAGTTATAACATTGGTCCTTATATACCGGTAAGGTGAGGTCATGCCTATCACCCCTGGCCAGAGGACCTATTGTTACAGTTCCCTTTTTAGCTAGCTTAGCGATTCTTCCTTGAGGAAATCATAAGACTTATTCTACAAGTTGTTCCTGATGAATCCTTTATGCATCCTAAGTCTGACCTTACTTGAATACCACGCCAACGCTATCTCGAAGCATGTCTGTGGTACTCCGATTTTCAATAAGAGCGTTGAAAGCGCAATGCTAAGTTTTCTTTAACCATTATCCCAACACCGTTGTATGGGTAATGTCATGAAATTTCTCTCCCCTTACTTAATGGGTTTTCTACATGATATCCTGCCACGGATATCATGCTCTGCTTGTCCTTGGGAAGGATATATCCCTGAATTATGTGTTTAAAACACATTTTCCTTTCCTTTCTTCTGTTAAACCTGATAATCACATTTTCCCTTCCATTGTCTTGTTAAGCTTTCTTGTAATCTGATTTAACTGAGCAGTGATAATCACCTCGTTGTACAACTCTGTCAGTAAGACCGTGTTACCATTGTTGATAGCATCCCGGTAACCACCGATGGACGAGAACTTTGCCTATTGGTCCGCCTCGTTCAACGAGCAGGAGAATGGTTCTCTTCGTCCCTCGCCCTTGGTATCGATGTTGTTGCCGACATAACTGACAGACTAGCCTCTGACATGCCTTGCTATCGTGACCATGCAAGATGTCACCCCTCCTACTTTTATCCCACATGGTGGGCCCATAACCCACAGTTCCACAAGATCGAAACCTGACTCTCATGTACACCCCCGGTTTCCAAAGCTATTCCTCGCGCTTGGTTTCGTATGTAATTCACGACCTAACTTCCCTGCCATATTTCATTCCGGTATTGGATGCAACATTCTTGTTCATTGCTCTGAACACCTTTCACACTCTATTTCAGGCAACAAACGATTGCCTATCCGCTTGAAATTTCTTAGTGCACCTTTTTGCCTTGCTCTTGATGAATCTCTTGAATTTCATCTCAAGAGATGCCTCTATGCCTTGTTCACTGAGATAGCCCCCAGGTACCTAGCTTGTGTTGAGCTCCGTCCTTCCCGAGTCTCCCTCCCTTATCTTTTCCATAAGGACGATGGAGATCTTGAAGAAAAGGATGCCGGCTTCATCATGATGACCCGGAGCAGGGGAATGAAGACATCAGCGTAGTGGATCAACCTCTTCGAGAAGAGCAACCAAGACCGAGAAGACTCGATAGAATTTCGTAGCCACATCTTTCCCTTAGTCCCCTCCTAAATCTCGGGACGAGATTTCTTGTAGTGGAGGAGAATTGTGACGTCCGGATAATTAGGCTACAGTAATCTCACGATAATGATGCCACGTCACCATGGTTACTATTTTTAATCTTGCGGTGTATCACGTCCCTTTCGAATTCTAACTTAAAATAAAGTTAAACGATAAAAGTTTTCTAAAGTCAAATCTAAAATGTTCAAAGTGTAGCAAATAAATCATATATGATCAGGGTGGTGAACCCAAAATTTTATAAAATGCTTAGATGCACTAAATGATAGAAACAATAGCTAAATTATTTATTTAATCGTCACTTAAATGATTAAATTATTGAAAACTACTTTTAATAAATAAAAGGATAATTGTGGCAGTAATATAATTACTACCACTAATTTAGGTGCTAGAATTATATTTCATAAAACAAAATTAGTATGAATTAAAACCGTAAAAGAAAAATGTTATAAACAGTTAAACAAAAAAAAATAGAAGATCCCCCCCCCGCTGGACCATGGCCCAGCAGGCCATAGGGCCACCAGGCCGGCCCACCCCACTCCCCTTAACCCCCCGTCGACCGAACCCTAACCACCCCCGTCCCCCCACTCGCTCGATCCCCACGCCGCCCGCTCCTCCTCGATCTGAATCGGGATCGCCCCGATCCCGCCCCGCCCGCGACCTCGACGACGGCGCCCGTCGCCGGCGCCGCCCTGCTGCCGCCCTCCTCATCTCCACCTCGCCATTCGCCGCCCTCCGCCTCAACCTCCCCCGCGCGTCTCCCTCGCCCCTCCCCGATCTAGATGGAGGGAGACGGCGCCTCGGCCCCGCCGCCTCACCCCTGCGCCCGATGCAAGACGGCGTCGGCGCCGCCCCTCCCGGACTCATCGCCCCTCCTCTCCCTCGCGCGGCGCCCAGCTGAAGCCGCCGCCTCGCCTCGTCGTCGACCCGACGCCATTCGCCGTCGCTGCCACCTCGCCCCCGTCGTCGATCTACCTCGTCGGACCACCCCGAGCCCGCTGTCCGTCCCTACAGCATCGCTGTGAGCTCCGCCACACCCCCCTGTGCCTTCCCGAGCTCGGATACGAGCTCCTGCATGTCCTCCCCACCACCCGTAACTCCGGCCACCGCTCCCCTCGCAGCCTCCGCCGCGTTTGTCACCGTCCCCTGCCCGGCGCCACTCCGGCCTCCTCACGGCCCGTCGCGTCGCTGCTCTGGCCGCGGCCACGAGCCACGCGCCGCCCCCCCCCCTTCTTCCTCCCCTCTCGCTGGCCGCATCGGGCGCCGACGCCCGCACCTTCCCGGTCCGGCGCCGTGGACGCTGCAGCGCCGCCGGCCACGCCCTGCCGTGGCCCGCCTCCCCTCTCGCCTGCAGCCGGCGCCCAGCCCGCCTCGCCGGTGCTGGCCCGCGCGCCTGCAGCGGCCGCCCGAGTTCGCCCGTTAACGGGTGGCGCCCGCGGCCTGCACCCAACGCCCGCAAGGCCCCCCCTAGGCCAATGACGTGTGGGGCCTAGCCCCCACAGAACGTTTCTGTTAAAAAAAAAGAGATAAAAAAAAATATATATTAATAATATTAAAATTAAAATTAATTAATTAAATAATTAATTTAATTAACTATGATTAATTTAACTAATTAAGTATAATTAACCTAATGACTAATTAACCTAGTGAACTACTGATTATTAACTAAACAGTGAATGACAGGTGGGTCCCACTGGACCCACACAGTAGGTTGACCAGGTCAACGGTCAACGTTGACTGCTGACGTCATGCTGACGTCAGCATACACTATTCTGGATAATGTTAGAGTTAAATAATTAAATAAATTCTAAAAATGATTAAATCTTTTAAAATTAATATAAAATAAACCGTAGCTCAGATGGAAAAACTTTGTACATGAAAGTTGCTCAGAACGACGAGACGAATTTGAATACGCAGCCCGTTTATCCGCCACGCATCCCTAGCATAGCGAACACGCAACTTTCCCCCTCTGTTTCATCTGTCCGAAAACGCGAAACACCGGGGATACTTTCCCGGATGTTTTCCCCCCTTCACCGGTATCGCCTCATACCGCGATAGGGCACCCCTAGCACCGATACTTGTCATGTCATGCATCGCTATGCATCTGTTCGCTTAAATATTTATTGTTTCTCCCCCTCTTCTCTCGCTAGACACCGGGACCGACGCCGCTGCTACCCAGTACGACTACGGAGTTGACGACCCCTCTCTCTTGCCAGAGCAACCAGGCAAGCCCCCCCTTTGATCACCAGATATCGCCTACTCTTCTCTATACTGCTTGCATTAGAGTAGTGTAGCATGTTACTGCTTCCCGTTAATCCTATCCTGATGCATAGCCTATCCTTGCTACTACTGTTGATACCTTTACCTGCAATCCTAATGCTTAGTATAGGATGCTAGTTTATCATCAGTGGCCCTACATCCTTGTCCGTCTGCCATGCTATACTATCGGGCCGTGATCACTCGGGAGTTGATCACGGGTATATACTATATACTTTATACATGATACATGTGGTGACTAAAGACGGGTCGGCTTGAGGAGCACCCGCGAGTGGATCTTTGAGGCGGAGCGACAGGGCAGGTTCCGACCACCCAGGAGAGAGGTGGGCCTGGCCCTGGTCGACGTTCGCGGATACTTAACACGCTTAACGAGATCTGGGTATTTGATCTGAGTCTGGCCATTTGGTCTATACGCACTAACCATCTACGCGGGAGTAGTTATGGGTATCCCGGCGTCGTGGTATCAGCCGAAGCCTTCGTGACGTCAGCGACTGAGTGGCGCGCGCCGGATTGGAACGTAAGCCTGCTCTTGTATTAAGGGGGCTAGTTCTGCTTCCGGCCGCGTACGCAACGTGCAGGTGTGCTAAGGGCGATGGGCCCAGACCCCTGTGCGCTTAGGTTTAGACCGGCGTGCTGACCTCTCTGTTGTGCCTAGGTGGGGCTGCGACGTGTTGATCTTCCGAGGCCGGGCATGACCCAGGAAAGTGTGTCCGGCCAAATGGGATCGAGCGTGTTGGGGTATGTGGTGCACCCCTGCAGGGAAGTTAATCTATTCGAATAGCCGTGATCTTCGGTAACAGGACGACTTGGAGTTGTACCTTGACCTTATGACAACTAGAACCGGATACTTAATAAAACACACCCTTCCAAGTGCCAGATACAACCGGTGGTCGCTCTCTCTCAGGGATGCGAGGAGGGGATCGCCGGGTAGGATTATTGCTATGTGATGTTACTTGGAGGACTTCAGTCTACTCCCTTCTACATGCTGCAAGACGGAGGCTGCCAGAAGCGTAGTCTTCGAAAGGATTAGCTATCCCCCTCTTATTCTGGCTTTCTGCAGTTCAGTCCACCGATATGGCCTTTTACACATTTACCCATGCATATGTAGTGTAGCTTCTTGCTTGCGAGTACTTTGGATGAGTACTCACGGTTGCTTTCTCCTCCTTTTCCCCCTTTCCTTTCCTTCTGGTTGTCGCAACCAGATGTTGGAGCCCAGGAGCCAGACGCCACCGTCGTTGACGACTCCTTCACCGGAGGTGCCTACTACTACGTGCTGCCCGCTGACTACGACCAGGAGTAGTTTAGGAGGATCCCAGGTAGGAGGCCTGCGCCTCTTTCGATCTGTATCCCAGTTTGTGCTAGCCTTCTTAAGGCAGACTTGTTTAACTTATGTCTGTACTCAGATATTGTTGCTTCCGCTGACTCGTCTATGATCGAGCTCTTGTATTCGAGCCCCCGAGGCCCCTGGCTTGTAATATGATGCTTGTATGACTTATTTTTATTTGTAGAGTTGTGTTGTGATATCTTCCCGTGAGTCCCTGATCTTGATCGTACACGTTTGCGTGTATGATTAGTGTACGATTGAATCGGGGGCGTCACACTCAACAGGAAAGCTATCATCAATAGGTAGTGGGTCATCAAGCACATTTTCTAACTTAGACAAGTTGTCTGCAACAGGGTTCTCAGCTCCTTTTCTATCAACAATATGCAAATCAAATTCTTGTAGCAAGAGAACCCATCTAATAAGTCTAGGTTTAGCATCTTTATTTTCCATAAGATATTTAATAGCAGCATGATCAGTGTAAATAGTTACTTTAGAATCAACAATATAAGGTCTAAACTTATCATAGGCAAATACAACTGCTAAGAATCCTTTTTCAGTGGTAGCATAATTTCTTTGAGCATTGTCTTGAGTTTTACTAGCATATTGAATAACATTTAGTTTCTTATCAACTCTTTGTCCTAGAACAGCACCTACAGCATAATCACTAGCATCACACATAATTTCAAAGGGTAAATTCCAATCAGGTGGTTGAACAATAGGTGCAGAAATCAATGCTTTCTTAAGTATTTCAAATGCTTCTACACAATCATCATCAAAGATAAATGGTATATCTTTTTGTAATAAATTAGTTAGAGGCCGAGAAATTTTTTATAAGTCCTTAATGAACCTCCTATTAAAACCGGCATGACCAAGGAAACTTCTTATACCTTTAATGTCCTTGGGACATGGCATCTTTTCAATAGCATAAACCTTGGCTTTATCAACTTCAATACCTCTTTCAGAAACTTTATGCCCCAAGACAATACCTTCATTAACCATAAAGTGGCACTTTTCCCAATTCAAGACAAGATTAGTTTCTTCACATCTCTGCAAAACTCGATCAAGGTTGCTCAAGCAATCATCAAAAGAAGATCCATAGACGGAAAAGTCGTCCATGAAAACCTCACAAATCTTTTCACAAAAGTCAGAGAATATAGCCATCATGCATCTTTGAAAGGTAGCAGGTGCATTACATAAACCAAAAGGCATACGTCTATAAGCAAAAGTACCAAAAGGGCATGTAAAAGTAGTCTTTGATTGATCCTTGGCTGACACAGGTATTTGAGAGAAACCAGAATAACCATCTAGAAAGCAAAAATGTGTATGTTTAGATAATCTTTCTAGCATTTGATCGATAAAAGGTAAGGGGTAATGATCTTTTTTAGTAGCCTTATTTAATTTGCGGAAATCAATTACCATCCTATAACCTGTAATAATTCTTTGAGGAATCAATTCATCTTTATCACTGGGAACAATAGTAATACCTCCCTTCTTAGGGACACAATGGACAGGGCTTACCCATTGACTATCAGCAACGGGATAAATTATACCTGCCTCAAGGAGCTTTAGTATCTCCTTTCTTACCACTTCTTCCATTTTAGGATTCAGCCGGCATTGATGATCATGAACTGGTTTAGCATCTTCTTCCAAATTAATTTTATGTTGACATAGAGTGGGACTAATGCCCTTAAGATCATCAAGAGTATACCCAATAGCAGCATGGTGCTTCTTCAGAGTTTTCAATAATCTCTCTTCTTCATGTTTTGAAAGGTTAGCACTAATAATAACAGGATATATCTTTTTCTCATCAAGATAAGCATATTTAAAAGTATCAGGTAACGGTTTAAGCTCAAATACGGGATTACCCTTGGGTGGAGGAGGATCCCCTAGGATTTCAACAGGTAAATTGCTTTTCAGAATAGGTTCCTGTTTAAAGAATACTTCATCTAATTCCCTTCTTTCATTCATAAACATATCATTTTCATGGTCTAGCAAGTATTGTTCTAAAGGATCACTAGGAGGTACGGCAATAGAAGCAAGACCAATAATTTCATCCTTACTAGGTAATTCTTCTTCACGGAGTTGTCTACTAAATTTAGAAAAATTAAATTCATGAGTCATATCATCTAAACTGATAGTAACAACATCTCTTTTGCAATATATGGTAGCATTAACTGTATTTAAGAAGGGTCTACCAAATATAATGGGACAAAAGCTATCTTGTGGGGAATCAAGAATAAGAAAATCAGCAGGATATTTAGTTTTTGCACACAAGACTTCAACATCTCTAACAATTCCCATTGGTGAAATAGTATCTCTATTGGCAAGTTTAATTGTGACATCAATATCTTCCATCTCAGCAGGTGCAATATCATGCATAACTTCTTTGTATAAGGAATAAGGTATTGCACTAGCACTAGCACCCATATCACACAAGCCATGATAACAATGATCTCCTATTTTTAACAGAAATAACAGGCATGCCTACCACATGTCTAGGTTTATCTTTATCACGGGGTTTAGCAATTCTAGCAGTTTCATTACAGAAATAAATAACATGCCCATCTATATTATCAGACAAGAGATCTTTAACAATAGAAATATTAGGTTCAACTTTAACTTGCTCAGGAGGTGTATATGTTTTAATATTGCTTTTACGAACCACAGTTGAAGCT